>NW_006408597.1:510727-545015 GCF_000296735.1 Chrysochloris asiatica
TGTTTGCTGTGGGGATGGTAGAAAAGTAAAGAACAGAAAAGAGGAATCCACAATGCTTCTTCGTCTCCTCAAAGCTTAGGGGATTCTTTCAAAAACCAGCAAAAATAAAATTCCCTTTATGGAATGAAGAGCAAGATACATAAGGGGACTTCAAAAAGTTCATAGAAAAATTCCATTAATTTTCAAATCCATTTTCCCATGAACTTTTTGAAGCCCCTTTTACAAAACAAAGGGGGAAGTGGTAGTGAAACAATTTCCTGGGAGACTTTACAGTTTTACTAAATTATTCAATGATGTTCAGATGCCCAAATATTAAAATGAGTCACCATTACAAACACCCATGATGCAATAAATGGGTAAGAGAGTTTAGAACAGACTTAAAGAAAGAATCCCATGTCTACTTGTCATGCTGTTTGGAAAAATAGTGGTTATTATAGGTTTTTTAAAAAAACAAGACATGCAAGCCTAAAAGCATGGAGCCCTGGTGTGGTGCTTATAGGATAAGCACTGGACTGCTAACCGCAAGGTTGGCGGTTCAAATTCACCAGCTGCTCCTCGTACAAACCCTGTACTGGGCCATTTCCCTCCTCCTCCCTTTCTTCCTCTGTTCCTGCTTTTCTGGAGGTGCTTTTTCAGCTGGTCCACCCCTGTGCCCTACCCCACAGCGTCCACTGCCACGGTGACCTCAGTACATTTTGTCTTTAGTACCCAAACACTGTTTATTTTAGAGCCAACCTTCCGAAAAAGGCAGGTGAGCAAATATCTGAATGTGTGGGGTAGGGACACATTGCATGCATTCCATTTAGACAGGTGTTTAAATTACAGCAGGAATAAATACAGGTGATGGATTGAAAAAGGGGCAAAGAAACACGGAGGGGGAGGCCAATTTCCGGCGCCAGCCCGCCCAAGTGTTACTGCTGGTTTGCTAAGAGCAGCGATGCTGCCAGGGCTGTAATTAAAACATGGCACTGCCCTGTGGGGAGTGCCAGAACACACCCTCTACCTATCCAGTACAGAACCAGAGGGTATCCAGAGGGGCAGGGGCCAGGCCTTACTACATCACTGGGACTCCACTTGGCTTGCTCTAAAAATGCCAAGACCTGAATGTTCAAAAGCAGTCCCAACCCAAGAAAATTCAATAAATATTTACTGCTTTGCTTATCAGAGGCAATGCCCTATGGGAATATGTAGATTAAGGCAATGCCCTATGGGAATATGTAGATTAAACTATGGTCCCAGCCCTCAAGGGATCAAGGAATTTAGGACGAGAAGACGACACAAACAGCAATACTTTAAGAACTCCAGAAAGTGGTCCTAATGAGTGCCATAATGAAAGTGCGCAAATGTAAGCATTCAAATACTAGCTGAAAGGATGGTGACTCGAACCTACCAGGAGGCACCTCGGAAGACAGGCCTGGCAACCTACTCCTGCCTTGAAAACCTTATGGAGCAGATCTACTCTGCAACACACAGGAGCGTCGTCAAGAGTCAGAAACAGAAGATTCAAAGAAGGCATCCAAACGGGTACTAAAAGGATGAGGATGGAGGTGGGTTTTCCAGATAGAAAGAAAAAGCATACATAAAAATGCACGGGCTGATAAGCAGATAGAACGTCTGGTAAACTATACAGAAACCTGTCTTATTTGGCTAACACTCAGAGCAATAAAAAGAACAGACAGAAAAACAGCTTCAGGAGATCCTGGAACCTGAGATGAATGGTTCTGATCTTGATCGAGTAGACAATGTAAGTTTGATGAAGGGTTCTGAGTGCAAAAGTGCTACATCAGGGTTGAGGTATGGTAGGTCAATCTTGGATTGTCTCGTAGGATGGGACTAGTAAGAGATGCTCAGATCAGTTAGGATCTGAACAATAGCCTGGTGACAGGTGATAGAGCTGGGATGTAGGCAGGTTATTTATTGTTGATCTTCGTTCATTTCCTTCCTAAACTAAGAGAGCTGGGCAGTGAAGCTGAGACTAGGGTTTGCCATTAGATGATAAAAATCTGAGTCCGTGTGTCATCTTTTCTTTTTGGATCTGATCCCTTTCTGACTTCATCTTTCCACATGGGTGGCAAGGCAATATGAAGTTGCCTGTCATTTAAGAAGGGATGGCCAAAGCGGCAGCATCTTAGGCCAGTTTTGCTCTAGGGCATTACAAGAAAATGTGAGATTCTGTAGCTCAGATTATTTTTTTGGGTCTCTCTTTAACAGTCAAGTGGTTTGAGAATCCAGGATAGGGGTGGCCCTGTGGGGAAATTGCAGAGGAGGTTGTGAAGATGGTGACAATCTAGATGTTAGCTCTGCTGGGACAGAAGAGGACACAAAACCATAGGCCGCATCATCCAAACTAGGGATTCCACTCAGAAGCTGGAGGCAAAAATCTTATCATCATAAACTTGCCTAGAGAACTTGCCTAGAGAACTCTCTCATGAACCTCAAGGTGGTGACTATGAAATCCTGGATTCCAGTAGATTTCTCTCTGGATTACGTTTACCTTCCATGTCTGCAGTTAACTTCCAGCTACCACGGCACAACAAAACCGAGCACACTAGCAGTGGTGTAGTGCTGTGGGTTAATACGCCAGACTGCAAAGCCGTTAGAACTGCAAGGTCGGCAGTTCAAACCAGCTGCTCCTTGGAAACCCTATACAGGGTCACTAGGGGTCGGAATCGACTCGATGGCACTTAACAACCACCACCACCTCCATAGTTCAACTTTTTGGCCTACAAGGGAACTGCAACAAGGGGGAGGTTCGCACTCCTTGGATCAATCGGCAAGTCTGACAGGGAAGCATCTACCTAGGGATGAAACTTCTAAGGCAGGAATGGATCGGGAGAAAGCGTTACATTGTGGGGACTACAATTAATGGCATGAAAAAAAAAATGTGTGTGAATTGAGTAGAAAACCAATGTTGTTGTTAAGTGCCATTGAGTCGGTTCCAACTCATAGCGATCCTGTACAGGGTTTCCGAGGAGGGGCTGGTGGATTTGAACTGCCAACCTTGCAGTTCAAAAAGACATTGCAGTCCAGTGCATTATCCTGCTGCACCACCCCAGGACTCGGCAAATCACAATAAAAAGTTAAAAAACCCAAGATGGTCTTGTTTTGTTTTGGTGGACATTTGAGAAGGCAATAGAAAGGAATAAAATAAGAATGCACACAGCCTACGTAAGGCCTCAAGTCCTGCACCAGATCAGGAACAGCATCTGCCGTTGTGTGCAAACAGTGTAGTCTTTTGCTGCTGCTGATTGACCGTGAACCTGAAGGACAAGGCTTACTCACTGCACACTTCTGAAGCCTACGTTTGTCATTGTCTGGTCTGTCTACAAATGCAGTGGCAAAACCCAGCCTCTTGACTGGGGACTATAAAAACATGACTTTTACTGTATTTATCATAGTCTCAATTATTGCCACTTGAGGAAAAATACAACCAGCAAAAATATGTAGTTACATATTCACAAACACAACCATCTGACCATCTATCTATTTATCTACATATATTTATATCAGGAAACAAAAAGTTCATGGAAAAATTCCATTTCTTTGGATTTCCTTTTCCCACACACTTTTGAAGCTCCCTTTTATCTGTGCCAGGAAAGGAAAGATTACCCCTAATCTGGAAATAGAAAAATAAAAAAACCATAGTCAGTGTTTTAACATAGGCCCTAGAAAAGTCCCTCAAAGGCCTCAGGACAGCGGCATCCTGAAACCTGGTTGCTACCACCTTGGGCTTTAGTTTCCAATGTCAAATTCACTTTTCACAAATGACTTCACAAATGTCATTAAACAGCGGTAGAGTTGAAGAAGTTTCATGCTCTGCTCTGTACTGTAGTGTGACTGGAGGTTTACTTGCCTACCTTCCCCCACAAATTCTGAAGCTTCTAGAAAACCAGAGCTTAGTTCACTAGGCACAAAAATCTTTCTATAGAAAATGATCAGTATGAGAGATCCCAGCAAACGGTCTTGGTAAAGACCTTTCTCTCTCTCTCCCCCCACACACACACCACACACACACACACACACACACACACACACACACACACACAGTCTCTTTGTTCTCCAGGTAGCAGCTACTTTACCAGCTTCACTGGTAAGCAGAAAAGGGATTCATGCCACTAGAAGGCTAGCAAGGAAATCCGAAGTTCCACATGCCCACTGTTTGCATAGACTACAAGGCAGGGCTTCCTTGGAGTTCAGGAAAATGAAGTAACAGTGACTTGAGAGATAAGTGTTGCTGTGTTGCCAACGCCCTGGGTAATGTTTAAGATGATTGTGGCCTGGTCTGAAGCCTGGGGCAAGGTTTTCTATTGGCCACAATAACAGCTCTGACAAACAGATTTTGCTCCTTGTCTGCAGAATGTGGATACTTATTTGTTTCCTCTTGGCAATGCAACTCTGAAGGTCTAATACTCCATGTGAAGTTCATTCAAACAAAGCTCATGCTCACCGAGTCTGTTTGCAATCTCATGTAGTTTATTAATCAAAATGGAGATAACATTCGGCATTACCAAGTAATAATACGAGGAGGCTTCAGAAAGCTTATGGGAAATTTCCATTATTATCTTTAAAATTCATTTCCCCAAAAACTTTTTAAATCCCCTTCGTGTTTTTTCTTGGGGGCCATCATGTCAATTCTGACTCATGCCAACCATATGTGACAGAGTAGAACTGTCACCACAGGCAGATGACCTGCTTTTTTCTCAAACGGAGTTGCTGGGTGGGTTTGAACTGGCAACGTTCTGTGCTTAACCATTGCACCAATGGGTTCATTCCTAATAGCGTAACATGAGAAACCGGTGACAAAGCATCTCACTAAAGCTGACAATCTTGGCATCGCTCTATGTCCTTACTACAGCATGGGCCATAAAATCTCAGTGACAGTAAAATGTGTGAAAGCCAACACTTGGGTATTGCAGAAACCTGTTGGATGAGGAAGACAAATCTCTATTCCCCTAAAAAGAGTGACAGAAACCCTGTCAAAGGTGGAAAACTTGTGAGATCCAGAAAAACAAGGCAGTTCTGTGGAGTTCCAGCTCTCACAGGTTTCACCATAATTATGGTCTGAGGAGCTCTAGGAATGGGGTTTCTCAAGATTATTTCATGAATTCAACAAATATTTATTAGGTACCTCTTTTGTGCTTGGGACTATTGTGAGCACTGAGGATAAAACAGTGAAAACAAGAGAGAAATAGAGATCCTTACCCTCATGGAGATTCCAGTCTAGGGGACGTCACTGAAATTCTTAAAGAATGTGTGAAGCAAAGATGATCACAAGTTTAAGTGATCATTTTTCTAATATTGATATCCATATGCAATGTGAATATTTTAAAAGGTTCTTAACTGGGACACCATGTGTCCTTGGAACATCAAGAATGACTTTGTGGGGGTGTCTATTATTGTTAAATGCTGTCGAGTTGGTTCTGACTCAAACCTTTGTAGGGTTTCTGAGGAGCGGCTGGTGAGCTTGAACCACTGACCTTGGGGTTCAAACCGAATTTGCAGTCCAGTGCATTAACACACAGCGCGGCACCAGGACTAAACCCTCTAAAACTGATGCATATTTCTAACTCTGTGTATTTCTTCAGGAGAAAGAATATAGTTTTCTTTTGTTTCTCAAAGAGATCTGACTCAGAACAGGATCAGAATCGCTCTGAATCAGAGGAAGATATACTTATCTTCATCTGTTTTCGGTGTCCTTAGAACTCCATCAATATCTTGAGACTAACGTTCTCTGTGGGATTCATAGACAAAGACTCATCAGAGTATGTTTAGATTGAAACTTTCAGCAAAATGGCAGACTAGGCGGATGCACGACACAGACCCTCCAAAACAAAGATATAAGAAACCAGATGAAACAGACACAGATGAAAATCCTAGAACCCTAAACTTCAGAAAAAAAGTTAGAGAAGTAGACTGAGTGCTTACTGAGAAGAGAGGCTGAGCAGGGAAGGCAAGAGTGGGTGAGTGATGGGTGAATGGTAGGCCAAGTGTGGTGTGACCATTATGACCTTTTGTGAGCAACTTTGGTTGCAGAAGGTAGCCTGGAAGAGCAGATTCATACAGGTGACAGGAAAGATGTGATTCTTTCTTTACCCCCACACTCCCCCGGTGACCAGACGTCATCCACCCCAGCACAGACTGCTCTCTGGGAGTTCGGAGCCATGCCAGTATGAGGAAGGGTGGCTGCATTGCTTTGGTATCTGGATTCAGGCGAGCTCAGCTACAGACCTACAAAGCCACCAGAACAGCATTGATGTTCCGTTCTTAGGTGCCAACAAGTGGGCTCCTACTCACAGTGTCCCTGTATGTGGTTTTCAAGGAACAGCTGGTGAGTTTGAACCACCGACTTTGTGGTTCAGTACTTATTCTACAGTGCCACACCAGAACTCCATTAGCCTAGGAGAAAGCCTCGTAACCAGTGATCCTATCCCAAGCTGCCCTATGTTTCTAACAGACACTGAAACCAGCTCTATAAAGGGCTTCCATGAACTACTTCCAGATTAAGTGCCTCAAACATCTAACATAGACAACAACCAACACCTAGGCCTACAGAAACTCCATCAAGGGGCAGCTACTCTGGGGTCACCTCCCTCCTACACCCATCTGGTTAGCTCCTTGGCTGGCAGGAGCCCCCAGAGTCTCTCTTCACTAGGTCCAACAGCTACACTGGGATTTTTGTTGTTGTTTTTATCCTTTTATTGTTTCGTTGTTTTTATTTATTCTTTCTCCTCCTTCTCTATCCATTTCCTTGAATTTTATCTTTTCTAGCTTTGTTTTTGTTTACTCTTCTTCTCATTTCCTTTTTTATTTGTGATCTTTCTTTATTATTCTCTACTGTCTTTTCATCTTCCCTCTTCCTGGTTTTTCTAAGTCTTTTATTTTTTATTTTCATTATTTTTTTGTTTGTTTGCTCAGTATTCTTATGTGTGTGTGTGTGTGTGTGTGTGTGTGTGCAGGGGCTAGGGAGTGGGGATGGGAGGAGGTTCGACCTCTTTCCACCAATAGGAGACAGCAACCCTGCCCGTGAGCCCAGCTACAGCTGTATCCTCTGCAGTTCCACCCACTGGGCAAGAGCCATCACCAGCTTGTATGCCACCCAATCAATGATACTCAACCGAGCCAAACCCAGCATAATCTGAGGGGCAAGAATGGTGCACATGCTTTCATTCTTAACTAAACCCATAGGTTGGTGCCAGCCAACAATCATCAATTAAATGCAAACACAACACCACCATAATGCCTTGGAGACAAGATAATTTTAGCTCACACAAAGAAACGAGAGAATGGCTCAGACAAATAAGATGCAGGGCCAGAAAACGTTCTGAGGAAGAAACAGTAATAGCATGAACTGCAAAAGCATTCAAAAGAATGATATTTAAAGAGCTGATAGAAAGGGGAAAGCAAGGAGAACACAGAAAACAACTTGAGAAGAAACAAGGAAAGCACTATAAGAACACACAGACAAAATAAATGCAAAACTGGAAACAACACAAATTAGGAATTTTAAATGAGCAACTAGAAATTCAGAAGATTAATAGTAAGATTTCGGAAATAGGCAATCCATTGGAAGGGCAAAGGAGGATATTTGAAGCTATGGACGTCCAAAATAGTGAGCTTGATGATAAAGTTGTCAACGCTAATATGCTAGAAGAATAATCAGAAAAAAATACTTAAAAAAATCCAAAGAAACCTCAAGAGTTATGTGGGACACCAAGGAAAAGGAATAACTTACAGGTGATTGGACTTCCAGAGCAGGAAGACACACTAAAAAGCACAAAGAAAATAGTCAAAAAGTTGTTGGAAGAAAATTTCCCTAATATTATGAAAGATGAGAAGATAGGCATACAAGAAGCTGAATGAACCCCAAAGAGGATCAGTCCCAAAAGAAAATCACTAAGTCAGATCAGAATCAAGCTTTCCAAAATCAAAGACAAGGAAAGAATACTGAGAGCAGTTCCGGTAAACCAAAAATTTACCTACAAAAGAAGATCAGTAAGACTAAGCTCTGATTTCTCAGTACAAACTATGGCAGCAAGAAGGCAATGGAATTCTATATACAAAACTCAGAATGAAAAAAAAAAACAAACTGTCAACCAAGAATCTTAAAGCCAGCAAAGCTGTCCCTCAAATATGATGGTGAAATCAGGACATGTCCTGAAAAACAGAAATTAATAAAAGAGTTTGTAATAACCAGAACAACTTTACAAAAAATACATTGGACTGAGAACCAACAACAGCACACAACAACCGGAGATTAACATACAAGACAACATCACCCAGAACTCAATCCAGATATAGAAGTATTTAAAGCAAAACAAACTTACAAGACGGAAATAGGGAACCAGAAATATCAGTTTATAATGAAGTCAACTATAAAGCAAAAAGACGGGACAGTGTAGATACAGAACTTCCAAATGGTGAGGAAGTCAAGCAGATTTTCAACAAACCAGACTGCTGTAAACAGGTAAAAATTAATAAATTGCAGGGTAACCTCAATGAAAAGTAATATATTTTCACATCAAAATAAAAAATGAAAATCAGAAAGATTTAGTAAACATTAATATAGCAGAAGTGAAAACAAAACCCACAAACAAATGCAGAAATTATGTAGAACAAAGAAACCAGCAGCACCACACACACACACACAAACACACACACAACAAAATGACAGTAATCAATTCCTACCTATTGGTAATGACACTGGATTTCAATGGATTAAAAGTACCAATCAAGAGACAGAGAGTAGCAGAATGGATGAGAAAACAGATCCTTCAATATGCTGTCTATAAGAAGTAAATACAAAAGATGGAGACAGTCTAAATGTCCAATAGAAGAACAGTTAAATAAACTTTGGTACTACACAATGTTGAAGAATAATGATGAATCTGCAAAACACCTCACAACATGGAAGAATCTGGAGGAAAAATACTGTATGACACCAATGTGGTAAACATAAAGGAAAGGTTTTCTTGATAAAAAGAAACATTCTGTGATGGTTACGAGAAGGGTAGGGAAAATTATTCATGGACTAGATGGTTGTTGTTAAATGCCTTCCCGTCAGTTTCAACTCATAGCCACTTTGTATAGGGTTTCCGAGGAACGGCTGGTGAGTCTGAACTGCTGACCTTGCAGTTCAAATTGACCTTGAGGTCAGGTGCTTATCCTATGGTGCCATACCAGGACTCCAGGCTAGAGGGTAGATATGGGCAACGGGGCAGGTGACAGACAACAAGAGGAAGGCTGGCAGAGGAAAGATAAGAGTTACTGGAGGACACAAGGTAGAACGCAAGAGTTAAAGTTAATAGAGGTAAATACTGCTAACTGATGGTACAGGGAGGGGATTGCAATCATTGTAATGAAGCAAAGTATATGATTTGTTGAATGCAAAATTGATGATCTGTTCTGTAAACTTTTACTTACCAAGTAAAAAAAAAGAAAAAAGAATATGGCTGGTATGGCATGTGGGTTAATGTGCTACACTGCAGGGTTGGTTTGAACAGTGAGGTCAGTGGTTCAAGCTCACCAGAAACCCTATACAGGGTCGCTATGAGTCGGAACCATCTCGATGGCACTTAACAATAACAATAATGAACGTGCCATGGAAGCTTTCATTCCTCCAACCTTGGGGTCCTGAGTGATCTGGAATAGGGGAATGGGAAAGCTAGCCCTTCTGATTTGTTTTAATATATGCTGCTAAGGCAAAAGGTAACCCTCAAATTAGAAACATCAGTGGACCAAGATCTGTTTATGCATATAAAACAAAAGCCCAGTGTTCCAGGCCTGCACTTATTTCAAAATTTTCACCACTGGAGAGAGATTAGAGACTATGACAGAGAAAGAATCGTCCTTCCACAGCTGTGTGTGAAACATTCCTCCAAGGGCACTTTCTGAACATTTCATAAATCAGTAGACACAGAAACCAATAAACAGATGTTTTAAAGCAGTTTCAACTCCTGTAAAATTCCTGGGTGTTGATAAAACGAACCTCAAGAAATGTGCATTTCATTTTCCAGGTGTTAAGGGGTACAGTGTCAATAATCAAAATTTAAAAGGGGTTAGGGAAAGCAGGGAATCTCTGCAGTCACTAGGCTCTCTTAGCATGCTTTCTCCCTCTGCTGAACCTCATTTACATAATGTACATATAGCCACTTAGTGTTCCAAGCTCCAGAAAGACTTCCAGAATAAGATTTGCCAAAGACATTCCTGGGAAACCTGACAAAATGGCCAAATTCCTTTGTAGTGTTTCCAATTTATACATTCAGTTTTTGTGAGTTGATGGGGGCTGGTTGCTGCTGCTGCTACATGAGATTAAATCATGTTGTCTCTCCTGTGGTTAACAAGGCTGAATGGTGTCTGCTTAACGGGATCAGCTGACTTCACCATAAAATCATCTGGTGAGATTAATACTTAATTGATTATCTGGACATGTTTCTCAATCTGCTTCGGGGAGTGGAGAAACACTTCCAGTCATGGAGAGTAAGCTCGAGCTGTCCTTTCTCAGGAGACGCATGCACAGGCTTGGGAACAGTTCTGCAGCACAGCCCCTGGCACCCTCCTCGGATGAGGTGCTACAACCAATTCAGACAGGAAGACGTAGAACAACACGGAGATTCATCAAGAGCATGCAGTCACACAGATAGGGATTTGGGTCCTGATTTGGCCACTTGTCATTTGAGTAGCCTGAGCCGAGTCACTTCTATTTCTTCATTTGTAATAAGCAGCAGCTAGCTCTCCGGGTTAAAGAAGCAATGCACAGAAAGTGCTATGAGCCACCCGCCAAGCACCAAGGAGGCATCTGATTCATGCCAGCTGCAGTATTAGGAAGGACAGGTATACTAATTAAAAAACACGGAAGACAGTTTAAAAAATAGATGAAAATTGACAAAACACAGAAAATAAATTATTACCAACTTAGCAAGCTTGTACATCCCATGGGCTGTGCTAGGCCATAGGCCTAGAAAGAGCCACCATAACACAGTTAGAACTCAATAGGACAGCTGTACAAAACAGCTAGCATCGATTTGTTATAGAGAGGGACTCGTGGAGGCTATCGGGATATAGAGAGCAAAAAGATGATTGCTGGCAAGGGAAGCAGGTGGTTCTTCATTCACTTCTTTAACCCCCAATACATTCACTGAGTGCATACTATGTGTATGTTGTTGTTAGTTGCCACCGAGTCAATTCAAGCTCATGGCCACTCATGCATGCAGAGTAGGATAGTTCCCCATAGGGTTTTCAAGGCTGTGAGTTCTAAATTAGACCACCAGATCAAAGGTTCAAACCACCACCCTTTGAGCTAGCAGATGAGAGCTTCATTAGTTGTGCCACTCAGGGATACCTACATATTGTTGCTGTTGTTGTTACGTGCAGTTGAGTCGGTTCCAACCCATAGCGACCCTGTGTAGGGTTTCCAAGGAGTGGCTGGTGAGCTTGAACTGACGACCTTGCAGTTCAGACTGGCTTTGCTATCCTGCGCATTAACCCACAGCACCACACCAGGACTCCACCTACATATTGTGTACGTACGTACTATATATCAGATTTGAAAAAACAATGGTAGCAAAATTAACACGGTTCCTATTCTCAATCAAGTCTTGGTATTGCCGCTGTTGTTAAGCGCTGCCAAATTGGTTCTGACTCATAGTGTTCCTGTATGGGGTTTTTTCCTTTGAGCGGCTGGTGAGCTTGAACTGCTGACCTTGTGGCTCAATCCGACCTTGCAGTCCAACACATTCACCCACAGAGCCACATCAGGAGTCTAGTAAAATTGACTAAGTACTACCTATGAGTTTGGAGTCCTAGTGTGGTGCCAAAGGATAAACACTGGACTGCAAGGTTGGTTTGAACTGCAAGGTCAGTGGTTCAGATTCACCAGACGCTCCTCAGAAACCCTATATAGTGTCACTATGAGTTAGAACTTACTCAACAGTGCTTAACAACAACAACAATCTATGAATTAGAAGCCCTGGTAGCATAGTGGATTACAAACTGGGTTTTAAACCACACCATCAGCAGTTCAAATCTACCAGCTGATCCATGGGAGAAAGATGAGGCTTTCTGCTCTTATGAAGATTTATAATCTCAGAAACCCTATACAGGGTTGCTATGAGTTGGAACTGACTCAACAGCACACAACCACCACCACCTATGAGTTGGGCTCCCTGGGTAGTGCAAATGTTAATTTAAGAGTCACACTATTAACTGAAAGGTTGGAGGTTCAAACCCACCAAGAGGCATCTCGGAAGACAGGTCTGATCATCTGCTTCTGAAAACCCCATGGAGTATAGTTCTACTCACCACGTGAGTCAAGTTGATTCCAACTCTCACGATAGCCATGGAGTTGCCATGAGTTGGAATGGACTCAACTGCAATTAACAGCAACACCACTTCTAAGTCAAGTTCTGAGGCAGCAAAGAACGCTGTCTATTAAAGGAAGCAGTGATCTTAACATATAGTGCTCTGAATGAAACGGCATACATAACTGTGAAGCGGCACATACGCTGAGGCTTGTTGTTAAGTGCCATCAAATTGGTTCTGATTCAGAGAGCTCCCGTATAGGGTTTCTGAGGTGGTAAATCTTGTGAGAGCAGAAAGCCTCATCTTTCTCCCATGGAGTGGCTGGTGGGCTCCATCTTCCGGCTATGTGGTTTGCAGTCCAGTGTTTATCCTCTTGAGCAACTGCACATAAAACTAGGCTAGCAGAAATTGTGGTTGAGCTGTACAAAAACGTGTGATGAGAGGAGACAGGCTGGAGGAGTCGGGAGCCAGGTTCTAAATAAAGGCTGAGAACAACACTTAATTGGCTGGGCTATTAACAGACCCCTTGGAGAGTCTTTAGCAGGGAGGACCATAATCAGACTTGTGATTTATTAAAAACAAAACAAAACTTCAGTAGTAAAGAATCGGGCAAAATGGCCAGGAAACCATATGTGAGGTAATTACAGCTGTCTGGTTAAGAGATAATTAAGGACAATAGATGTAAAGTGAAACGGAAAAGATATTTAACAGACACTTTGCAGAGTCAGTATCAACAAGACTTAGCCTAGATGCAGAGAATGAGGAAGCGAAGAAAGACTATGATCAAAGAAAGGTTCCTCAGGTAACTCCCTAGCAAAACTGGCTTGAACCACAAGGTCATTGGTTCAAGCTCATCAGCTGCTCCTCGGAAACCCTATACAGGGTTGCTAGGGGTCAGAACTGACTCGATGACACTTAACAACAACAAAATAGTTAGGTGGGAATATCTTGCAGGCAGTTGGTAATTTGGACCAGGGTCTCAGGAAAGAGGTTCAGAGTAAAGATGCATAGTTGGAAGAAATACTAGATGGAGCTGTGGTACGGGAAGGAAAACTTTACCCAAGGGGAGACTGTTTCCATTGTTAGCTGCTGTACAGTCAGTTGACTCGCGGTAGCCTTATGCTGAAAAGACTAAACACATGGCCTGACTGAGTACCGCTTCATGATTCCAGCTGTGTTTGGGACACTGCTGTGGCTAACTGCTGCCGGTCTAAAGGGGAGACAGACGGCAGAGAAGGGAAACAACCCCAAGTACTGGGCCCTAGAATTCACAACTGTGTTGGCACATACCCAGGCGTCACCCCACCTTCTTCAATCAGTGATTCTGTTTTGTTTTGGTTTCTAACATAAAAATTCCATTTATTTATCTGTTTATGACACCGTACACAAGAAGCTAAGTGTTTCACATCCTGGATTTCACTTCCAACTCCTTGGAATGTTCATTTCTTTGGCTGAAAGGGCAGACTCACCAGGAAAGGCATGTAATACTTGTTGTAGTTGTTAGGTGCCATCAAGTCAGTACTGACTTATAGCGACCCTATGTACAACAGAATGAAACACTGCCTGGTCCTGGGCCAACCTCACAACTGTTGCCATGCTTGAACCCACTGATGCTGCCATTTTGCCAATCCATCTCGCTGGGGGTCTTCCTCTTTTTCTCGGACCCTCCACAATACTTAGGTCACTAAAATAAGAGGGGCTGGGGTGAGGAAATGCTAATATCCTCCTTGGAGGATGGGTACAGGGGCTGTTATTCGCAAGCTGATTTTCTGTAACTGTTAGCTGGAAGCAGCAGAAGGAGCAGTATTTCTGGGTGCTCGTGCCAGGCTGGGCTTTAGTCTTCTTGGCCACACAGGTACAACAGTGCTTTCTGGTAGTCGCCATCAGTGTCTTGCTGGCTGTGGTAGTACAGGGACTTGCCGTATTTTCTCTTGAATTCAGATATAATTTTCAGCATGTCCACTTCACTGATGGATACCATGGTCCTAGTTAGGATCTAACTGCGAGTTCCCGTGCCCTTCATGGAGTTGTACAGTGCGTGGCTCACCAAAATACAGGAGGGGCTTGCTCTGGATATACCAGACCAGGTTCAGGAATGCATTTTCCAAGTCTCCTTTGCCTTCTTTCCTGATGTACTCCAACATGTCGTTAAGGACGGTAGCTCTTGTACCTTTCTGGAGGTGGCACACACTCTGCTCAGTCATGATGTTGAGCCACTTGGAAACATTGGTGCATTTTCTCTTTACTCCAGCATCCTAGAGGTCCTGGGCACCTTGGCCAATCAGCTCATAATCAATGACAGAACCATCTTCTGCTCATCTACCCTTTGCGAGGGCAACCATCAGCTTGTGGAAGTCACCAGATGTGTCCGAAACTATGTTCTTGAAGTCAGTCCTGTACATTTGTGTTGTTGTTCTGTCGAGTAGACTCCAACCTATACTGACACTGTATAGGGTTTCCAAGGAGCAGCTGGTGAGCTTGAACCACCGACCTTGCAGTTCAAACAACTTTACAGTCTGATGCATTAGCCCACAGCGCCACACCAGGACTCCACATTTCCTTGTAGACACTGTTAATTTCTTGCAGCCCCTGGTTGGTCCTTGAGCAGATGATCTCAATGAAGGAATCCTCATCGGTCCCCAGCCCTCTTCATGGAGGCTTTCAGCATGGAAGTGTCATACTGAGCAGGTGTTTTCAATAGACCCCAAATCACCATCTCCAGATGGCCAGATAAGGTTGACGTCAGGGCTGATTCAAGTTCCTTTTTGGTCCTTCTCTGGTAGGCGAAGGCAATATCCTGTCTCTGTTCATTGCTGCGGTTGGCCAAAACGTTGACGATGGTGACTTCATCCACACCTTTGGTCTTGATGGCTGATTCAATGTTCAATGACTTCATCCACACCTTTGGTCTTGATGGCTGATTCAATGTTTGGTCTTGATGGCTGATTCAACCATTCAGCATCAAAGAACGGTATGAGTGACCCATATGCACTTTGGGGTGTGAAGTGATCACCCGCCAAGCTGAGCTTGCACAGAATTTCGTGGACAGTAGACAATCTTGAGGGAAACTGGGCTAGGTGCCGAGAGCTCTGAGCATCCCCAGATGCCGAGCCTCTGCTATTATGTTTTATATATTTGATGTCTAGGTACCAGTGCCTTTGAAAAAAAAAAACAACTGAAAACTGGATCCAGTTTTCAGGGGGGGAGGAAGAAGAGAAGGAGTGCTCAGAGGAACTGTTACAAGGCCAAAGACGAGGGAAATTTTCAGGTACCAGGCAGTCAATATTAGTGCCACAAGCTAAAGAAGAATGTGGATTAAAAACACGTGGTTAGAGTTGGCAGTTCCAAGGTCATTAGTGGCCTTTGGGAGAGAGCTGGGCAAACAGCAAGAGATGAAGTCAGATTGTAAGAGACCAATGGGTGTGAGAGGGAGGGACTACTGGGGACACAAGCGTGTGTTACTTTCAACGAAGTCCTGACAAAGGTGCCTGAGTGGCACAGATGGTTAAGCAGTCAACTACTAGCTGAAAGGTCAGTGGTTTGAGCCCACCCAGAGGTATCCCAGAAGACAGGTCTTATGTTCTGCTTTCGAAAGGTCACAGTTGTGAAATCCGTATCGAGGACAGTTCGCCTCTGCACCCGTGGCTTTGCCAAGAGTCAAAACCATTGGAAGCAATGACCCACCTGACAGTAATAATAAGTTAAGGAAGGAGGAGCAGTGTCCAGGCTTGTGATAAACTGGGTGCCATTTTCCTCAGTCTGTTTCAAAATGTTAGTTCCTGCTCTCCCAACATCACCTCCAAATTAAAAGCGGAGTTCCACTCAAGAGTTACTTGAAGGGATCTGTTGCTGTTGTTCCAAGGAGTGTTGTTAAGTGTTGTAGAGGGTTTCCGAGGAGCAGCTGGTGAGTTTGAATGGCTAACCTTGTGGTTAGCAGTCTTGTGCTGATCCTACAGTGCCCCATCAGCGATTAATGTAACTAAATTACCAGCTGAAACAGAAGAAATGATAAAGCATTCCTTTGTATATGAGTTAAGTAGGAGTGAGTTAGTAATTTTTATTGATACAGTATACGAGGGGGCTTCAAAAGTTCATGGAAAAATGGAATGAAAAGATAATGGAATTTTCCATGTACTTTGAAGTCCCCTCAAATACTGTAGTAGGCACTCAGATGTGAGCCAGACGTTCTGCACCTCAACAGACCAGAGGATACTTCTTTAGAACAGACAGGATTCCAGATAGCAGGATAAGGAGAGAAAACTGAAAGAGATTCAGATGGCTTTCTCTTCCACTCGAGTATCTCCCCCCCGTGTGTACCTGTCAGCACATTTCCAGGAGGCCTGGCCACAATGTCTCGGGCACTGGCTGGCTGGGAGCAGACACGGAGGCAGCGCTTTTCTTCCATTCCTCACCTGGGTGGTCTGCTGTTTTCCCTTTGATTAAAGTACTGAGCTGAAGGACTGGAACTGCTCCTAATGATAGCTGGGCCCTGCAATCTCACGCTTGCCTGCACAGAGAGGGCCAGGCTCCTGGCTTCCCTGCCGCCCACTGCTCACCAGCAAGCTGGGCTAATTGGCCACATTTTTGTGTTCACTCACAGCGCTAACCACAAAGGGCTGCTTCTGGTCAGAGTGCCGCAGGTGTAAAGCACATCCCTGACAGGCACCAAGTGAGGCTGGCGCAGTGAGACCGCACACAGGCACCCTGCTAGCCATCAATGAGCTTCACCCACTCACCCACCCACAGGTGCAAGAGGCCATAGACAACCTGCTTTCAGGGATACACACATGGACTTTTGAAAACTCTCACCCCCTAAGATAGCCATTCTTTCACAGAGCCAAAGGGAAGAACTTAATTTGACCTACTCTCTGCTCAGATGTGCTGAGTGTTTTGATTGACTCATCACATATTAAAACCATGTTGTTATGAAGGGCCATGAAGTCGGTTCTGGCTCATAGTGACCCTGCAGAGTGTTTCCAAGGAGCAGCTGGTGGGTTGAACCGCCAACCTTGAGGTTAGCAGTCCAGTGCTTATCCAACAGCACCACATTTGTTGTTGTTAAGTGTCGTCAAGTCAGTTCTGACCCATAGTGACCCTGTATAGGGTTTCTAAGGAGTAGCTAGTGGGTTTGAACCACTGATCTTGCAGTTAGAAGTCTAGTGTTTATCCAAGAGCACCACATTTGTTGTTGTTCTTAAGTGCCATGGAGTTGCTTCTGACCCATAGCAATCCTGTACAGGATTTCTGAGGAGTGACTAGAGTAGACACCATCGTGTCTATGATGGCCCAAAAGAGTTTTGAAACAGCCATTGCTCACCAGGTGATCTGCTCCTACAAAATTATAAAGTAACCACAAGATAAATGAGGTTCGGACTCTAAGCAGACAGATTCCTTGCGTATCTAACTGCTAATATAAATTCTGGGCCTCTGGAGGCTTTATTATCAACTGCTTGAACTGTCAGAGCACTTTGCTTCTCCAGTTTCAGCCAGTCTACACTGTTCCCCAGCATCTCGACCAGGGAGCGGGGACACATTCCTCATCCTCCTATCCACTCTTCTTTCATCCATCTGAGTGGTCCATCTGGAATGCAGAGCTGATTGTGTGTCTGAGGCTCTCTAACATGTCTGAGATGAAGACATTCACATGATTCCAGAAGCAGCTGTGGCCTCCTCTTGCACCTTCAATCTTAGCTGCTCCCAACTTACACTGTCCTCCATTATTAGGACACAGCTTGTTGCTCCCCCCCCTGCCCCCCCCACCCCCATTAGCTCTTAGCCTTCTCACATTCTTCTTCTGCTACCCACCCACCAACCTACCTTTAAGATTCGGTTCAAGTGTCATCTCTTCCAGGAAGACTGCCTTGCCCTTCCTCCCACGTCCACCCACAAGCTGGGTTAAGTATCTCTCCTGGTGGTTTAGTTACTTCCTAGGTATACCTCTGCCAAGCAGATGCCATGCTATTATTATCATCTGTTGATGTGGCTCTCACCCTTACAAGACTGCGAGCTATTTCAGGTTGAGAATGAGGTCTTACAGACAGACCATCTCCATGGCTTAGCTTAGTATCAAACAAAGCCTGGGACACTCTTAAGAGCTGAATAAAATGTCTTAAAATAATTAAATAAACAAATACAACTGAATACAAAGTTTTGCAGAAAATGCTACTAAAAGTTTTATTGAGATAAGTCGATGACGTTATATGGCAAAATAAAATAAAATGAACTTTTAAAAATGTCTAAGAATTTCAATTTTCTATATCGTTAATTGTCCAAAAATCACACAAATAATTTTAAATAATCTTTTTTTAGAAGGCATTCCCTTAACTCCTTGTCCAGGAAAGCAATGTAAATGTGAAAAGATTTATGGGATATAATTAAAGCAAGGCTCAGAGAAAAATTCATTGCATTAAATATACCAAATGAGTGGAAGCTGTAAAGACAAGAATGAGTGAAAACAAATTTAGTACCCAACTTGAGAAATTAGAGGGGAAATCACACAATAAACCTAGGGAAAGCAAAAGAAGATACTAGTAAAGATAAAACAAGAAAAACAATGAGTTAGAAAACAATGAAACAATAGAATGAATAAATATATCCCGGATTAACCTTATCAAGCATGAAGCGGGTGGGGAAGAGAAGGAATGGCTATCCACCAAACCAACCAGGCCAATGAAAAAAGAGAAGCAAACATAGCTACGAACTGGGAACGGAAAATAAGGAAAACAGTCTTTGTTGTTGCCGTGTCTTCGAGTTGACTCCAAATCGTAGCAACTCCATAGTGACCATTTAGGTAGGACAAAGTAGAGAGTCCTGGTGTGGCACTCAGCACTGGACTGCACTGTTGGTGGTTCAAACCCACCAGCTGCTCCTTGGAAACTCTACGCAGGGTTGCTATGAGTTGGAACCAACTCGACGGCACTTGGCAACAACAGGACAAAGCAAAGCCACTCCATAGGGTTATCTGGCCTGTACTCTTCATACAGGAACGGGGAAGGTCCGACCTACTACACAAGGCCCGTGAAGTCATTTGGTCTGGTCCTGTCAAGGCAACTGCAGTTCTAGCCATCACATTATGGGTGACATCATTAAATGTTAGACCAAATATAACTAATTTTTCAGTTGATAATTTTGGATGACCCACAAATGATGTTATAAATACCCCAGAGGCCCAAGGCAGAAAAAAGATTCCCCATGAGCAAAGATGTCAGCTTGAAGACTAAGGTGCGTCTGACCCAAGCCATAGTATTTTCAATAACCTCATATGCATGGGAAAGCTGGACAGTGAATAAGGAAGACCATAGAAGAATTGATGCTTTTGAGTTATGGTGTTGGAGAAGAATATTGAAAGTATCATGGGCTGCCAAAAGAACCAACAGATCTGTGTTGGAAGAAGTGCAGCCAGAGTGCTCCTTGGAGGCCATGATGGCCAACCTTCATCTCTCAGACTTCGGACACATTGTCAGGAGGGACCAGTCACTGGAAAAGAATATCATGTTTGGTAGGGTGTAGGGTCAGAGAAAAAGAGGAAGACCCCCCCAAAGAGATGGATTGGCCAAGTGGCAGCATCGATGGACTCAAGTGTGGCAACAACAGTGAGGTTGGCCCAGCATCGGGCAGTGTTTTGTTCTGCTGTGCATAAGGTCGCTATGAGTCGGTACTGACTCGATGGCACCTAACTACAACAAACCCCTGCTTTATAGGAAGAGACACCAGTTCTTTTCTCCCTTAGAGTCACTGGTGGGTTCCAAATGCCTACCTTTTGGTTAGAAGCTGAGCCACCAGAGTTCACTGAAAATAACCATGTTGTTACTGTTAAGCGCTGTCGAGTCAGTTACGACCCATAGTGACCCTGCATAGGGTGTTTCTGAGGAGTGGCTGGTGAGCTGGAACCTCCAACCTTGCAGATGAAGCCGACTTTGCAGTCCAGCGCATTAATCCACAGCGCCACACCAGGAAAACAACCATAGGTAAGTGGAAATGATAAGCACTGAAAGAGATTACTAGATAATGTTTCTGATGACGATTGTGGTTGTTAGGTGCCATTGAGTTGGTACCTATTCGAAGCACTGATAGTGGCTAAGTTTAATTTTTCACACCCAAAGTTCAGACAGAAGACAGAGATTCCCACCACTTCCTGTTTGCATGCCCATCGTCCATCAAAAAGCTAGAACCATTGTATCACTTGTCTCAGTGAAGCAAAAAACTTTCAAACATGGTTGTTGTTAGGTGCCATTGAGTCGGTACCAATTCATAGCAACCCTATGCATAACAAAACAAAACACTGCCCAGTCCTGGGCCAACCTCACAATTGTTGCCATGCCTGAGCCCACTGATGCTGCCACTTTGTTAATTCATTTCACCGGGGGTCTTCCTCTTTTTCTCTGACCCTCCACCTTACCAAACATGATATCCTTCTCCAGTGACTGGTCCCTCCTGACAATATGTCCGAAGTATGAGAGATGAAGTTTGGCCATCCTAGCTTCCAAGGAGCACTCTGGCTGCACTTCTTCCAACACAGATCTATTTGTTCTTTTGGCAGTCCGTGGCACTTTCAATATTCTCCCCCAACACCGTAACTCAACAGCATCAATTCTTCTACAGTCTTCCTTATTCACTGTCCAGCTTTCACATGCACATGAGGTTATTGAAAATATCATGGCTTGGGTCAGGCACACCTTAGTCCTCAAGCTGACATCTTTGCTCTTCAACACTTTAAAAAGGTCTTGTGCAGCAGAATTGCCTAATGCAATACATCGCTTGATTTCTTGACTGCTGCTTCCATGAGTGTTGATAGTTGATCCAACAAGAATGAAGTCCCTGACAACTGCAATCTTTTCTCCTTTGATAAGAATGTTTATTGGTCCATTAGTGAGGATTTTTGTTTTCTTTACATTGAGAGCAATCTGTACTGAAGGTTGTGCTCTTTGATCTTCATCAGTATATATTTTAAGTCCTCTTCACTTTCAGCAAGCAAGGTTGTATCATCTGCATATCACAGGTTGTTAACGAGTCTTCCTCCAATCTTGATGACACGTTTTTCTTCATATAACCCAGCTTCTCGGATTATATGCTCAGCATACAGGTTGAATAAGCACGGTGAAAGAATACAACCTTGTCGCACACCTTTTTTAATTTTAAACCATTCAGTGTTCCCATGTTCTGTTCGAACTACTGCCTCTTGATCCACGTACCGATTCCTCAAGAGCACAATTAAGCGTTCAGTAATACTCATACATCGCAATGTTGTCCATAGCTTGCCATGATCCACACAATAGAAAGGCTTTGCATAAGTCAATAAGGCACAGGTAAACATTTTTCTGGTATTCTCTGCTTTCAGCCAAGATCCCAACATAGGTGGGACAAAAAGGCAATGGCTAGTGAAAACTCAATTGTAAGACAGTACAAAAAAAAAAAAAAAGGGTAATGAAAGAATTTCCAAATTCCAAATTGAGGAATTACTTTCTCTGAAGGAAAAGGGGCTAAATAACGTATCACTAAACTTTCAATAATAAAACCCCTCCCCCCAGAGATAAGAGTCTTACAATTTTAATAACACAATATTTTATCCCCAAACTTACTTTTTCCAAATCAAATTAGACCATTCATTATTGAAAGCCTTTTATGGGTAAAATAAACCATATTTTCCAAGTAGATGGCATTTAGGTTTCACAAAGCAGTTTCTGCATACAACTCTCAGGACCCATTATAGTTTCTGCTGAAACGGCCCAAGATCACGATTCATTTTTCCACAAACAGTGCACACCTTCTATGTCTATCAACAGAGCCCTCCTTTACAAGGTAGTTTCAAAAGCATGCTATGCTAATAGTTTTTTTTACATGTTGCCATAAAAAAATTAGCCTAACACACTTAATAAAATACTTGGGCGGGGAGGTTGGTTGGCAAACAAATGTAGAAAGTGCACTTTCTTTGTGTGGTCTTCTCATGACTAATCCAAATCTCCTTCTATCACTCTACCTGATTACATACTTCAGAGGCCGGGTGTGGCACTGTGGGAGAAACACTGGACCACAAGGCTGATTTGAACCACAAGGTCGGCGGTTCAAATTCACCAGTCGCTCCCTGGAAACCCTATACAAGGGTCACTATGAGTTGGAACTGACTCAATAGCATTTAATCACAATGACATTGCATGCTATAGTACCTCCCTCAGTACTGCACTAGCCAGCCTGTTGGCAAAATTCTCAAAGTATATTGCTGTTGTTAAGTGCTGTTAAGTCGGTTCTGACCCATTAGCGACCTTGTATAGGGTTTCCGAGGAGCAGCTGCTATGTTTGAACCACCAACCTTGCAGTTCAAGCAAACTTTGCAGGTCAGCGCATTAACCCACAGCACCACACCAGGATTTGGAGTTGGAGAAAATCACTAGCAGTAAAGTTCTCAACGAGGCCTGCTAGCACAATGGTCAACACTCAGCTGCTATCAGAAAAATTAGTGGTTCGAACCCACACGATGGCTCAGCAGAGGAAAGACCTGGCAAGCTGCTTCCATAAAGATTACAGTCCAGAAAACCTTATGTGGCAGTTCTACTCTGTTACAACAGGGTTGTTAAGAGTCAGAATCAAATTGAGTGTGCCCAACAACAACCAAGTTCTTCATGTCCCTGGGTAATGTAAACAGTTCAGTGTTCAGCTATCAGCTGACGGGCTGACAGTTCAAATTCACCCAGAGGTGTCTCAGGAAAACTGTTTCAATTGTATCTGAGAATTTACTTCAGAAAGATCAGTCACGGAAAACCCTCTGTGATCACCTCTACTGACACACACGGGGTTACTATGAATTAGAACTGATACAGTGGCAACTGGCTTCTTATGGGGAGAGTAGGGAGCTTTCTAAAATGAGAAAGGGGGACTGAAGTGAGATGACTTTCTAATAAGGATAAATTCACCTCAGATTCCCACACGATCCAGATCTTGCCACTCGGAAGTCTACCCAAATAGTAGGAGTTATAAATATGTAAGCAGTACTGTTGGTTATGAAGTCCCGGGGTGGCACTGCAGGATAATGCACTGGACCGCAAGGTCAGTTTGAACCACAAGGTCGGGAGTTCAAACCCACCAGCTGCTCCTCAGAAGCCCTAGACAGGGTCGCTGTGTCGGCACTTAAGAACCACAACAACAATATTGGTTATGTGTCTTATTATCATTTCAAAGGCAATCTCTTATCGTCTTGGTGTTTCCAGCTACTCACTATAAACTGGAAGCATTTACGAACCAGTATTCTATTCCGTCGCTATGGGTCGGAACCGACTCGACAGCACTTAACAACAACAACAACAACATTCTATTCCGTAACTCAATGCCAACGGTCGCGCAAAAACCACTGGCCTTTTATTCCTCATGGCTCTTTACATCCCCAGCTTCCTTCCCACTCTACCATGGTCATGACAGTTTATCACAAAACTAACTACCCAACGCTTTTACATCCCAACCCTACTGTAGTAAGATCCTCTGCTTCCTCTGTCACATCCATACCCTTCAAACTATTAGGGATAGAAAAATAATTATGGCCTCACCAGCTGCAAGGAGGTTGAAGTGAAGCCAAGTCCTTGAACAGTTTACCTTTAGTTCTGGTCCTAAATTTTTATACAGAGACATAGGGCACCACCAGGGAGCAGTGTGTTTCCTACTTTCAGAGCATGCTTGAAGTAATTTTCAGCTTCATTTTTTCCTAGACTTGATTATCAATATTGAGTTGCCACTAATAGAGAATTTGATACAACAGAGATATAAACCATAGCAAGCTACAACTCCGGAGTTGAATAATCCTAACTCTTTTGGAAAATACTGATGCCATTTAGCATTAAGGAAGAAGGGGAAGAAAGGGCTTCTACTTCCAGTTAAATACCTTGGTGATTATCAGTAAGAAAGAAAAGAGAATCTGAAAAGTTCTTGAAAGTTTCATGTAACTCCATTGTGTAGAAGCTTGTTAATATACATATACATATGTTGTTGTTGTTAAGTGCCATCCATTCTGACTCACAGTGACCCTGTATAGGGTTTCCAAGGAATGGTTGGTGGTTTTGAACTGCTGGCCTTGCAGTTAGCAGTCCAGGGCTTATGCTACAGAGCCACACCAAGACGCCATACATATATATACATATAAAACTAAAAGTCAAAATCCTGGTATCTATTTTCAGGTTGGAGTCCTGGTGTGGTGTTGTAAGATAATGCACTGGACTGCAAGACTGGTTTGAACTGTAAGGTCAGCGGTTCCATTCAAACCCAACTCTTAAGCATTCAAGAGGCATCAGTTGATGGGACTAGGTCAGACAGGGAATCACAAAGCACCCAGGCATTGATCTTATTCTCTGCTCTACAGAGCTCTTCATAGGGCCCATACCTGCTGGGTGAGGAGATTTATGTGGCTGGAGGGAGAATACTGCCGAGCCGCCTGCTTCTCTGCTAGCCGCTGAAGCTCAGCCGTAACCAGACTTTGGCTGTACCGTTTGCTGCAGGAGGAACCATCCTCTCCCTCTCTCTGTACTTTGGCTACTGCTGAATGATGCTTGTTTGGATGGCATGAACCTGCTAAAAAAGAGAGAAAAAATTTCACCACTTGGAAAAAGAAGTCCTAAGAAACACTAGAATAATGGAAAAAAACTCTCAGGCTAACAGATACTTTATTAATTCTCAACAACAGACAATTTCAGTTCCCACAAAGAAATTACAGCAACAGGGACCTCTGACAAATAAGGCGCACTAACTTGTTCTCGGATGCTCACAAAAAGAATAATCCCTTACACAACTCTAAAAACTCTCCCTACTGGCAAATAACTACTTGAATTATCAATGTGTTTTTACCTTCTACAAAAGAATGTTCATCGTATGTATAGAATCCTGGCATGGCGCTGCAGGATAATGCACTGGACTGCAAGGTCAGTTTGAGTTGCAAGGTGAGCAGTTCAAGCTCACCAGCCACACCACGGAAACCCTATACAGGGTTGCTATGGGTTGGAATTAACTTGACAGCACTTAACAACAATAACAACATACACAGCTTGAGTCTAGGGGATATTGTCATGTATGTTAGTCTCAGATTGTTGTCTACTGTTGGTTCTTTGTCCAAAGAACTCGTTAGTATTTTTTGTAAAGTTGGTCTGGTTTTTATAAATTGTTTTCATTATTGTTCATCTGGAAATAACCTAATTTCACCATCGTATTTGATTGACACTTTTGCTAGACATTAATTCGGCTTTTCATTGATTCAATTCTATTTCTTTGCCCTTCAGTGTATTATCTATTTCTCAAGTCTCAAGTATTAATCTTCTGGCTATCTAATTGTTTTTGTACGGTTCACATTTTTCTAATTATTCTGTTAGTTTATTTCCTGAATTGCCCATAGTTTTGACTATGTTTTCCTTTATTTCATCTACAGTTTTCTCCCTCTTTCTCACAATCTGTTGCGAAGTTACCTAATTAGCATTCCTTTAAAATCCTTATCAGGTAGTTCTGATACCATTTCTGGCACTGTATTTTGGTCACTTATTTGAAGTACTCTGTCTTGTTTCTTAGTGGAAATTGAAATTGTTTGGTTTCTTCACGACATTGTGGTATCACATTGATATTTAGTTGACAATTGTATATTGATGTATTCTCCTGATGAATGTGGTAGAGACCAGAGGTGTGAACACACTTCTCTGTTCACTGTTCGTGTACCATAGTTCACGGCGGGTTTACCTGCCTTCAGAAGCAGAGCAGAGACTTTCCAAAAAGGGGTGCCACTGGCCACTGGGTTGGTGAAGACAAGGACTGGTTATGTTCCCCAGCCACCAAGAGGGCATGGGAGAAAGGAAGGATTGCACCCCCTTGCCACCAGCCTCCAGCCATGTCCTGTGCCTGCAGACCACCGTATCAACAGCTGCTCATAAAAGCTCCCGATAGCTGTACCACCATTCTCTTCTCTCATTGTTCCTGCTCAGCTGTCTCTTCCAGTGGGCACGCAATCCACCTTACTGTCCTGTCCCCTGATGCCCTGGGCTTTGCGATCACCATCTTTAAGCATGCCACTTGGTCTCCCATGTCTTTGTTTCAGAGATGAGCTCAATGAGTCTCTGCCATCTTGGCTCAGACTCCCAATCTGGTGTTTTTCCATCTAATTCTACTCGTCACTAGTTTGAGGTAACGATTACCAAATCAATCTTAATACTTTTTACAAAGCTTCAAAGGGAAATGGGGATGAACACAAAATTGAGTATATGCAGAAAACAGCAATAATATTATTCCAAGTGACTGGTTTTCCTTTATGATTTAAATTTCCTTCTTTCAACTAGGTTTTATTATATGTGAGCTCTAAAACTGTTAATCCCTTATGCTATATAAACAAGTGACAGGGCCCTGGTGTGGTGCTGTAAGATAAGCACTGGACTATTAACCCCAAGGTCAGCAGTTCAAACCCACAGTTGTTCTTTGGGAACCCTATCCAGGGTTGTTATGAGTTGGAATGGACTCAGTGACACTTAACAACTTCAACAAATTTCTGGCAAAAATAAATTATTAGATGTAAAATCAAAGTCGATCATTTTCTAAATTATAAAAGTCACACATTACAACAAAAACAAAGTGTTTTAACCCAGAAAAGTAGACAGGGAGAGAAATCTTTCAAATACTATCACTTAATCTACTATGATTTATATTAACATTACTCGTAATTAACACAAGAATAATATTCATGTATTCCCTTTTATTAATGCTTATGTAGTCATGATTATTCTACATACAATTTGGTTATGTTCTTAAGAATTAATCTGTAGCCTTACATGTTGAATATATTGATATATATGGGTTACAAAGCACACTGTAATGTACAGCTGTGAACCTACTTCCTAACCCAAGAACTACCATCACACATCATGCATCAACCCATAAGGTACTCTCCACCCCTTTCAGCATTCCCTTTTGAAATATAGTTTTAACATATGTATGGATGTGTGTTTGTGTGTATAGATGCGTATGTTAAAAAACAACAACAACAACAAAAGAGTTAACTTTGATTTTGATCTCTGTGAAAATGGAATCCTATCTTAGTGGTTTCCTGGAACTTGCGTTTGTTATTCAACAACATACCTCCAAGATTTAGCCTTATTATTTCAGGATCATTGAAATTCATTCATTTTATCTGCTGATACTCCATTTTGTGAATAAGCCAGAGCTTATTTTCCTATTCCCTCATCAATGGAAATGTTGGTTATTCCGAACTTTTCGCTCTTATAAACCGGGCAGCCATCGCTGGGGGCATTGGTACATGCCTAGAAGTAGGTTTTCCTGAGATATGAATTTTCAAATTTATGTGGTATACCTAGGTGGTTATGCCAATTTACGTATGCACAAACAAGCATTTCTATCAATGATCTTCTCTCACACTTAGATTGTCAAGCATTTCCATGATTCTCTAAACTAAATCCACTACTCTCAAAACAACTCTGACCCACAGTGACTGCTGGCACAGGAAAACGGACACAGTTTCCAAGGCTATAAACTTTTATAGAACAGTCACAACCTTTCAGTGGTGAAAAGGCCCCTCAAGTTTTCAGTAAAAGTATGCAAAAACTCACTGGAGTCTTCATTTACAATCAATTATAAAGACATTCAACTAATGTCACCTCTTTTCTGATATGTCAGTTCATGTCTTTAGAAAATTTTCTAGTGAGCTGTCTTTTTCTTACTGATTTATGAGTTTTGCTTTTGTTTTGACCTTTGCTAACTACTACAAATGTTAGTGATGGGTCACCTGCACCCTACCCTATAAGCTTTCTGTTTTATACTGGGAATTCATTTTATGCATGGCAGGTGGCAGGGATCTAATTTCACTTATGTGGATAACCAATGTCCCAGAACCATGCATTAAGTAATCCTTTTCTTTCTCTACTGTCCTACAATGCCATCTCTGTCATTAATCATAGTTCCGTTTGTTTTGGGGCTTTCTATTCTGCTTTACTGATCAGTGTGTTTGTCCCTTTGCTAATATTTTACTGTCTGAACGATCATACCTTTTTATTAAGTCATAAAAGTGTGCTCCTCCACATTTTTCTTTTTGAAGAGGTTCTCACTATTCTTGGCCTCTGTCCTTTCATTGTTTTAGAACCAGTTGGTCAGGATTAACAACAAATGTGTTGAGATTTTGGTTGAAACTGCATTGAATCTAGAGATTGATTCGGTGAGAATGGAAACTTTACTATATTGAGTCTTGGTGACCATGAGTTAGAACTGACTCAACAGCACTGAGCTTGGCTTGGCCTTTATCCATGTACATGGTAGATGTATGCATTTATTTCCATATTCCTTAAGGTATTTCAACAGATTCTTTACAATTTCCTTATTAAAGTCTTCCCTACACTTATCGTTGGGTATTTTAGAGTATTTTGCTATTGTATGTTTATCAAAACATTGTTTTCCAAGAGAGCTTCAAATTGGTTTGAACCAGTTAGTCATAGCTGATGCAGTGAAACTGGAACAGACTCAAATTTGTAAACCCCGGAATTATATCAGAACAGCAAAAATTAAGAATCAAAGCCAAGGAATGAGAGACTTGGAAGAGACATAGTGAGGTCTTTCAAGAGCCTGGTAAGGGAGATGGAATCATTGGCCGGACGGGGGAGTGGCATACAGTCAAAGGCCAGGTCAGCTTCACCTTTGAGCTAGACACTACTGTTTATGACTCTGAGGAAATACCAAGAGATTTGGTTGGTATGCAATGTGCATACCGCCATTTAAATTTCTAGAAAGGCATCAATCCATAATCTTTCTACTTCCAGTTATTGTTCTGGTGTGCCCACATTTAAAAATCTGCTGATATATATATATATATATATATATATATATGAAATGTGTGTGCAAAGTTGTTGTTATTCTGACTCAAAGCTACTCTGTATAGGGTTTCCGAGGAGCAGCTGGTGGGTCTGAATTTCTGACCTTTTGGTTCGCAGTCAAGTGCTCACCCTACAGAACCACACCAGGAGTCCAAATGTGATTATTTTATTAGTGTATACACATTTAGAACGATTTTCTTTTTCACCTGAACTGAACCTTTTATCATCACACGAATACCTTGAAGATACTACTGATTCTGTTCCAGACCATCACAGTAAAGTAAATCACACACATTTTTTGATTTCCCAGTGCATATAAGTTACGTTTACACTACATTGTGGTCTATTAAGTGTGTCATGTTGTTGCTGTTGAGGTGGTGTCAAGTCAGTTCTGACTCATAGTGACTCTGTGTAGGGTTTCTGAGGAGCAGATGGCAGGTCTGAACCACTGACCTTGAGGTTAGCAGTCCAGTGCTTATCCTCCAGACTCATGTCAGAACCCCAAGTGTGCAACGGTATTATGAAGAAGTTTGAAATACTGTGAGAACTGCCACAACGTGGCACAGAGACATGAAGTGAGCATAGGCCACAGACCTTTTGTGTATGAAACCTTTTAAAAACCCCATAATATCTGCTAAGTGCAATCAAGTGAAGCTCAATAAAGCCAAGTATATTTGTATGTAATTGTTCTGTACATCTATAAGAAAGATTTTTATCTAGTGCATATTAATACAGTTTCCCAAGCTTTCTTCTGATGAGTATTTCCTTCTTCTTCCTTTATTTCAGCCTTCTATGACTTGATGTCCTTTTATAAATGGCATAGAATTGGATTTTTAAAATGGAATCTGACAACATGTAACAAGTTTAAGTTCAATCTATTATATTTATTTGTGTTCATTTCTTTAGACTTGGCCTTACAACTTTTGAATTTCTATCGATTGTGTTTTTTCCCTCTGACTCTTGGTTCTATGTTTCTATTTGTTCTTGTTTTTTTAACCTCATTCTAGTTTTCTTCTCCCCATAGGTTTAGAATTTACATATTTATATTCTTTTAGTGGTGACCTTTAAAATTTGAAACTGTGCATTAACTTTTCAAAGTCTAGGGTTACATAGCACCTTAACCTTCTTCCCAAACTATTCAATCACCATGAAAACATTTAACTCCAATTACTTTCATGCTGTTGTTGTCTATTTTATTTCTCTAGTAAACCATAAAGAAGCCTGGAAATTTTCCCAAGGATAAGTCATGCAAAGTATGTTCTCTGACCACTGTGGAACTGATCTAGAAGTCAGTTACATATGGTGGGAAATCCCCCAACTACTGGAGACTGAACAACAGACTTCAAAGTCATCCAGGGGGTCAAAGAAGAAATTACAACAGAAATTAGAAAATATTTTTGAACTGATCAATTTTTTCCCTTCCCAGTCCTCTCTGGAGGAAGGTATGGAAAAGGAAGGTTTCCAAAAAGAGTTCTGATGATAAAATTTATTACTGAAGACATTAATCTTATTGAATTTCTCACATAAGAAAAGAAATCTCAAACCAGAGCAGTATTTATTATGATTCCTGGTTTCAGAAAATAAAAGCCACAGGAAAAATAATTATCCATTATCAGCACAGGCACACATTATGCACACATTTATATTCATGACTTATTAAAGTGGACATCTGACATATTTGATTCAAGTTGCAAATTACAACATCCATCTTATTTTAAATCAGGTACTGACTAACACATACAGGTTGGCTATTTACACAACGTGGCTCAGATACAAGTACCCTTAAAACGGATACTTAAAACTTAATCAATATTAAAATAGTGATCTACAGATTCCATGTAATCCCTCTCAAAATCTCAGCTGTCTTTATACAGAAATAAACTAACTGATCCTAAAATTCCTATGGAAATTCAAGGGCTCTAGTAGAACCTAAACAATCTTTTTAGAGAATAATAAAGTTGAAAGAATCACACTTGGTGATGTCAGAACTTAGTGCAATTCTACAGTATTCAAGACAGTGTTTTTCTGGCTTCAAGACATACAGGACAAAGGATTAGAATTGGAGCTCCAGTCATGTTCCATTTATGATCAACTGAGTGCCAAGACAATTAAATGGGGAACAAATACTCTTTTCAACAAATGGTGTTGGGACACTGGCTATATACCACATCCCACAGAATGATGCTGGATTCCTACTTCACACCACACGCAAAATTTAACTCAAAATGTTCAAAGATCTAAATGTAAGAGGCTAAACAACAAAACTCTTAGAAGAAAACATACAAGTGAATCTTTGTGACCTTGGGTTTGCAATGGTTTCTCAGATATGCAAGAGCATAAACAACAACATCAAAACAAAAAAACCCCTAGATACATGAGGCTTGATGAGAATTAAAAAGTTTGATTTTTAAAACAGTGAAATGACAACCCACAGAATGGGAGAAAACATTTGTCAATCAGAGAGCTAACAAGGGACGACTTGTATCCAAAATACATGAAGGCGCTTCAGTGACGCAACAATAAAAAGACAATCATGCAATTTAAAAATGGGCAAAGGATTTAAATATGTATTTCTCTAAAGAAGATATACAAATAGCTCATAAACACATGGGAAGATGTTCAACATCATTAGTCACTCGGTAAATGCAAACAAAAATCACAATGAGATCCAACTTTACACCCAGTAGGACGGCTGCCATAAAAGAAGACAAGACAATCACAAGCGCTGATAAGGATGCTGAGAAACTGAGCCTCAAACATTTCTGGTAGGAATGAAAAACGGTGTAGCCACTAAGGAAAACAGCTTGGATGCTGCTCAAAAGTAAGAATTATAAAATTACCAAAAAACAAAACAACAAAGAATTATAAAATTACAAACAAAACAACAAAGAATTATAAAATTACCAAAAACAACAAAGAATTGTAAAATTACCAAAACAAAACAACACAGAATTATAAAATTACCAAACAAACAAAACAAAACAACAAAGAATTATAAAATTACCATAAGACCCAGCACTTTCACTCCTAGGTATGCACCCAGGAGAATTAAAAAAAAACATATTTCAACATAAAAACTTATAAATGAATGTTCATAGTAGTACTCAGCATTATCAAAAAATAGAAACAAACCAAATGTACACCAACTGATGAATGCATAAACAAAATGTGGTATAAGCTATGGTAAGCTATGGTATATGCACACTATGGAAACTTAGTGATAAGAAGAATGACGTGCTGATCAGTGCTACAACAGGGATGAACCTTCAAACATTCAGCTAAGAGAAAGGAGCCAATAATGGAAGATCAGCTGTTGTGTGACTCCATTTCCCCGCAACGCCCAGTAAAGACAGTAGACCAGTAGCAGCCAGGGTTAGGTGAGAGGAGGGAACAGAGAGTGACTGCTAATAGGGATGGGATTTCTTGTTGGTGATAAAAATGCTCTAACATTCGATAATGATGCTGTTTGTACAGCTCTGTGACTTTAGCAGAAAACCACGGAACTGTACACTCTAAAAGGGTGAATTTTATGTGAATTATGTTTCAATAAAACTGTAAAAGATTGGGGGAGGGACATAACATAGATCTACTTCATTTAAAATGAGATACCCTATTTTTAGAGTTCTTTGGTTATTTTTACAGGTCATACCTGGCTCTAAATACATTAAAAAACAAACACTATTGATTTGTCTGATGCCAGGAATAAATATTTGAGTCAGAAAGAATGCATACAGCACAGTTATAAGTTGGATGAGCTGGATGGGAAATCTCTTGACTGGACTGCAAATTCCTAGTGGACGGCAGCTTTCTCTAGGTGCCCAACACCTAAGTCCTGTTTCATTTCGTATCAATGAATAAATGCTACTAGACCAAATGTAAGCCTCTTAGTCACATCCGAACACTTCAGCAGGTGTCCCATAACCCTTCAAAGGAAAAGGCAAATGGAAGAGAGACGACAGTCTTTTCTTCTCAGGGCTAGGAGAAGCTGACGTTTTGGTCTGCTTTCGTGTTCTCACTCACCTGCCTTTGCTGAAGAGGGACGAGACAGTTTCTGGCTATAGATATGTGCAGCACTTTGGAAGGAGGAAAAGGGGCCAATGGTGTAACTGCCTGACCGACAGCGCGGCAGGCCAGCGGGGCTTGGTACGTTCTGTGTCCCAGGATGTAAAGAAGGAGAAGCACTGTCAGGGACTGCGCTTGGTAAAACTGTTGACGGGTGAGGCATGCTGGGGATAGCTGGAGGAATCTGAGATAAAGAATGGTGGCCAGGCCCTGGCGGGAGGTCAGAGGTTGTGATCATAGACGACAAATGGGCGTTGGGAGTTTTCTGCAGAAGAGCAGCAGCAGGACCAGAGAAAGAAGTTGAGGAAGAACTAGTATAGACTAATTTAGCCTCTTTCTCTGCTGCAGTGGTAAAACCTATTAAAACAAAAAACAGATCATTTTAGGAAAAGCTGACATATAATCTGTATAAAACATAAACATATTTTAAACCTCAAAATAATCCTAGCATGAAGCAGAAATCACGAAAAATTCAGACTTCAGTAAGTATTTGCTCTGAAGCTAATGAATTTTGCCTACCACAGGTGACCTGGCAACAGAAATGGTGGTGGTAGTGATGCACTGTTGAGTTGGGTCCCACTCAGAGTGATCCTGTGTAGGGATTCTGAGGCTGTAAGACTTTATGGGAGCTGAATTCTCATCTTTCTCCCATGGAACAGCTGGTGGATTTGAACTGCTGACCACGTAGTTAGCAGCCTCATGTGTAGGCCACTGCCTAACAGAAACAGGAGTCTGTTTTGGTTCTTTCTAAAGCTAGAGTTGGACTAACTTTACAAAACAGACCGGGAGGGTTTTCTGATCATCAAAGCTAAGTCCTCTTCTTTTCGTTTCACTTTTCAAAGAAAAAAAAGTGCTAAGGATTTCTAAATATTAGGAAAATAAAAACATTTTTTAGAAGAAAAATGGATTATCAATAAATGAGAGAAATTTCTGGGGAAAGAAAGTACCAACGAATAATGTCCCATGCTTTAGAATCATCTACCTTCGCATGACTTGCTTTTTTTTTTTTTTTATTAAATGTTTTTATTTTGGATTGAGTGAAAGTTTACAGGGCACATCATCAGCTTCACATTCAACCATTCATATAGCTTGTTTCATTACAT
>NW_006408597.1:546313-558886 GCF_000296735.1 Chrysochloris asiatica
TCGCTATGGGTTGGAACTGACTCCACGGCACATCACGGCCACCGAGCAGCAAATCTAAATCTATGGAGGTTAGAAGTCACTCACGAGAGAATTTATCAGAGTGAATTTCTGTTGCATGTTGCTGTTTAGGCTGCTTTATTTTCACTTCTTCCATCGTCTCAGGGTGATCTGAAAAAAGAAATACTAGGCTTAGGTTCTTCTACTAAGGGTACTATGCTACACATTAGGTCTCCAAAATCGAACACAACTCCTCCTCAGTGCTGGAGCCTACGCACATCATACCACACGATCCCAAGGAGGGCCATCTCCACAGCCTTGCAACCAACCAAATGACTCTCAATGACCCCCTGCCCCAGTTCCAGCTAACTGAACCAGCAAGGTATTTAAACCCAAGGCAGCCACCCCATGGACTGCCAACCAGCTAGAACCTGCCTGGAAAGGAAAATAAGCATCCTCAGATGTCTCTGCCAGGAATTCAGAAGGACCACTGGAGCTTCTCAGTCAGAATATGTACGGAGTAGGGCAGCTCCCAAAAGAAAGAAAGAAAGAGCAGGCCCCATATTTGCTGGCATGATACCTGGATACTTCAACAGCCCTGAATCTTTCCAGTCAAATCCTCAGTTATACTACTAGAGGACGATTAAGTGAGTTTACTTGAGATCAGTTGATCAGGATATTCAATTACAAAATCACAAGTGGAATTCCTACTATTCCTACTCCTTCAATTTTTTAAACTGCAGAATTAAAAAAAAAAAAAAAAATCCCCAAAATCCCTCTTAAGGCGTGGGGTGACATAAAGCTTTGTGAAAGCGAGGACACACACATTCTCTGCTCTCCATCCCCCCAGCAGGTGTCAGAGCCACACTTGTTTGCTCATGTTTGAAATGAGTCCAGACTAGCAAATGTCACAACGCTGCCTCACTGATTCAGGCCTTTAGACTATCCCTCTAGCCATCCTTGATGGATAGAAAGAGGTGTAGACCTTCTTATGGAAAGGGAGTTTTAACTCATGAACTGGAATTTCAAATTACCCACCTTTCCAAACAAGTGTCAACTGTCCCCACTGCCAGGGCTTCCTCATTACTCCCGGGGCTTAGTTTCTATCTGCATGCTCACCTCGGTCTCCACTTAGCCAGGTTTGAACCCGTTTCTCCGCTCTATCATCAGGCCACATGTTCTTCAGCCTCTCCTCCCTCACACTGTTCAGAGCTGCCACCAATCTTCTTCCAATACTAGCTCCCCCAGTGTCAGCCATCAGACGACACATTTTATGAATTTAAGGATTACGACAGTCCTGTCCTGGTCCAGGGTCTCTCCCTAGCAACCATCACAGTACCTGATACATAACAGGTACCCAGTAAAAGTGGGTCGAGCAAACGAATGACTAAATAAGCAGTTGAATGAACGAGCTTCAGAACTTCAGAAAAGTTAGAAAATCACACAGAAGAAGGCTGAATGACAAGGACTTCTAGAAACACAATAATTCAATCATACAGTGAGGCAAATAAGCTTTTGTGGATTCAACTGTCAGCAGATCAGTTTTTAAAATGTTTACATAATTCACTCCAAATACTAAGTGACTGATTTTCCTGGTATTTCCACATTAGGCCTTGATACAGCCTTGAGAGCAGGGTGTAAGTTTCCATCTTAGAATCTGGTGTCAGCCCACTGACAAAGTGAATATGCTGATTACATACGTCTTCTGCTTCCATCTATGTTTTCAATGACTCTGACAGAGCACAGGGTTTTGTTTATAACAAAATACTATGGCTATTTTTTCATTACAACGACATGAGCGAGACACTTTGGTTCACGTTCAATTCCAAAAGCCCCCATCATCATGGAGTTCCCCAGAGTGAGAACTTTTGGAAACATGTGGGCACATTCTGAGTTAGGACAAGAACCAAAGAAAGGTAGTACCATTAAGGGTTTAGGACCAAGGATATTAGGTAAGCAACATATAGAACAGGCAAATACAACTAAGAATTGTACGGTCCTAAATGCCACTGGTGCTGAGCCAGAGGAAGGAACAAATTCGGCAAGAGTCAGAAATAATCACTAGAAGAGACAGACGAGCAGAGATTAGCAGATGGGCTCTGAGTCAGTCAGACCAAGGTGCAAATGCCTTTCCAAATGCATGGTGGAGAGGTGCCAGGGGTAAGTTACTCAGTCTTTTTCTGTTTCTGTGTTCCCGTCTGTAAAGAAGTCTCATAATAGTGTCTATATTGCAGGGTTTTTAGATGCAAAAATTAAGATCCTATCCAGGCAAGTGCTCACTCAATGTTACATATTATGATTAGCTTTTCTTAAAAAGCTGTCTGCTGTTATTTATTGGTGTTATTAAGTGCCATCGAGTCTGTTCCGACCCATCGCGGCCCTGTGTATGGTTTCCAAGGAGCAGCTGGTGAACTTGAACCACCAACCTTTGTAGTATCAAATGGCTTTGCAGTTTGGCGCATTAACCCACAGCGCCACACCAGGAATCCACTGTTATTTATTAAGGAGGGGAAAAAAATCAGCCTTTGCCTCTTCTGCTTGTAGGACAAAAATGTAATCCATCCCCCTCCAAACACTGAGAAATGTCACTACCTCAAGGTAGTCTAGCAGTGTTTAGGCAACACATTATTCTTAGCTTCTCTTCCCAGACTTCATTTTCTCACTTGTTTTTCTTACTTTTCAGTCATTAACTAGCATACTTACCACCTTTTGCCCCAGTATCAGAATAACTGCTGCTGTTCTTAGAACTTTTGGAGTGAGTCCCCAGGAATACACTTGCAGACTTGTTTTTTTGGGTATAAAAAGTCAACACTTCTTCTAGTTCAGCCTCACTGAAATGAGGAGAAAAAGTATGGTCAGAACAGGAAGCTGTTCTGGAAAATATCTTTCCACTAAGATTTTATTATAGATGAAAACGGAGTTAGCTGGAGAAGGGGGGAAAGAGAGGTATAAGCTGAAAACTCCCTACTAATGTGTGGTTAAAACAGAATATAAAGGGAAGAAGTCGAAAAAGTTTAAAACATGATAATGCTCTATTCACTCCATTAAGGCCAATTTTCTAGATCTACACTCTATAAAGTAACACCCGCCAGCCATATATGACCATTTTAATTAAAACTTCAATGACATAAAATGGAAGATTCTATTTCTCAGTGATACTAGCCACATCTCAAGAGCTCAACTGCCCTATTGGACAGCTATGTTTTAGATCAGCGCCTGTTGTGCTATGGCCCCCAGCTAAGAATGCTTTTTATATTTGAAAGAGTATGTGACAAGGGGCATATGTAGCCTGCAAACACTGAAACAGTTCTTATCTGGCTCTCTGCAGTTGGTCCACTACTCTCTTAGGTCATTAAAGTATAGCGACTAAAGAGGCCACAGTTCATTTTAACTGCCTGTGTCAGAAAGAAGGACACCCACCTGGAGCCATTCCATATCTGTACAATACAGGAGGCTGAACTAAATCAGCTCTGAGCTCATTTCAAATCATTAAGATATCTGCTTCTTTGCACACCCACAAAATGCAAAGTCTAAGAAAAGAGATGACGGTTTATGGGATTACTCCAGGAAACATTTCATGCATGGATTTGGTAACATCTACTGTGGCTTCTTAAAAGCGTTTTTCTCTTTTTCTCTCCCTAGAACTTGACTATGTTCTAGGTAGGTGGTCTTGAAATATGTAAAGCATTGCTGCATTAGAAAAAAAATGCCAAGCCTGGATCCCATCTTCAGAAAGAACGTGAGAAATCCTAGGAAACTGCCTATATGTATCTCAGAGTAAACCCAAAGGTATCCAAAGCAGCTGAGTACCACAAGGGAGTACAGCTCAAAAAGAGGTAACTTCCAAAGTTCGAAAGCTGAGGCTGCAAGCTGGCAGCTGCCTCTGCCAGTCCATGTGTTTTATTTGGTTCTCCACAGGATATTAAAAGGCAAAGGTTAATGCTGCTCAATATACTTAGCTGTTTGACCTGTCGGGTTATCCTCTCCCTACTCCAAATGTTGGTACCTTCCTGACTCCTGCAGGTAATTGAATTTACCAACCTTGACAAAAGTATCCATGTGTCCACTCCAAACTGAATAAATGAACTGATGCTGTCTCATATTTCCCAACTATCAACATCTAATCTGCAATCAGTAGTAAACAGTACCAACATATTTTATCTTCAAACCAATATCCTTAGTTAATAACCATATAATTCATTTTAAGTTATCAGTTAGACTGAACAGTGGAATGCACATCACTTTTTTTTTTTTTAAACAAAGGTTTTCCGTTCATTTTTTTGTATTTTAGATATTTTGAAGAAAAAACCCTAGGTAATAACCAGAAATTAATTTTTTTTAGCTCTAAAGGTAGAGCCATTTTCTAAACATGATTTAATTATTTACCTTTCCCAATTTTCTAAGGGTATCTTGCTTTGTTTCCATATCTGTTTTCTCAATCATATTACACAAGACCCAAGAATGTCAACAAAATAACATTAGACAATTATGGACTCTTACAAAATGATGGATCTGCTATGTGTTTAAGCCAGTGATACTGAGACGACAAGGTACAGAACAAAAACCATACTATGCTGGCAACTGATAAACTGGTACCGACTCGATGGCATCTAGCAACAACAAAAATCTAATTTAATGCCACTATTATTCAAATTTACACACAAACCACTACAGCCAGTGAGTCTGACATAGAAGAAGTCTACCAACTTCTTCAATCTGAAACTGATCAAACATGCAATCAAGAGAAACAAAGAGGAAGGATCAGTAGTTGGAAAATATGATCTTGGTGACAGGCATCATGCTGCAGATGGGATGGTAGAATTCTGCAAAACTAATGATTTGTTCATCTCAAATACCTTTTAAAACAGCTTAAGAGATGACTATACTCATGGACCTTACCAAATGGAAAACACAGAAATCAAACTGACTCCATCTGTGGAAAGAGAAGATGGAAAAGCCAGGGGCAGATTGTGGAGAAGACCATCAATTGCTCATATGCAAAATCAAATTGAAGCTGAAGAAAATGAAAAAAAGTCCACGAGAGCCAAAATATGACCTTGAATATATCCCGCCTGAAATTAGAGATCATCTGAAGAACAGATCTGATACATTAAACACTAAAGACCGAAGACCAGAAGAGTTGTGGAATGACATCAAGAACATCATACAGGAAAAAAGCAAAAAGTCACTGAGAAGAAAAGAAAGAAGGAAAAAAGGTCAAAATGGATGTCAGAAGAGACACTGAAACTTGCTCTCCAACATAGAGATGCTTCTGCAAACGGAAGAAATGAGGAACTCTAAGAGCTGAACAGAAAATTTCAAAAATCAGCTCAATAAGACAGAGTCAAATACTACAATGAAATGTGCAAAGATCTGGAGTTAGAAAACCAAAAGGGAAGAACATACTCAGCATTTCTCAAGCTGAGGGAACTAAAGAGAAAAATTCAAGCCTCTACTTTTGTTATTGAAGGATTCTCTAGGTAAATAACTGAATGATGCCGAAAGCTTCAAAAGAAGATGGAAGGAATATACAGAGTCACTGTACTACAAAAGGAAATGGTCAATGTTCAACAAGTTTCAAGAGGTATCATATGATCAAGAGCCAATGATACTGAAGGAAGAAGTTCAAGGTACAATGAAGGAATTGGCAAAGAACAAGGCATTGGGAATTGATGGAATCAAAATTGAAATCTTTCAACACAGTGAGGCAGCACTGGAGGCACTTACTCACCTATGCCCAGAAACTTGGAAGACAACTATCTGACCAACTGATTGGAAGAGAGCTGTATTTGTGCCCATTCCAAAGAGAGGTGACCCAACGGAATGAGGAAATCATAGAACAGTATCTTTGATATCCCATGAGAGTAAAGTTTTACTCTCATACAGAAATGGCTGCAACCATACATTAACAGAGAACTTCGAGCAATTCAAACCAGATTCAGAAAAGGACGTGGAACGAGGAATATCATTGCTGATGTCCGATGGATCTTGGCTGAAAGCAGAGAGTATCAGAAAGATGTTTACCTGTGCTTTATTGACAATGCAAAGGCCTTTGTGTGGATCATGACAAGCTATGGACAACAGTGCAAAGTATGAGTATTCCAGAACACTTAATTGTGCTAAGGAATCTGTACATGGACCAAGAGGCAGTTCAAACAGAACATGGGAACACTGAATAGTTTAAAATCAGGAAAGGTGTGCGACAAGGTTGTATTCTTTCATTATACTTATTCAATCTGTATGCTGAGCAAATAATCAGAGAAGCTGTGTTATATGAAGAAAAACGTGGCATCAGGATTGGAGGATGACTCATTAACAACCTGTGATATGCAGATGACAAAACCTTGCTTGCTGAAAGTGAAGAGGACTTAAAATAATTACTGGTGAAGTTCAAAGAACACAGCCTTGGGTATGGATTGCATCCCAATGTAAAGAAAACAAAAATCTTCGCCACTGGACCAATAAACAACATTCTTATAAATGTAGAAAAAAAAAAAAAAAAAAAAAAAAAAAAGAAGTTGTCAACTTCATTTTTCTTGGATCAACCATCAACACTCATCGAAGCAGCCGTCAAGAAATCAAAAAACATATTGCATTAGGAAAATCTGTTGCACAAGACCTTTTTAAAGTGTTGAAGAGCAAAGATGTCAGCTTGAGGACTAAGGTATGCCTCACCCAAGCCATGGTATTTTCAATCACCTCATATGCATGTGAAAGCTGGACAGTGAATAAGGAAGATCATAGAAGAATTGGTGCATTTGAATTATGGTGTTGGAGGAGAACATTGAAAGTGCCACGGGCTACCAAAAGAACCAAAAGATCTGTGTTGGAAGAAGTGCAGCCAGAGTGCTCCTTGGAGGTTAGGATGGCCAAGCTTCATCTCTCTTATTTCAGACATATTGTCAGGAGGGACCAGTCGCTGGAGAGGGATATCATATTTGAAAAGGTGGAGGGTCAGAGAAAAAGAGGAAGAGCCACAGTGAGATGGATTGGCAAAGTGGCAGCATCAAGGGGCTCAAGCGTGAACAATTGTGAAGTTGCCCCAGGACCAGGCAGTGTTTTGTTCTGTTGTGTATAGGGTCGCTATGAGTTGGTACTGACTCGGTGGCACCTAACAACAACAACAATCTAATGTCACAAATCAACAGAGTTTATTATTCTACAGTGCTTTTTTCCACTGTGACTTTGATGGTGAAGTCCAGTTGACAGGGTTATACAGAGATTTTATTCTTCATTTCAGTGGTTCTGCAAACTCTGTTTTAGAAAACAGCTTTCTGGTGTGAATCTTAGAAAATTACAATTAAATGCCTTTATTAGCTTTTCTTCAGGGAATATACTACAATGGACACACTGGTTTGGCTGATGGGTATCAGGATAGAAATGAATGCCAATGCCGAAATTTTCAATCCATAAGTACTAACTGTAAGCATAAAACTTGTTCTATTTTATGTAAATTAGCCATAAACCGCAGAGTGCTGAGTAACTGCCAATTTCTCAATCCCCTCAATGTAGGCAAAATTTGGTCACCACCGCAATATCAATAGGTCAGGGATAAATTTGGAACCAGTAAACACAAGAAGCCTCAACTTCCTAAAAAAACCTGAGTACTTAAAATGGTATCTACTTTGAAGCCTGTTCAGAAACACAGCCCAGATACCCAGAGCAGGGCTTTGATAACTGAAACCCTGGTAACAGGAGCAACTGACTGAAATGTGGAGCCCAGCCTGGGAACCTTCTTCTCCTTCTGACAGTGACTTCACTCATACCCGTGGTGTCAGGAACAAAGGAGTATTTGGAACTCAATAAGGGCAGCCTGAGAGAGGGTATTAGATGGTATTTATTAGCCAAAGAAGGTCTTCTACCTTGCTTGTTTGATGAACTCCTGAAAGTTTTCTGTATTCACCCCGTCTTCCTCTTCTTCCTCAAGTTTCTTCTTCGATTTCTTTTCAGCCATTTGTTCTGTTTCCTACCCAACCCCCACAGAAAAACAGCAAGATGAAACTGACCCCTGATAAAGGTACACTTACTTCTTCGTCTGTTTCATTACCCTTGAAGTAGCTTGTCCTTATAGTAAAGACACTTAGTTCCCTCCATGTATTTTGCTATCTATACATGTGACACACTATTTCTACCATTATTTCATGAACCGTTCTTAAATTTCCAAGTACAAGTTGCATAATGAATGCAAATTTACCATGCTTTTGCTTTCTACTACTTTCAATAGTCCACTGAGAAGAGAACTTTGGATAGGAGCTTACTTACGTCTGTCACCCATTTACAGCTTTAACAGTGTAACAACAGAGATATTGTACATTACTACAATTAAAGGAGAAGAAAGACAACCCTTGAAAGATACTCTAATGCCAATATCCAAATTGAGCCAATTATTTACTACATAAGGCATAACATTATTGTCAACAGCCTGGAGAGTAAAGTATACATAGGGACTTGGGCCTTCATAGCCTTTAACCATTCCTCACAACTTTAGAAAGTCATTTAAGTTTTTTAGGTCTTAGATTTTCCTTCCACTAATTGATCATAGTTTTGATCCTCCTCCTGCCCAAATGTTATTTCTAAAGCATTGTGAGACTCTTGGATATAAAATGCTGGACATCAGCATATACAAAGTTTCAGAGTATAAAGTGTAATTCTCTCCAGAAAGAATATGTCTTTATTATTAAATCCACAATTCAGATTTGCTCTCAGTCAGCACCCCCATGGTCTACAGGAACAATAACAAAGCCAATTATTCATCCAGGCCAGGATTCATCTCAAGTATGGTAGTGCTCAGAAGGAATGTGCTTTAAATAAGCCTTAACTCTGGCCACTGGGCCTTCAGAAGTATACTAGTAGCTTATCAGCCCAGCTGGGTTAAAATGTAAGGAATCCTGGTAGCACCGTGAGTTAGACACTTGGCTGCTAGCTACAAGGTTGGCGGTTCAAACCCACCCACCGCTCTGCAGGGAAAAGATGAGTCTGTCTGCTCCCATAAAGATTTATAGTCTTGGAAACCCTTTCGAGGGTCACTATGAGTCAGAATCAACTGGATGGTAGTGGTGGGGTAGGTGTGGGGCCCTGCTCCCCAGGACAGTGATACACAAGGGATGATGATACCAGAGAAGAGAAAGACCTGTCCACCCAGACAGGCTTCTCAATGGTTTTGGACAGAGCATAGCAACCCAAAGCATGCAACTAACGAGTAAATCCCTTACCTTGTTGTACACAAAAATGAAGTCACCCAGTTGGTGGGCCAGGATTCTCCTGCGTTCTAGAAGTGCCAGTCGTCGACTGGGTAATACCATCCGCAATGACTGATGGAGGTTGCTTGATGCTCGCTTAAGGAAACGAACCACCAGTTCCTATAAATCAAAGAGCCAGGGGGAGGAAAACAGAGATCGTATTAAACCGACAGAAGACAACCTATGAAGGCACTAGACAACAGGGGTGTGAGAAGAGGTATAATATATTTCAACAAATAAATACTCAGAAGATATAACAAAGACATAGTAAAAAAAGAAAAAAAGACACTATTGTCTTGCCTCAATAAATTACCAATCAAAAAAATCAAAAGTAAATATGTATGCAAATAATAATGGTCTAAAAGTTGTGTTGTAAAGTACCACAATCCATATAAAAATTAAACTGTAATAATGAAAAGAACAAATATCATTTCTGATAGGGTGAGCAAAGGAAGCTATTTAAGGAAGACTGAATCCAAGGATAGTTAGTGGAAACTAAAACCATGGGAACAAAAAAAAAATGGAAAGTGAGAAGGTAGAGAAAGAATACAGAAATATTCATACTTCGGGATAAGTGAAAGGAGAAATAATTTAAAACAAACAAACAAGCCAAGGCAGAAACATCAGAAATGTCAGAAAGGAATAAAGGAGAAAGCAATGTCATGGCAATCAAGGAGGTTCCCATGTCAAATGCTTCCAAGAGGCCGGAAAGGACCCTAGATCTAGCCAGCCATTACAAGAGAACACGTTCAGTAGGATGAAGGGGCTAGAAAGCAAGAGGCTGAGAGATAATAAAAAAATATAGGTGATGTGTAGAAACTGCTAATTTGAAAAGCTGAATGATAAAGGGGATGAAAAAACTGCCATAGCGACTTGAAAAGTGGTATATATATATATATATATTTTCTTCTTCCTCAAGGACGGGGAGCTTTTAGAGTTGGCAAGGAGAACACATTGATTATCAAAGAGTAAAAAGGATACACCTCATTTGACATGGGGCCAAAGAACTCTGAAATCTGTACAGACACCAATTGGATCATTCATAGTATCACAAGTGCTTCAAAGAAAGGTTTTACAAGGCTAAGGATCTTTAAGACAGTTGTCTTCAACATATTAAAAGTGTCTACAGATATAATGGCTTTGAGGACCGTCTGTTGATGTGCTTCTGTGTGGTTTGTGACCAAGAATCTCCAACCCTAATCTGGACTATGAGGGCAGTTTGACATAAGCAAAGCCATGTCACAATCATCAGGGAAGAGGCTAGGGTTTGCTCTCTAGACATGTTTTCAGAAACAACGTCACAAAACAGCTAGTGAGTTTTGCGGTGATCAGCTCACATGTTCTTGCTGGAGTAGAAAGCCCCAGAGAAATACTGTGAGAATTCCCAGTCCGTATTTGCAGGAGCTCCTCTCTTCTATTTTTTAGTGCCTGAATTTGATTTGGGCTCCTAGTCCTTTTTACGCCGGTTTACTCTAGCATAAAGGAATAGTCTCACGACCAGAGGGTTGGATTTCATAGTTCTACTCAGCTGTCTCTACTACAGGATGGTTTAAGCTGTTCTATTAAAACATTATTTTTTCACAGTGGAGCAGACAAACAGACTCTCGAAAAGGCAGTTTCAATTTTCCACTTGGAAAGAGCCGAGCTAATATTTTCCACTGATGGTTGAAGGATTATTCACAACATACAAGGTTTTATCTCTGGGCTCAATTGGTTTCTTTAAATTCATGAGCTGCTTTTTACAGTAAGCCTGACAGAAAGACCTGCCTTTTGTACAAGGACTAAAAATGACAGCAATCAGTGCCACACTGAAGAAAGCAGCTCTCTCAGACTCAAAGGCCCCTTTCTCTTCTTGGTGACAAATCCCTACTGCTACAATATTTAAGAAAGGGTTATGACTTCTTCTATACACACTGACCTTACCAAAGGGCTTGGAGCAGTCCCTGTCAATCCTACCCAAAAAGAAAAATCTTGCTTCTTTTATACACAGCCTGGAGTTCTGGGGTGGCGCTGTAGGATAAGCACTTGACAATAAAGTTGGTTTGAATTGCAAGGTGGGCAGTTCAAACTCACCAGCCACTCCTTGGAAACTGTATACAGGGTCGCTATGAATCAGAACGAAATTGATGGCACTTAGCAACAACAACAACAAAAATTGTATAAAAACACAACTGCTGTTGTTAAGTGCCATCGAGTTGGTTTCGATTCATAGTGACCCACATAAATAGGAGTCCTGGTGGTGTTGTTGTTTTAAGTGCCACTGAGTTGGTTCTGACTCATAGCGACCCTGCACAGGGTTTCTAAGGTCTACTGACCTTGGGTTAGCAGTCCAGTGCTTATCTTACAGTGCTACACCAGGACTCCAAAGTCACAACTACAAATTTTAAAAAAGTTAAGTTGAAGGAATGGCGAGAAAATCTAAAATAAGATGCTGCCTTTCAAGGCACTCATCTGACCCCCTCAGGACTGAAAACAGTGCCTCTGATGCATGAAGACCATGGAACAGCAAAGGATTCACAATTACATCTGGACCCAAGTTTAGTTTCACCACATAACAACCTGCAAGACAACACGCAAGTTACCTTCCTTGTCTTCTCATCTGTAAAATGGGGTTGCCAATGACTACTCTAAAGAGCTGATAAGACATGAGGCTGCCTGACAAGGGATTCTGGAAGGTGTTGTTCTTTCTGAGGGCTTTGCACAGGGATTGGCACTGAGTGACTAGTCACTTTCCATTTTTAGAACGAAATAAACTGATGCCCTCGTTACCTTCAGATGACCAGCATGGCTCCAGAGAGAAGACTAGGGCTTCACATTAAAGCAAGACAACCCTAACCCTATACTATGTAAGAATTCTTCCCGCCAATACATTGCTCTATGCTCTATTACTCTTAACCCTACTAGGAAGAGAAAGAGAAGAAAAGAAAAAGAAAAAGGGAAAATATAACAGTCCCAACAAGAGGAGCCTCACCATCTGTTCGTCCTCTTTGGCAGCCCAACTGGCACTGAACGTTTGATCTCCACTGTCTTGCATCAGGCGGGTCTGAACATGCTGGAGATAGGCAGAGAATGCTATTCGGGCCTGCACTTTGCTATAGAAATCCAAAACAACATTCCGTTAGAAGACAGAAGGGTAAGCCTACTACAAGTGTACTTGCCTGTCTCACATTGGTGTTTAACGATCTTTCTGTCAGGGAGGCTACGAAATATGAAGTCCATCGTTTAGTCACTGAATAGATTCCTTCTAAAGAGCACATGAGTTTTTTTTGTTTTATATCTTTTCTATTAAAAAAACCTGAGATGGAGATTGCTATTTATTTTCTCATTAGCAGCGGGG
>NW_006408597.1:558986-574782 GCF_000296735.1 Chrysochloris asiatica
GGACTAGAAAATCAGGTTTCCTAACAATTAAGACCTTATTCTTTGAACTTTTTAACAACTTTCTTGGGGGAATGGAAAGAAGTAGTGAATCTTCATGAAAACGTTGTATTAATGTGGAAAGGTTTTCTGCCTTGGACGCCCTTAAGAACATACTTATCAGTTTAGTGCAAAAGCACGGATTTTGCTATGGCAACTAGTATTTTTGGTGTGCAAAAGCCTCCAAGACAGGAAATAGATAAATCCTACAAAGGAACTTCTGAGACCCAATGTTAAGGTCATACTTTTCTCAACTAAAAGGCGGGAGTGGCTGGAGCCCAGAACAAATGAGTGAGGTCCAACACAGCCTGGCGTAGATGAACTGCCAGACCAGGGTAGGCTCAGCTGTTCAGTTCAGTGAGGGAAAGAAATGCATGAATGTAGTTAAACCTGCCTCAGAGATATCACGGAAGACCCCAGTGGCTTTCTGCTTGGTGGTGGAGGTTGGAAACAAGGAAACATGATGAAATTGTAGTCTGGAAGACAGAAGTACCAGAGACCCACTGATGATCAGCACTTCAGCTGTAAATTGTAGCAGATCTGTTTCTTTCAGGCTAGATTTTGGTTACTTCAGCTGATCGGCCTTCTGACACTGTAGCCAAAATGACATCAGCGAAGATTAGGGCCCAACACAAACTTTGTTTACAATCCTCACACATGTAATCACTGAATGCTTTTTACTCACTATTCCCAGTGACAGGATGAAGTGTTTGTCCAGAGTATACTGGAAATCCTTAGCAGGCCTAACCTCTATGTGTGTGTTAGAGGGATTAGAAGGGAGGGAAATACAGTTGGGTAAGAGATTAGCTCTTGAGAGTTTAATACATACAACTTCAGGCTAGTTTATTGGATCACATATGACTTTGAAACAATATATTTATATTTTCAAATGTTTCTCAACAAGGACAACAATTACATTCTTGTTCACCCTGAGACTTTCGACCACTTCCCCCTCAATCATTTCCATGACCTTGACCTCCATAAGAAATTATTTTCAAGTTAAAATAAATGAAAAAGAAAATTTTGGTCAACAAGTTCTCATGCAATATAATGATCTAGAAATGGCGTACTTCAGACACCTCTAAATGTAGTAACAGACTGCCCAACTTCACTGATGAGTCCCTAATATTAAAACATAAAGATCTTTTGAATAAGGGAAGTAAATGCTTATGAGATTTCCATCACTGTTTTGTTGCAAATCAAAAGAACAATTGTTGAATTTTCAATTTCTATGAACCCTTAGAAGAAGATCTCTGGTATGTTAATTCTTGAAATTTCCCCCAAGGTACAGGGGGCACAAGGATCAGCTACTTAGCTGAAACAAACAAATACAATGAAAGAATGAAAATCAGGATGACTTATACTAAAGGAACTCATTGAAAAAAATAACTAAATAAAACACGTATGTGACTCCTCAGTGCTGTACATAAAATATACAAGTAGGGAGCTAGGGCCAGGAGCATAAAATCTCACCAAAGACCTTCTCCAGGCCCCTCAGCCGCCACTGGGCTGCTTCCTCAGAACTAAAAGCAGGGAACAGTCTGAAAACCCCTCATTTATAGGAGCACGCACTGCAATGACAACAGTTTTCTCATTGAAAATGAGATCCATAAAATGTATGAAGAAAGAATTTCTCTACAATAGCTAAGTGGAATGTTATTTCTGGAATGGACCTCAGCATATATTCCAGTGGTTTCCAAACTGTTTATGTTCAATACTTTTCCCTCTAGGAAGCACAGTTTAAAAACGTGTCTCATCTCACACTGTAGCTTGACAGAAGGAAACTAAGGCTCTGAGGCCTGTCCTTTGACTCCGCCAATGTCACATATAGCTAGCTGCTCACACTGGTGTGGTGCTCTGGGGTAATGCGCTGGGCTGCAAGGTCGGTGGTTCAAGCTCACCAGCCGCTCCTAGGAAACCCTATACAAGGTCGCTATGGGTCAGAACCAACTCAACGGCATTGAACACCACCACCACCACTAACACAGCCAGAGCCCAGGTCTTCTGAGTTCAGCATGAGCTCCACCAATGGAACTGGCCATGCCTCCACAACACTACTCCCAGCTTTCAGTCTACCCTCATCCTGTAGTCTCTAAGCCCCAACGTCTTGCTCCATCCTCTTGGTACAAGAACCGGCTTCTGGCTTAACTGACAAAAGAAAGGCCATCAAGTATAAATTCCCTGAACATCTTTCCTCCTCAATTTCTAACTACCATAGGCATCCAGGGCAGTCTTTCCTCCCAACCCCCTACCCCGACTTTCTGATGTTCCCCACTGGCCTCTTTCCACCTTCCTTTAGAACCCTACCACTCCATCAATATAGCCATCTCTGCAACTCTATTTTTCTTGCCATTCATTCCTGTAAATAAGCTCAAGAGCCTTAAAGAGTATTCTCCTCTCTTCATTTGCTCTCTCCCTGATGCATCCTCACCATTCTCACACTGCCAAATCCTCGGAATTCACACTTGCTTTTTACTTCCTCAACTCGCCACTACTCTTCCATGCACATGGTCTGCCCAAAGTCACACATTCCGGCATCTGCTTTCAGTGTGACGTGACTTGTCTAGAGCACTCTACAGACCTGAAACGCTCATCTGTAGCTTCTGCCATACTAGTTCCTCCTGCTTTTACGTCGATCTAATTGGAACCCTGGTGTGGCACTGTAGGAGCAGCACTTAACTGCTAACCACCACAAAGTCCCAAGTTCAAAACCCACAAGCCACTCTTCAGAAACCCTATACAATGTTTGTCGGAACCAGCTCAACAGCACTTAACAACAACAACTTCTGATTGCTAAGGAGCCCTGGTGGCATTGTGGGTTAGGCACTGAGCTGCTAAGCAAAGTGGGCAGTTCAAATACAGCAGCCGCTCTGCTGGATGAAACTGTTCCATAAAGAGTAACATCTCAGAAATCTTAATTTAGGGTTGTTCTGAGTTGGAATCAACTCAATGGCAGAGGTTCTTTTGTGTTTTAAAATGTCTTCATCGCCATTTCTTGGTCTCTCTGATGGCCCATGCACTAACCACTGATGTTTCCCGGGACTTCATTCTCTTCCTTTGCTCCTCTGTCCTGGTGTGACACTACTGTGGGTAATGTGCTGGACTGCAAAGTCGGTTTGAACTGCAAAGGCGGGCGGTTCAAGCTCACCAGCTGCTCCTCGGAAACCCTATACACAGTCGTTATAAGTCAGAAGCGACTTGACAACACTTAACAACAACAATGCTTGTAGAGTAAACTGGACTGGACAAACTCATACATCATGAAACTTCAAGCACTAACCGTACGGTCTGTTCAACCCTGACATACAGCACTGTATTCTCACCTATCTATTGGCCAGCTGTGTCCTCGAGCACGCCTACCTCCCAGGGCCCCAAGTGGCTCACATTACGAGGGGGCTTCAAATGTTTGTGGAAAAATAAAGTGAAAAGATAATGGAGTTTTTACACAAATGTTCTGAAGCCCCTTGTCTTTCTCTTTTGAAACCAATCCCTCTGTTCCTTATTTTGACTAATGGCATCACTCAGTTTCTTTTGGAGTTCTTATGACTAATGAGAGACTCAGCCCAAGCCATGGACCTCACATATATAGCCAGCTGAGTCCACCTATTCTCTCCATTCCTATAGTCACGGCTCCGGTCCAGGCCTTCATCTTGCTGGCTCGGGACTATTGTCACGGTCCTCAGACTCCTCTCCCTGCCTTGAGTTTCTCCTTTTACCAATCACTGTGCCACCCGGTAACCAAAATACACTTTCTAAGACACATGCGAGCCATGGCACTCATCAGCTTAAAAGTGGTCCTGTCGGAAAAGGGCAGGTCAGGCTCCGCAGACCCTTGATAACAACATCATGTCACCCAAGTTTTTCAGGCTCTTATCTTACAAGACAGGCTTGTCTCCACGCAGCTGAATTTATCAAACATGCCAAACTCATCGTAGGGTCAAGGCCTTGGCACTTGCCATTCTGTCTAGAATATTCTGCTCCTAGGCAGTTACATCATTTATTCCTCCATCATTCACTCAGGATTCATCCCAAAGGGGAGTCTCCAATTACTACAATTCAAAATAACTTCAGCTCATTTACTCTCTACACCTTTTTTTTTTAAATTATCTTCTTAGCACTTTTCACTGCTTGAAATGACCTGGTTCCTTTGTTCACTGTCTGGTTTCCACATCAAACTATAAGCAAGAAGAGCCTGTCTTGTCTTCTATTTTAACACCACAGAACGAACACAATTCCTGACACAGTGCAGGCACTCAACAAGCATTTACTGAGGGGCTGACTACGTGACTTCTGCTCTCAGAAACAGGGTCACTCTGACTTATAACCAACTCAACAAAAACAACAATGTCTTTAAAAATAGCAATATTCAACCATGGTCATTATTTCATAGACTTGCTGCGAACATTTAACCTAAAAAACTAGCAGTGAAGTCATTAGCACAGTACTTGGTACACAAATGTTGTTAATTTGAGTTAACTCTTATCAGTATGACTGATGATACTACTCCTGGTGTGTTGCTGTAGGACCAGCACTGGCCTGCGAATCACGAGGTTGGCAGTTCAAATCCCACCAGTTGCTCTTCAGAAACCCTCTACAGGGTCGCAATGAGTTGGAACCACCTTGATGGCACTTAACAACAATACAACCACATTACCCGTATTATAATCATAATGATAAAAGGTACATACCTAAGATTCCCATTGTCTTGTAGAATTTGCATCAGGCTAAATTTAGGCCCTGGTTTTCGAGTCTCAATTTTGCAGCTCTGTTCATTTTTATTATTCCATTCCAAAACTTTCAAGGTTTCTTTGGGTGAATTTTCTACCACAACGGTCAATGAGGGTGCATACTTGGCTTGATTTTCTCCAAGGGATCCTGCAGACTCCTCCAAGGAGGCTTCCTGTTCTTCATCTTCATTGTCTAATGCACCTTCTTCCTCTTCTTCACTCTCTGTCTCAGTTTTAACATTCATTTCAGCTGGTTGGGTAATCACTAAATGCGAAGAATCACCATGTTGCTGAAAAAAGGATTAAATTTTCCTCTCTCCCAATACCCAACTTTTACCTTTTTAGTAAAAGCCATTTCTAAACCAGATCATATATGAGGCACCGAAGTGTCACCATGCACATGTCACCCTCCAAGCTTATATACTTTAAAAATTTATTAATGATCTTCATTAGAGTCTATAGTTCTCAGCATAATATAAGGGACTGATTCACAACATTAAAGGAGAAAAATCTTAGATGAGTAATCACTAGAGTCACATGTTTTCTGAAGGACTTCATGGAGCTACAGTGGAGCATCATGGAGTAGGGGATGTACAAAGGACCTTCAAAAAATCCACAGACAAATGGAATGAAAGATAATGGATTTTTCCATTAAATTTTTGAAGCTTCTTTGTATTTCTATCCTATACTTATTCATTATCCTTCTCCTCCACTCACTATAGGTACTACAAGGGCAGAGACCACTTCATTCTTACTCATCAATGTAAAGCCAGTTATGCGCATGCAGCCTAATACCAGTGCTCAGTAAAGAGGAAGGAACAAAGAATCTGGGATAGAAAGAAAGTTCCCTTTGTCTGTTTACATTGGAATTGTTTACGCTATTCAGAAATGCCAAAGGATAGACTGGGCTTTATGCCTGAACATAAAAACCTGAACAATAAGGCTCAAAATTCCATTGAACTGAAGCTAACAAGATAGAGTATGAGGTGTTTACATAATGTTGGAATAAGAGCAAAAGCCAAAATGCATGTGTTTCAGCTGTTCTCCACTGCAAACAGTATAGAATGGGAGGTTTAAAATCTATAATTTAGAAATTCAGTTTCAGAGAAAAAGGCTACAAAAAAGAACTAAGCACATGTGGTCAAGGAGATTTCGGACTCATTAGGTATTGATTAAGAAACCAGTTCCCACAGTCTAGGAGGCTAGGGTAACGAGTTCAGTGAAAGCACACCAGCAGGTACCTGGGTATTTTGGCCTCATCGTCCTTAACCTGCCACTCCGACGTCTACGTTTCCGCACTTCCAGAGACAGGAGCTTCCGTTCATAAAGAGCTGCATGCAGCTTGGCCTTCGAGTTCGTACTCTCCACCTTTAATTCCGGTGCTCCTTCAGAAGTCATTCTGAAAAAAACACACAATATGGTAGGTACCACCTGCATACAGTTCCCGTCTTGATTACACTCCGAACACGGCAGAGTTCTGTGTGATAGAAGACTCACAAATTCTCAGAGGTCTGACAGATAAATAAATAGGGGGAAGGAGGATTGGAACCTACAGTCAAACCCACTAACGAATCTGTAAAATATTCTGAGCAAAGATACATTTGAAGACAGCATTTAAGTATTCAGAGTCCCGAGGGGCGCTGTAGGATAAGCACTTGACTGCTAACCACAAGGTCAGCAGTTCACACCCACCAGTCACTCTTCAGATACCCTATACAGGATCACTATGAGTGGGAACTGACTCAACAGCACTTAACACCACCACCAAGTATTCAGTAATACTGCTATTTTTCTACTGCGCGGACCATAAAGTGCTACTTTAAAATGAATAAGACATACCAGTAACATATTAACTTTTAGGCTAGGCGGCCGCAGGAGGCGTTTGTTTCATTCTTAGTCATTATGTCTTACAGAGCCCATTACTGTGGAGTCAATTCGGACTCACAGTGATCCTACAGAACACGACAGAACTGCACCCTGTAGGGTTTCCAAGACCGTAATCTTTATAGAAGTGGACTCCACACCTTTCTCCTACAGCGTGGCTTGCTGGATTGGAACCACAGACCTTTTGGTTAGCAGCTGAGCACTTAACCATTGTGCCAGCAGGCCAATGCATACAACATTAAATAACTATAGAATGAGTAAGGCTGAGATGAGGTGAAGTGACTTAAAAACCATCATGACCTAGGGACTCATCAGGCCTCCAGAGGGCCAACCCAGCTCCTGTTCCTCCTTTAGATACTAATTAGCCAGCAGAGTCCGTGGAGAGAGGTGGCAGGGACTCTGCACGTATTGAATGCCAGTCAGAAAGGAAGAAAGAGTCAGAGATGAGAGGTATGGGATCACCTTAGAAAAAGCAATGTGGTCTTTGTTCTTTGCTCTTCTAAGCAATACCAACACTAGTGGCTAATGAGTGGAAGTTGACCAGACCAGGAGGGACTACTGGGGGCCAATGCTGACTTACTGTTGTTAGGAGTCATCAAGTCAGTACCAACTCGTAGTAACCTTGTATAGAGTTTCCAAGGAGTGGCTGCTGAGCCTGAACTGCCGATCTTGAGGTTCAAAGTGACCTTGCAGTCCAGTGCATTTAACCCACAGCACCACACCAGGACTCCAATGCTGACTAAGCCTCCCCTATCAATCATGGTCACAAGCTCAGACCAATAAGAGCTGTGGATCCTGAGACTCGTGCACAGCTTACTGGTTGGTGACCATGCACAGGGGAGAGCCTTGTGGGGACATGGACAACCCACACCGTGGCCCTTCCCAGATATCACTCGATGTGTCTCTTCACTTGGTATCTTCCTGGTTGTGATAGAGCTATAGCTGTATATGCTCCATGAGATTATGTAAACCAGCAAATGAATGAACCCAGAGGAGTAGTGAGAGCTAGAGGGGGCTTGTTCTGGGGGGAGCTGGCTCTGAGACAGTGCCGCAGGAGCAGCTGATGACAGGATGGAGAAGCGGAGCAGCAAGGGTAGGAACCGTTTCCACAATCTGGAAATGGGACTCTGCAGATACTTACCACACAGTAGCAATATAGTTGGGATTTGCCTATGAAGCCCTAGGTTTAATGCACAAAGGCAGGTAGATGAAGGACAAGGCCAAATTCAATTCTCATGAGTGGGACCACAGCTGGGGAGAAGGGGATGGCAGCAGCTACATTAGACATTAAAGTAAGACAAACCCCAAATCCGGCTTAGCCCAGACAAGGAGTCAAGGGCAAAGAACAAGGCAGACAAAGATGACAAGTCACCAAAGAGAGTGAGAGCTCTAGGTCATGGCAATGTCTAAAAACAGGAAGTCTGAGATCTTAGGCTCTAACTGGTTGGTTCTGAACTCTCTCTGTTTGTGAGCACTTTCCTTTGAGGTCAAGGACTCATCTTAATTCCTCTGGGAGTTTTCAGTTTCTGAATCTAAAGGAAAGGCTGTGTCTTTTGATCTATTTAGGGCTTTTTGATAAGAATTTCTGGGTGGCTGGCCTAGGTAGTAAATCTACGAAGGCCTTCCCTCCAGAACATGGGAGAAATGGGAAACAAACGAGTAAACTTTAAAAATAGTTTAAACCCAACTTATCACAGTCCCTACGATTGAACCAAAAAAAAAAAAAAAAGCCTGTGAAAAATAGATTTTCAGTCAATTAAATAATAAAATAAATCTAACATAAAAAATAAAAATCACATATGTCATTTGTTTGAATGAATGTCTGATCAACTCAGTCAAATTTGATCATTCTATAGGCAAAATCTATGGGGTATAACCTGGCATCTCCATTCTGTAGGCACACAAACATCGCTCCCTTCACAGAGAGAGTATTTTCAAAACTGACTGTGAGCCGAGATAGCTTCATGTTTAGGCTCATCCTGATTAAATGGGTGGGAGTCAATATGCCACTTCAGAAAATTCAAGCTTTGTGCCTGTTCTCATGAAGCGACGCCCACTGATAAAACAAGATTGTTGATAGTTCTTTGTGTCTGGATTTTCCAAGAACTTTGTCTTTCAGGCTGTGGTTGTAGTCAGATGCTGTTGAGTCACTTTCAACTCACAGCTACCTCGTATAACAGAAGGAAACAGTGTCTGGTACTGTGTCATCTTTACAGCAGTAGGTATGGCTGAGTCCACTGCTGCAGCCAATAATCATAACAAATCTTTTTTCAAGATAGAGAGATTCATTCGTCTCAGCCAAGTTCTCAATATCACACAGATACACAAAAAGTTTCTGAGAATAGGAATATTAAAAGATCAGAAATAAACAAAAGTTACTAAAAATTTCCTTAAAATAGAGATATTCTATAATAATAACTGTGAACTGTGAACTCTGGCTAACAGATAAATCCTAATGAATAGAAGAGATGTAGGGTAGGGACTGCTAAGGAAGATGTAAACCTGGTAAGTCAGAAGTACAGGCCCATACGGGCAAGGCCACACCTGTCTTGTTGATCACACTGGATGAGTGATGCTTATGAGACTCCCGATCATACACTCAATTCTCTACAAATAAACTGTCATACCTTTTAGCTATACCTACTTGATTTTTCAAGCATTTTATTACAAAAACATTTTTTTAAAAGTTTAAAGAATTGTGGATGAATACCCACACAGCCACCACTTAGTTTCTACCAGTAAACTTCTACTATACTTCATCACACACCGAACCAGCCAGCCATTCCTCTACTTACTCAGCAATTCACCTGCTTTCAAAGGATTTCAAAGCTAAGTTACAGACATCAGTGCACTTCAATCCTAACCACTTTTGCAGGCATGATTAACAATGGCTAGAGATCAGTATTCGTATGATGGCTTCCCCCACATTTTTTGGGGCAAGGTAAAATGTATATACAGTGAAATATCCAAATCCTACCTGTCCATATTTGACAAATGTGCAGAACCATGTAATCCAAACGTTGCCTACGTATAAAACATGAGTTATCTCAGAATGAGCTCATGTCTATTCCCAGTCGATCCCACCCTCATGCCCCTAGATGCAACAATTGTTTCAAATTTTGCACTATGTATTAATTTTGTCTGTTTCAGAGCATCATAAAAATGGAACCATACAGTATGAACTCTTTTGTAAAGCTTCTTTCATCCAAAATGCTTTTTTGATTCCTCCATGTTTGTATCACTAATCACAGTCCTTTTTATCACTGGGTAGTATAGTCCATAAGGAGCTCTGGTAGCATAGTGGTTACGAATTGGGCCGCTAACCTGAAGTCGGCAGTTCGAAACTACCAGCTGTTCTGCGGGAAGAAGATGAGGCGTTCTGCTCCCGTAAAGATTTACAGCCTTGGAAACCCTGTGCAGGGTCACTAAGAGTCGGAACCGACTCCATGGTACTTAACAACAATAGTACAGTCCATTGTTGTAATAATCCACAGTATACACAATCTCGTGTTGATGGACACCCAGGCTGTTTCCAGTTTGGGAGGACTATGAATGTAATCTAAATAAAGACACTACCTCATAGCTTTCTATGAATGCTTCTGCATTCAATAAATAGTACTAGAAATTTTTCTTAAGAAGCAGATTCTAGTTTTCATTTAGTTACATTTCCACATTACCAAAAACCCCTACTGATGGCAAAAATAAAACAAGAGCAAAGAAATGGAGAAAGAAAAGTCCCATTGGCCTTAAAATATTCTTTTAAAGGTTTTTTCCTTTTAAATTTTCAGATCAATAATGTTATACCCTAAGGGGTCATATGCGTTCACTAAAAACTTCCTAAAACATAAAAATAAGCATGATTTTCATTTGGAGTCAAACTGTAAGCTTCCTTTCTCTCAGCTTCTCCCTTCATTAAATGACAAGTCTGATATCTTCCTTCCTCAAAGAAAAATTTAGACGTACACTTCAAATCATTTAAAACAAACTTAAGAAGCCAAGTTTGTTTTAAATAATTCTTAAATGCAAAATAAGAGATCGTATTACTATTGCCACTAATCCTTTTAAAGAGGTCCAGCATGAAGGTGATGTACCTTAGGTCTCAAATGCTCTATTATCTGAGAATCTGTGTTTAGTTTCAAATGTTTTTGTTAAGACCTTTCTCTCCTTGGCCACAATGAAGAGCCACAGATAATTTGCACACTTCTAGTTTTGTGGCTCAGTCCCTGAAGGCAACAGGATGTCAAGGCCAAAAAATAAACTCTTACTTGAATCAAACATAACAGTAGTCTAAAGATCTCATTCAAGCATTAGCATCTTTCATACAAACACACAAGGATACTCTTATTGTATCCCATACAATACAAACAAATTGAAATATATTATCTGTAGCTTTAATACAGTAAATCCCAACCTTAGTTTGTGAAAATTGGCCACAAAATACTGTTTCAGTAGAACATATGTTGATGTTATTATTCAAGCTGAGCCGAATTGAAAACGGTTTTACAAAGTACTGTGCAAAATCTGTGCATGGCCACACAGTATGCACGTGGAAACAGTTTCTCAACCTTTAAAAATCAGTTACCGTGTTCTTCCTGTCAATAAACTTCTTCTGGGATTTCCCCTGCAGACGAAGAAAGAAAAAGTGGGTTAGAGAATACTACTCAGGTATTCTCTCTTGCGTTCACACATACACAAATGAAGACGAGTTTGCACATTCTTACTGCAGGGATTCAATATAAATCTGGAACCAAAGAGGGCATTTTGGAGAAGAGACAGAGAAGCACTGAGAACATTCTCAGAGGAAAGGAGAAAACTATGGTCTTGAGAAAGGCTCAATACAAAGTTCAAGGGATAAGACAAATGAAATCTAGAGAAATATCATTAACTATTACTTGTAGTTGCATATCTATTTACAAAGCAAATCATACTAATTTCTCACAATAATCATGTGAAGAAATTACTAGTCCCATTACATAAAGAAAGATGCAGGAGAAGATGAATCTGTGATATGCTCAAGGTAACAACTTGTTGTTGTTGTTGTCAGTGCCATTGAGTAGGATCCCACTCATGGCAATCCTGTATAGGATTTCTGAGGAACAGCTGGTGAATTTGAACCACTGGCCTTGCAGTCCAGTGCATTATCCTGTAACGCTACATTTAAAGAGTTCAAATTGAGACCCAGGGCTTAGATCTCAGACTCAAGAGCTCCTTCTACTTTCACTAGAGAAGGAAACCAATCTCAGTCCTCATCGAGTTCAAACAGGATGCCCATCAGAAAGAGTTTCCACATTTACACACAAAACCAAAACTCTTTAAAAAGAGGTAACCTCCACTGTCTCTAAACTAAGGTTGTGACCCTTCCTTAGGAACTGGGCACCATCATGTTTAACTAGGCTTTTGCTTCTCCTTTAAAACATTCTCTCCACATTCAATTTCTTTTCATTTAATACTCTATTATTATTATTATTATAGATTTCCCCAGTTTTACTTGTACTCATTTGTTTACGTGTATATTTACTCTTCTTGTTGTTGTGAAGTGCCATGGAGTCGGTTCCAACTTAAAGTGACCCTGTATAGGGTTTCCAAGGAGTGGCTGGTGAATTTGAACCACTGATCCTGTGGTTCAAACTGACCTTATGGTCTAGTGCTTTATCCCACAGTGCCACACCAGGCAGGACTCCTGCTCCTAGGTATCCTTAAATTGGGTCTGACTCATAGGAACCCTAGATACAACAAAAATGAAACACTATTCAGTCCTGTGCCATTGTGGTAACTTGAATTTACTTGAATGGCTTTTTTCTATCCAGTGTCTTCTTAATTCCCACCAAATGATTGAGAGGAACCATCTAAATAGGTTATATCGGGCTCTAAGGCTGGATTGGTTAGCTTTGCCCTCCAACTAAGTTTAAAAGGAGCCATCTATCCCAGGACCATCACAAAGAGCATGAGTGAGGCATGAGATCTCTACCTAGAAAAGCGACGAGAACAGAGGTCCTCATGGAAGAGGTGGCAGCATAGACAGACAGAGCAGCTGCAGGCTTCTGGATCCAGGGACAGAGTAAAGATGAGTGTCTAGGGGCAGGAGGCTGGCTTGCAGAATGCACCCTTAGGGCATTTACAGACCAGTTAAAAACAGCTTTGTAACAATTGCCAAAGCTGGGCAGAGACCCAGGGGTCAGCAAAGACAAGAATGAGGCCGGCCGGCAGTGAGACAGGGAAGAGGTGCTCCTGATTGGAAAACTGCTGCATCCTGAGTTGTTTCTGATCCTGGATTGTACCCTGTTCACTTCCCTAAAAAAACAAACAACCCATAATTGTGAGTATTGTGAATTCTGTGTGGTTGTTGCAATGGATTGTTGAACCCAGATGTGAAGCCCGAAGTGCTGTGGGAGGGATAAGGTAAAGGAGGGTTCAGGGAGGAGGCATCTGCCTTGGGCTGATTTGAAGTTTGATCTTTCTTCCCCCTTGTGAAGCTAGAGGAAGTCAGACATTGCCCACACACAGTTTTTGCAGCCGTCCATACAAGTGTTTCTCTGAGCCCACTGTTGCTGCCACTGCATCAATCCAACTCACTAAGGGTCTTCCTCTCTCTTGCTAACCTTCACTTTACTGCTCCAGGATTTGTCCCTCCTGGTAACAGGTCAGAGTTCATGAAATGAAGATTGCTATCCTGACATGTACGGAGCATTTCAGCTGTACTTCTGTTACTGTAGGATAAAAACTGTACCTTTAACCACAAGGCCAGTACCTCAACCCACCAGCTGATGTATGGGAGAAAGATGAGGCATAAAAGTTTTGGAAACCCTATAAAGGTTTGTTATGAGTTAGACCAGAGTTGACGGTACTGGGTTTGGTTTGGTTTGGTTTTCTTCTGAGAAAGATCTGTTTGCTCTTTTAACAGTCCATGGCATAGTCAATATTCTTCTCTAACACCATAACTCAAAGGCATCTATTCTTCTTTGGTCTTCTTATTTGTTGTCCAGTTTTTATATGCAGAGGAGGCAACAAGAAATATCATGGCTTGGGTCAGGCACATCCTAGTTCTCAAAGTGAGGTCTTTAAACAGATCTTTTGCAACAGTCATTTGATTTCATGGCTATTGTACTTTCGTAAACATTGATTATGGATCCAAGTAAAATGAATTCCTTGACAACTTCAGTATTTTCTCCATTTATCAAGACAACCTATGGATTAGAGCGCAAAGAATGGGTATTACAGAACACTTAATTGCACTCATGAGGAACTTGTACATACACCAAGATGCAGTCATTCCAACAGAACAAGGGGATGATCTAAAATCAGGAAAGGTGTGCCCAAGGGTTGTTTTTTTCACCATATTTATTCAATCTGTGTACAGAGAAAATATTCCAAGAAGATGAATTATATGGAAAAGAACGCAACTTCAGGAATGGAGGAGGACTCATTATTAACCTACGGTCTGCAGATGATGCAGCCTTGCGTGCTAGAAGCAAAGAGGACTTAAAATACTTAAGCTGATGAAGATCAGAGACTTCAGTATGAATTGTATCGCAATGCAAAGAAAACAAAAATCCTCACCACTAAAATGACATCAAAGGAGCTCTGGTAGCGTAGTGATTACGAATCGGGCTACGAATCACAAGGTCAGCAGTTCGAAACTACCAGCTGTCCCACAGGAGAAAGATGAGACTTTCTGCTCCCGTAAAGATTTACAGCCTTGGAAATCCTGTTTAGGGTCGCTATGGGTCAGAACTGACTCGACAGCACTTAACAACAACAACATAATAACAACAAGATAAAAAGGACAGCAGCTTGAAGTTGTTGAAGACTTCATTTTGTTTCGTTCCAAATCAACACTCATGGAAGCAGCAGTCAATTAAACAGATTGCATTAGGCAAATCTGCTGCATAAGACCTCTTTAAACTGTTAAGAGCAAAGACATCAGTCTGAGGCCTAAGGTGTGCCTGACCCTCAGTATTTTCAATAGCCTCATATACAAATGAAAGCTGAACAATGAATAAAGAACACAGTAGAAGAATTGATGCATTTAAATTATGGTGTTGAAGAATATTGAAAATACCATGGACTACTAGAACAACAAACAAATCTGTGCTGGAAGTACAGACAGATGCTCCTTAGAAGCCAGGATGGCAAGACTTTGTCTCTCATACTTTGGACATGTTTATCAGAAGGAACCAGTTCTTGTAGAAGGACATTATGATTGGTAAAGTGGGGGGGGGAGGTCAGTGAAAAAGAGGAAGACCCCTAACGAGATGGACTGGCACAGTGGTAGCAGCAATGGGTTCAGGCATAACAATTGTGTAATCCATACTAAAGGCTGACAAATGTGCTTCGTAAATGCACGTGCTTCAAGTCCTCTTCACTTTCAGTAAGCACAGCTGTGTCTTCTGCATATTGCAAGTCGTTAATCCTGATTCCAAGTTCTTCTTCATATAGTTCAGCTTCTTGTATTGTTTGCTCAGCATACAAACTGAATAAGCATGGTGAAAGGATATAAACCCTAATGCCTAGCTTTCCTGATTTAAACTACACAGTATCCCCTCATTTTCCATAAACAACTGCCCCTTGGTCTATGGACATGGTGCACATAAGCACAATTAACTGTTCTGGAAGTTCCATTCTTAACAATGTTTTATGGCTCCAATCAAATGCCTCTGCATAACCAATAAAGCACAAGTAAACATCTTTCTGGTATTCTCTGCTTCATCCAAGATCCATCTGACATTAGCAGTCTTCTGAATCTGGTTTGAATTTCTGGCAGTTCCCTGGCGATGTACAGCTAGCTGCAGCCATTTAAAAATTATCTCCAGCAGAATTTTGCTTGGATGTGATATTGCTATGTTCTGCATTCTATAGGGTCACTTTCTTTGGATTGGGCACAAATATGAATAAATTCCGGTCAGCTGGTCAGGTTAGCTGTCTTCCAAATTTCTTGACATAGACGAGTGAGTGCTTCCACCAACGCACCTGTTTTTCGCCAATGTGCAGCTAAGATTTCTTCCTTTAGTACCACTGATTCTTGAAATGGTTAAACACTGACCAGCTCCATTTTCTTTTGATGCATCTTGTGTAATTCAGTTTTTATGTCTATTCAGTTCTACACAATTTTACCACCTATGTAGGTTCGTCGTCAGCTAGCTATTGTCCAA
>NW_006408597.1:577094-583431 GCF_000296735.1 Chrysochloris asiatica
ATAGGTATGTTAATTAGACTTGAGAAACCTAGAGTTGCTGCCTTAGGATTTGAACCTAAAAAGTAATTTATAACAATTTGCTTGAATTTTGGAAAATTAAGGATGTTAGATTATTAAAACAATTTGCGATGTATGTTTGAGAATTTGTTCCTGTAAATCATTGTGTCCTATTTTGAACAATTAATCACATTTCATTTCTGTACCTTGTCTTAATGATCACCTTCTTCCTTTGTGTAAAATCCCTCCCTGAAATAAAAGAAGGGCGCAGATTGAACCCTGTGTGCATTACTGCCTGCAGGGGCCATGATGCCTGCAATCCAGGGTCTGCCTGCCAGTCTTGCATCCACTCTGGTTTCAGGGTGTCTCTTTGTCTCTCTCGTCACATCTGTGTGTATATTCTTTATCTCTTTCACCGCCAGATCTCCCTACTTCGTGAACCAAACTTCCCTGTAGAGGCCGGACCCCGACAGCTCAAAACAACCTGTGGTCCAGTGTTTTATCCTACTGCACCACACAAGGACACCCAGAAACCCTAAAAAGGGTTACTATAAGTTGAGACTGACTCCATAGCACTTACCACCACCAACAACGTCGGTTCATGTATCCACCCCACAGAAGATATGAACAGTTCCATTACCAAAGGGACCTCCTGTTTTGCCCTCTAACAACCATATCACACCATTCAATAAGACATGGTTCCACTCATCTGCTATCCAGATCAATTTCTGTCTTTTCAGCTATAAGTTTTCACCAGATTATTTTTTTTTCCTTTCCCATGTCTTCTTTCCACACTAATGTCACTTCATGATCAGAAAATCTCCAGATGATTTAATTTTTTAAACTCAGATAATAGTTTTCTCTATTCAGCTCAAACTTCTTTCCAACTAAAATGCTTCAGATAAAGTTTGATATTTTCTGACAAAGTTACTCTGATATAATCACAGCTCTACTCTACCCACTGCAAAACTACAATAATGAAAAATGACACACCAGAACACACCCTGACAAAATATCTACACTCATAAGATAAAGGAAGCTTGTAAAAGTTTCCAGAGGAAATGTGGGACCTTATCCAGAGAAGCAGCGACACCAGATGGAGACAGAGATGACGGCAAGGAGAAATAGAGCAGCTGAGGACTCTAGACTAGTGGAAAGAGAAAGGCTGTGTGCTGGCAGCTAGGTGATGCTGGCCAGGAGGCAGTCTTATAGAATGTGCCCTTTGGTCGTGTAAATGATTATATATTCCTGAGTGTTTCTATGTACATCCAAAACAAAAAACAGGGAATAGAAACAAATACTGCTGAATGACGATGCATGGAGAGATTGTAATCATTGTAATGAAATGATGAGTGTAAAACCAATGTTCTCCCATGTAAACTGTTATTCGATTCACAATAAAAACTTTGGGAGAAAAAAAAGTTTCCAGAGGAAAATGGCAACAACACAAAGGTTTTATATATCTCTCTATATATTTTTGGAGTCCTGGTGTGGAGCTGTGGGTTAATGTGCCAGACTGCAAAGCCGTTTGAACTGCAAGGTTGGCAGTTGATGCTCACCAACGGCTCCTCAGAAACCCTGTACAGGGTTGCTATGGGTCAGAACTGACTCGACGGCACTTAACAACAACAACATATATATATTTTAAAACCTAAGGCTTTCTATTTTCTATTTAAATACAAAGATCTCTTTCATTAAAGCCACACAATGTAATTACTTAATCCACAGAGTAATGACCACAAATTTACAGAGAAATTACAAATCCCATGTTACCTGATAATAGATCATGAAATTGTAAGAAATGCCTGAAATCTGGGTTTCTGTCTCAAGAATCATTTAAAAGAAGAGACACATATCCTAAAAATAAAGACTTTTCTAAATGCCTAGGGAGCTTAACTTTGAGAATCAATTATGGAAATGAATTGTATAGCAGTTATATCTCAGGGTCTACAAAAGTTTATGGGGCTAAGCAATCCCGATTACTGTGTTATATGTGCATTTCAATGTCTGTTTTCCATCATTTCCCCTTACATTCAAAAAATATTAGTTGTCGTTTCTTACACCTTTACGAATCTGATCATTCTAATATCTTCTAACGAAAACCAACCAACCAACCAACCAACCAACCAACCAACCAACCAACCAACCAACCCAGATGATCATGTCTGTGAAAAAGGGGCTTGTCCTGAAAGATAGTAAAATTCCGGGTGACTGTTGAGACTGGGTATGTCACAAATTGTTGAGAGCTCATGATAAACCCTGGAAAAATGAAGCTTTACGTCATGTCTTCTGCAAGGCCCTCTACAGACATCCCAGGAAGAGCAAGTCCCTACCTGTCCTGGAAGAGGCGTGTTGCCAGCATATAGTTCATGGAGGTCTTGTGTTCGAGGTAGGACCTGAAAGATAAAGAAGGAAACTGGTTGTCTTCAGCTCCACTCAGGAACAAGCACTGATGTGACAGGTTAGTCACGAAGTCTGTTTCTAATGATGTGTGGTAGAGAAGGAGACAGTTACTAAAATTAAAGTCACAGAATACTTGAGTAGCGACAGAGAATAAAATGAAAAGAAATAGAAGACTTAATTTAGAAAATAAAAAGACAAAGCAGGATTTCTCAGATTAATAAAAAATGCCCATATTAAAGTCAAGAGTATAAATGTAAAGCTTGGGGGTGGGGGTGGAGTCTAAATGAAGCTCAAAATAAACACATAAAGGTTATGAAATTACAAAGGGGACTGCTTCAGTCATGTTCTTTCCAGACTTTATCTGGCTTACTTTGGCCACATCATCAGGAAGGATCATTTGCTAGAATAGGACATTGTATTTGGTAAAGTCAGAGAAAATCAGAGAATCCTTCAGGGAGATCCACTGACCCAGCAGCCGCAACAATGGGCTCAGACCTATCAATGATAATGGAGATGTGGAACCAGGTAATGTTTCCTTCTGCTCCACATCAGTTACTCAGTGGTGACCAATAACAACACTTCTCAGCTTAAGAGCGCTCAATAGCTCTCTAATGTCTACTGCAGGAGGCATACACATTTCTTCTAAACGTTCCATGTTGAAGAATCTGGATTAACAATTCACTCACACTCTCTCCACACAGCTCCCCAACATGTATCCAACAGCATAGCCAGAAGTCTCTAGAATCCTCCTCGCACACCATACCTCCCACGAACCCTTTCCATCTATTGAGTACCGTTTCCTGGCACTCCCCGGTGGTGGCAGTGGTTGTGTGCCATGAGTCCATTCTGACTCAGAGTGACCCTGCGTAGTGTTTCTGAGGCTGAAAATCTTTATGGGAGCAGAAAACCTCATCTTTCTCCCTTGAAGTGGCTGGCAGATTCGAACTACTGACCTTGCGGTTAACGGCCCAGCTTATAAACCATTACGCTAATAGAGCTCCTTTTTGAGCTCTCTACTCATCCACAATCTATCAATGGGCAATGTTAAGTGCTCAGCTGCAGATCAAAAAGTCAGCAGTTTGAACCCACCAGCTGCTCCCCATCTGAACGATGAGGCAGTCTGCTTCTATCAAGACTACAGCCTTAGAAACCCAATGGGGAAGTTCTGCTCTGTCCTAAGGTTGCTGTGAGTGGGAATCCATTTGAAGGCAAATGGGTTTAGTTTGGTTTTTATCCTTCAATCCACCCTGCTTTGTGAAGCCTTCTATAGTACAAATGCTCCCAGCCTACAGAGAAGGAGTCCTTGTAAAAACTGCCCAGTGCCCTGGGCACTTGTCATACACCACCTCAGAGTACAGCGTTTTCTGAAGAAAGTAGCATGAAGCAGCGGGAAAGAAATAAACTACGCTCTGGAGTCCTGGTGTGGCACTGTAGGATAAGCACTGGAATGTTAACCACAAGTCTGGAAGTTCAAATCTACCAGTCATTCCTTGGAAACCATATACAAGGCCAGTCAGTATGAGGCCGAGCCAACTCAACAGTACTTAACAGAGTCAGAACACCTGACTGAAGTCCCAGTGTGGGCAAGTCATCTGACTTTATTTAATCTGAATTTCCTTATTATTAAAATGGGAATAACAGCCGTGATGTGCACCAAGTATAGTTTCGTTACAAAGAGCTACATTGCTACACAAAGAAGTACTGTTTATTTTACACATAAATAATTTCTCCGTAATCATACTGCTTACTCTCAAAGGACAGGGATCCTAGCTATTATTTATTTTATACTCCAAAGTACCACGTAGAGTGCTAGATACTTGGTTGATAATATGCATTAATAAAATGGCACATTTGTTAATAGATTTTTAAAAATCTTCCCACAAACTAACTGCCGGAGTCTCAGTTTAATATTCTTGGTCTCTCTCTGCTGCGTTTCCTCAGTGCCCCAGGAAAGCCTTCTCTGATGGATAATTTAGGAAAACTAGACAGAACACACTCCAATGAGCATGTCTCTTCTTTCTCTTGGGAAACACTTTTCCTTCAGAAACCACACATCTATGCTGCTCCTCAGGTCCAGGAGCTCTCCACCACGGTTCCGTCCAACCTTGCCAGTGAATGGCGTGTAAGTCGGTATCTAGAAGCGCATTTGCCAACAGCTAGGTAGAACTAGGTCTCCCAACCTAGTCAGCAATAAAGATGGTATTCTGGCCTCTGTCTTTATTCCTTGTCTTTTTTCTCAAGGTGGCTCAGAAGTGAACCTGTAATGAAAAGTCATTCTTATGATACTCTCCCAAAAGGCCTTAGAAATAGGCATTCAAATTAAGGCTCTATCTCTTAAATTATTTAAAAGTGGAACATTCTACTTTCATCCATTAGTAAGTTCTGTTTCTAGAAAGTGCAAATATTCAGATTCTTAAAAAATATGTTAAGAAAAATCCTTCCATTTAATTCTGAAGACAACTCAAGCACTATCTTTCTGTTGAATTTCCAGTCATTGTAAGGATTAAGTAGGAGTCTTGGAGAGGTACTGTAGGAGACAAACACTGGACCACAAGGTTGGCAGTTCAAACTCACCAGCTGCTTCTTGGACCCCTACTCAGGGTCACTATGAGTCAGAACCGACTCAACAGCACTTAACAGCACATGGACTGGATAACTTACAAGATAAAAGGAAAATTTCCCTAGGAACAGCTGGATTTTCAAAATAAACAAACAAGCACACAACAAACAGACTCCTTTAAGTTCTAGTCACTACACACTAACATTCCAAGTGGGTCAAAAGTCCCCCCACTGAAGAGAAGCATGTGGCCTATAAACACAGATTCTCAACATCATTAATAATCAGATAAATGCAAATCAAGGGCAAAACAAGAGACTGATGGTGCTGTAGGATACACAGTTCAAACCCAGCAGTTACTCCATCAGTGAAAGATGAGGCTTTGTGCTCCCATAAACGAACGTGCAATCTCATGTATTTGGGTATCTGGTTTCCATTCTTGGGGCACATACCTAGAAGTGGAATTGCTGGAATATATGTTAATTTTACATTTAACTATTTGAGGGACCACCAAACTTTTCCAGTGGCTGAATCATTTTGCATTCCTATAAGTACTGGACTTCTAATCACAAGGTTGCTGGTTCAAACCCATCAGCTATTCCCTGGAAACTCTATACAGGGTTGCTATGAGTTGAAACTGACTTGATAACACTATGAACACCACCACAAACAACATATGAGCTCTGGTGTGGTACTGTCTCCATCTTTTTGATATGTCTCTTACAGACAACATATGGAAGGATTCTGTTTTCTTATACATTCTGCTCTTTATGTTTCTTGACAAGAACATTTAAATCTACTTACATTACTATAATTATCAATAGGTATGCATTGATTATTGTCATTTTTTTCTGTTGTGCTGCTGGATTCTTTGTTCCACATAATTTTCTATGCTAAGTTCATTTTGTTTGAGGGTTTTGTTATCATTTTCATTTCTGTTGTTTCAATGTTTACCAAATCTTTATGATTTTTTCCTATTTTATTTTGATATGTAAGTGTATTATTTTTCTTAGAAGTTATCGTGCACTTTTGTTATTTTTTCCCCAGCTAAAACAGTCTGTTTTATAGTGAAATAGACTTGATTTCCAATTGCCACTTGGAAGTTCTCTATTTACACTATTCCCTCTTTTTGCTTTGTAGTTGACTTCATTATACATTGATGTCTCTGGTTCCCTATTTTCAGTCTTCTAGGTTTGCTTTACTTTAAACATTTCTATATCGGGATTTAAACACAACATCTAAGATGGTGGATTGGGTAGACGTGCAGTGAGGAGCTCCGTCCCCAACAACACAGAATATGGGATCAAGCAGGCTCAGGAGATGATGCTAGAATTCTGAACCACATATAAAGGAATATTTAAAAGATTGGACGGCTTACAA
>NW_006408597.1:583531-584797 GCF_000296735.1 Chrysochloris asiatica
TTTGATGCATCTTGTGTAATTCAGTTTTTATGTCTATTCAGTTCTACACAATTTTACCACCTATGTAGGTTCGTCGTCAGCTAGCTATTGTCCAATTTCTTGACACATGAGTGAGTGCTTCTAGCAATGCGTCTGTTTGTTGAAGCCCCTCAGTTGGTATTCTGTCAACTCTCACAGCCTTGTAGTTTTGCTGATGTGCAGCTAAGATTTCTTCCTTTAGTAGCATTGGTTCTTTTTTATAAAGTTTTTATTGTCAATTGAGTGATAGTCTATTTGGCAGAACATCAGTTTTGTACTTAACCATCTTGTTTCATTGTAATGATGGTTTTCGTTAAGTGCCATCAGTCGATTCTGACCCATAGCGACCCTGTATAGGGTTTCCAAGGAGCAGCTGGTGAGCTTGAACCACCAAGCCGACCCTGAAGTTCATAAAGGGCTTTGCAGTCTGACTCATTAGCCCACAGCACCACACCAGGACTCCATTGTAATGATTTTATATCCCTGTGTGTTTTTGTGTACATCAAAAAAGGGGACTGTAATCATTAGAATCATTGTAATGACTGTGGTGTTGTTGTTATGTGCTGTGGAGTCGGTTCCGACTCAGAGCAGATCCTGCACAGGATTTCTGAGGCTGTAAATCTTTACGGGAGCAGAAAGCCTCATCTTTCTCCCGCGGAACAGCTGGTAGTTTTGAATTGCCGACCCTGAAGTTAGCAGCCCAATTTGTAACCACTTCGATACCAGAGCTCCTTTTGTAATGATTACAATCCCCTTTTTTGATGTAGACAAAAACACACAGGAATATATAATTCTTTAAACAACCAAAGGATACAATTTGCAAACCAGTCCCCTGCCCACTAGCACACAGCCTTTCTCTTTCAGGGAATCTAGAGTCCTCAGCTGCTCGTCTCTCTTTCTCTCTCCATGCCATTGTCTCGGCCTCCATCACTGGTGTCACTGCTTCTCTGGACAGAAGCCCACATTGCGCTCATGCTCTTCCCTCTTGCTGGTCCCACAGGGTCCTCTGTTCCTGGGATGTAGTACCATTGATTCTTGAAATGGTGAAACATCAACCAGCTCTTTGGGTACAGTGACTCTGTATTCTTTTCATCTTCTTTTGATGTTTCTTGTGCCATTCAATTTTTATGTGTATACTCAGTTCTATACATTTGTACCACCTACGTAAGCATCTTGGTGTGGTGCTGTGGGTTAATGTGCTGGACTGTACTGCAAGATCAGCAGTTCAAGCTCACCAGCTGCCCCTCA
>NW_006408597.1:598843-599423 GCF_000296735.1 Chrysochloris asiatica
AACAACATTCTTATCAACGGAAAAAAGATTGAAGTTGTCAAGGACTTCATTCTTCTTGGATCAACTATCAACACTCACAGAAGCAGCAGTCAAGAGACCAAACGACATATTGCATGAGGCAAATCTGCTGCACAAGACCTTTTGAAAGTGTTGAAAAGCAAAGATGTCAGCTTGAGGACTAAGGTGTACCTGACCCAAGCCATGGTATTTTCAATAACCTCATATGCATGCAAAAGCTGGAAACTGAATAAGGAAGACCGTAGAAGAATTGATGCTTTTAAGTTATGGTGTTGGAGTAGAATATTGAAAGTGCCATGGGCTGACAAAAGAACTAATAGGTCCATTTTGGAAGAAGTGCAGCCAGAGTACTCCTTAAAGGCCAAGATGGCCAAACTTCGTCTCTCATACTTTGGATATATTGTCAGGAGAGAACAGTCGCTGGAGATGGAGATCATATTTGGTAAGGTAGAGGGTCAGAGAAAAAGAGGAAGATGATCCCCAACAAGATGGATCGGCCAAGTGGCAGCATCGATGGACTCAAGCGTGGCAACAGTAGTGAGGTTGGCCCAGGATCAGGCAG
>NW_006408597.1:600763-604923 GCF_000296735.1 Chrysochloris asiatica
GCTCCACAGAAGGAGTCTAACATACTACCATTTCTAAGAAAACATTTAAAAGACATGAAAACAACACAAGAGAGTTCTGCTTTTGTGTGTGAGAGGCAATGGATCCAGGACTTGGCCTCCTGCCCCAGACAATTATAAAGTGTATCAAGCACAAGAAGAACCAGTTGTTAACTAGACCACCGGCAGCACTGGGTTAAGGCCAGTGACAAAACTGTTCTTTCTCCAAAGGCAACTCCTAGACCAGGCACAAGAGTGGGATTCAATTTGAGCCTAATAGTATTTGAGTTGAGATGAGAGACAACAAGAATTTGTTGAACAGCACTGGAGGGGAGAAGCTATATAAAAGCTGTTGTTGTTTGCCTTTGAGTCAGTCTGACTCATAATGACCCTGTAAAGGGTTTCTGAGAGAAGCTGGTGAGTTTGAACTGCTGACCTTGTGGTTACTAGTCTATTGCTTATGCTACAATGCCACACCAGGGCTTGCTTTATCAAAAGAATTCCAAACATCATCACAAGAGACTCCCTGTGTAAGGGTGAAAATATATCCCTCAGACACAGGGTGAAAGTCCAGAAGGCTGGCCCAGGAATAAATGTCAGGTAAGGAACAATTAATGAGAAAGTATAAGCCAAACAGTTGTCAGAATTCACACAGGATTGTACCTCATTTGAGTTCTCATTGGCCAGAACGGAGAGCTCTCATTGAATATGGGTCTACTTAATAGATAACCCTCAACAGAGTCATCCTTGTGGTGGAACCAAACCAGACCTATGTATGAAATGCTGCTCAAAAGAAAAAAACAACAAAAAGACAACTTAACAGTTCTTTTAAATTTATTTTGTTGCTGTTGAGAATAAATAAAACAAAACATACAAAAATTCAGTAGCTTCTACATGCACAATTCAGGACACTGGTTATATCCCTAGAGAATACAAGCATTCTCACGTGCCTTTCGGGTTGTTACTCTCATTAGTATAAACTCACTGCACAATCAAGGTCCCGGCTCATCTTTCCAACTGCTGTCATTCATTTGATCCCACAGAGATAGACCAAAAGAGCACAATGCCCAAGGCATGTTTTGTTTTGTTTTTTTACTAGTTCAACTACTGTTTGGTTTTAAAGAAGACTTCAGGGAATATTTTTGGTTGAAGGTTTAAAGATGATCTTAGGGCACAGTTTCAGGGGTTCATTCAGTCTCTATAGCTCCAGAAAGATCAAGAGCCTTCTATAAAATCTTTCATCAAAATGTTTAGTCATGGTAACTGGACACCACCCAGTTCTTCTGGTCTCATGGAGGTAATTAGCCACACATTCCATCTCCTCCTCCTAGTCCTCAGTCTCCTTCTTTCAAAACCTTAACAAGTGGTAAAAATACAAGCTGATTTACAAGCAATCTGGAACTCTGGTGAGGTGGTAGGTTAATCACAAGGTCCTCAGTTGAAACCCACCAGCTATTCCATTGGAAAAAAAAAGAGCTGCGGCTGTCTGCTCCTGTAAAGGCTTACAGCCTCAGAAACCCTAAAGAGGAGTTCTAGTCTACCCTACAAGGTGGCTATGAACGGGCATCGACTCGATGGCAGGGAGATTGATTGGTTTCATGACAACTTACTTAAGTATGTGACAAAATAAGCTTCAGCAAGCTTTAAAGAAGGCAATAAAAGTCAAGCAATCAACACTGTAACATTTTAAATGCCCAAGATTCAATTAACAACAAAGAAATAAACTGTAAAAACAAGAAAATGTGATTCATAAATCAGAGGAAAAGTCAGTCAATAGAAATAAACCCAGAAATTATAGAGAACGCAGAATCAAAACACGGAAGATTTTTAATGCGTCAAACTGCAAAATCGTTTGAACTGCAAGGTCGGTGGTTCAAGCTCACCAGCTGCTCCTTAGAAACCCCACACAGGGTCGCTGTGGGTCGGAATCGACTCGACGGCACTTAACAACAACAATTATAAATATTGTGTACAAGAACTTAAAGGAAATCATGAAAATAATAAAAAGAGAAAATTCAAAAGATAGGAATTCTACAAATGAAAAACTCTGTCATACTTTTGTCACTGATACAATTATTAGACACTACAGGATCCCTCTAAGGGTCACTATGAGTTGGAACCGACTCCACGGCACACTGCCACCACCACCACCATAGACACAAAGACCAACAAACTTACTGAGATACACAGCAATAGAAAAACCAACATGAAGCAAAGACAGAAAACCTCTCAGAAGAAAATGAACAAAGCTCTGACGTGTGGGGCAGTATCAATCAATCAAACAGGTAATCCTGGTGTGGCGCTGTAGGATCAGCACTGGACTGTGAGCCACAAAGCCAGCAGTTCAAATCCACCATATACTCCTTGGAAACCCTAGACAGGGTCATTGTGAGTCGGAACCGACTCCACGGCACTTACAACAACATGTAATCTCAGTGTCTCAAAAGCAGAAGGGAGAAGGATTTTAAAAAAAATTTTAAATTAAAAAAGCATGAAGAAATAATGGCTGAAAGATTTCCAAATTAGAAGAGAACTATCAGGTCATAGACACAGGAAGCAAAATGAGCCCCTCACAAAAAAACACATGAAGAAAACCACCATTATGCAATGTCGCTAAAATTGTAAAATAGTACTATCACTTATCACATGATCCTTAACATACGACCCCAACCATATGACCCAGGTACTGTACTAATGGAGTTCTGGTGTGGCGCTGTAGGAAAAGGACTAGACTGCTAACCACAAGGTCAGCAGTTCAAGTCCACCAGCTCCTCCTATGAGTCAGAACTGACTCAACAACACTTAATATCAATAATACGGTATTTCTAGGCACTTACTGCAGAAAAATGTAAGTATATGTCATCACAGGAATTTGTAATTGAATCTGTTTCCTCCACATCATTGTTGCTGTTAGGTCACAAAGTCAGTTCCGAGGCATTGTAGCTCTAAGCCCAACAGAACAAAACACTATCTGGTTCTGCACCATCCTCCGACGTGCTGTGACTGAGCCTGGTGTTGCTATCGTGGTCAATCCAGCTCATCTGGCATCTTCCCGTTTTTCACCGATCCTTCATTTTACCAAGATCAATGTCCTTTCCCAGGGACTGGTCCCTCCTAAGACCATGTCCAAAATACTAAAGTCTCACTGTCCATGCGTCTAAGGAGCTGTATTTCTTCAGAGATAGATTTGTTTATTCTTAGTACCAATGCAGTCCTGGTGTGGCGCGGCGCAGTGCGGCGAGGTTGGATTGAACCGCAAAGTTGGAGGTTCAAACCCACCAACTGCTCCTCAGAAACCCTAGACAGTCACTATGAGTTGGAACTGACTCCACGCATTCATCAACAACAAGCTTCAACTTTTTCTTCAGTTCCCTCAGCTTGAGAAATGCTGAGGCTGCTCTTCCTTCCCTCTGTTTTCTAACTCCAGATCTTCGCACATTTCGTTAAAACACTTTGTCTTCTCGAGCTGATCTTTGAAATTTTCTATTCAGTTCTTTTACTTCATCATTTCTTCCAGTTGCTTCAGCTTCTCTACATTTTTTAAGCTCAAGTTTTAGAGTCTCTTCTGACATCCATTTTGACCTTTTCCTTCTTTCTTGTCTTCTTAATGACTTTTTGCTCCCTTCATGTATGATGTTCTTGATGTCAACCCCCAATTCTTCCGGTCTTTGGTCACTAGTGTCTAATGGTGCTTTCTCCATAACAGCACTCAAGTGGAAATACACAAAAATTTCCATAACATGTAATTAAGAAAATTGTACAGTATGAGATACTACACAACAACAATAAGGAATGAACTACTGTTTTACACAACACCATGGATGAATCTCAAGAACTGTATGTTACACAAAAGAATCTAGACAGTGAACAGTACTTACTGTATGATTCATATATATGAAATTCTAGAAAAACAAATCTAGTGATAAGCAGCAGCTTAGTCTTAGGATTGGTGTTCTGGGGACTGGGGTTGGTTGTAGAGGGATACGAGGTGACTTCTGAAGCTGATGGGCATGTTCTCTATGCTGACCATAGTGGACAAATCAGTGTTCACAACTGTCAAAACTCATCACCCAAAGAAGAGAGGACATATGCATAAGAACACCCACTTGACCTGGCTTCAATGACTGGATGACCAGCTCAACTAGAAGAAAGAAAGAAGAGGG
>NW_006408597.1:605638-639399 GCF_000296735.1 Chrysochloris asiatica
CCTCATCACCCAATTTCATTCAAAATGGGTACATTCCACTGTATGTGAACTAGAGCTCAACAATGACTTTAAAAACTAACAATGTAGAGTTTCGGGACAATACAAATGGTGGGACCATTTTCGTCCCCATCAAATTATTAATGAATGCAATAATATCCAGGGCAGTGTCTAACACTGATTTTGGAAGTGTAGTTAGGAGGGAGACAGAGGATTCTGAAAATTGTAGGGTAGCTAGGTAGATTCAATTACTGCTCATGCTTTAGTTGTTGGTTTTGGGTAGTAATTGTATTATTAATAAGTAAACAGAATAAGAAAGATGCCATGCAGAGACCAATGATGACAATTCTGTGGGCCTGAGGTACAGATTAAAAAAGGAAAAACAAAAAAAGGGGTAGTCACCTCACCCGTATATTTCCCATGTCTCTGATGTAGGGAATATGCGAATAAATCCACCTCTCCGATCATTCTCCTCCTTCACCCGCCGTAGAACTTTGATCTAGACAGAAGAAGAGCAAAAAAAAAAAAAAAATGAGGAATTATTTTGAACATTGGTATTTGTGTGGTTACAGGACAGATGACAAGAGCTGTGACACAAGAATTAGAAAGAAACATGAAGGGAGAAATAAAGGCCATTGAAATGTTGTTTTCTGAATGTTTCCATCTTGAATCTTTCCATTGCAATGTAAGATGAGAGACTGGCCTTATTATTATGAACCACTCACTTCATTTCACTGAGCCCTGTGCCAACCCAAAAAGGCTTACACCAGAGTCTTCTTTACCTCCTCCATTGATAGACCAAGCACAGAACCACCTAATTTCCCCGGCACTTTCTCCCGAGCTGAGCCCACGAGGTTTTTCATTTCTGCATCGCTGGCAGAGAGTGGACGGGAACGCTAGAGAGAAGGAAAAACATGAAAGTTTTCATCATCATTCTTCCTTTTCCTGGGATTATTCCCTCCACAGCATTATCCTTCCTAGGATAAGGAAGCTCAAATCCATAGCCCAGTTTCTGTAACTAGTCTTCTAGCCTGAATCTCTGGGAAGCAGAGGAAAGTTAGTAAAACCAAAGGCAAGAAGGAAAAGAAGAAATGCAGGAAAACACTATGGGGTGAGAGAGAAAGTCGAAAAAAGAGATGGTTTTCTAAGTTCATGCTTACTTCTAATCTTGGTTTTAAGATTACATTCAAGATTTTCAAGGATATGGAAAAAAAATTCTGGAAAATAGCCACAATATAAAATTAAATATATATTTATTTCAGCAAGTAATTATATTCTTAGGAGACTTCGAAAAACTGAGCTCTCAGACACAAAACCAAGGAATAGTCTATGGTGTCACAGATTAAGAAATTGGATTTTGGGATGTTTTTGAGCTTGAGGGGGTAAGTACTGACTTGAGTCATCAGTGATATAGAAAAGAGCTGTGGCCAAAAGGCCAGCACTTGCAAGACACTGTGGCTGCTGGACATCAAGAGATCTGGAACAAAGACAACTACCCTGGGCATTCATTCAAAGGCTACAGGCAAATGGGCCACGCTTATTTCTGATCTCAAAAGATTACTTGGAAGTTTGATGATGCATGGAGGGGATTGTAATCATTGCAATGAAACGAAATATGATAGGATGAATGTAAAGCTAATGTTCTTTCATGTAAACTTCACATAATTCACAATAAAAACTTTCAAAAAAAAGATTACTTGGGCCATGTCAGTTTCTGAATGATGATGGATAAAGAAGTCAACTGAGTAGAAAAGTTTCAAGTGATTTTGATGAAGATATAAGGCAGAAAAATATAAAGGAAATGTACAGGATCACTGACAGGGTAACAAAATTAATTTACCAAGTAGCAAAAAGTAAGAAATAATTTAAGAAACTTGGATACAAATTGTCTTTCTGGAGTTCTGAAGGTAACTTTAACCGGAGTAAAAGCTCCATTGCAGATATTGTTGGTCTTTCTCTAAGTTTCTATCTATAAAAAGACATCTTTTGGTAAAATTTTATTCTTTTGGCAACATCATATATACAAATAACCAAAATGGTTTCACCTTTGGAGTAGGAAATGTATTACCTTGGGAGGCCAATACATATTAATCTTCAATGTTAGCAGGGGAGTTGTAAAAAAGAGGTTTTCTTATTTCCATGGTAACATACCTATATAAATAAAGCTCATGAAATCAACACTTGTATCATATGAAGGTAGAAATTTTTCTTTGTTTAGTTTTATTGTAGTATCTTCAGCATCTAGAACAGCATTTTTCAGGGAGGAGGAAATTTAAAACCATGTTAACCAACCAAACAACTGTTGAAAAAATAAAATAAGTAGATGAACATGTTGACACACAGATCAGGCATGGCTAGAATTAAAACACTACAGAATTGTAGGTAAAACCTAAACTCACTCTGAGATTATACTATACTGTGGGTGTTGGGAAAAGAGGGGACTCAAAGGGAAAGTTTAAGAATTTAGGGAGAAGATTTTACAATGAAGAAAATCAATAAAAATAATCTGTGAATATGTATTTAGTGTAAATTTGGAAAAATCAAAAAATTAGATGAATGCTTTGAAGAGTGTTCTCATTATCACCCAGTTTATTTTTTGCTAAATATACTTCTCTACTTTCTATGTGGTAGCGTGGCTTGGAACATAAAGCCACTGGCCTCCAAAGCCAAGTATTTTTTTTCAGTCGAATGCTATTTAAATGAGATGCTATTTAGATGGACTTCTGGTGTGGTGCTGTAGGATCAGCACTGGACTGTGAATCACAAGTTCAACAGTTCAAACCCACCAGCTGCTCCACAGAAACCCTTATACAGGGTCACTATGAGTCAGAACTGACTTGATAGTACTTAGCAACACTATTTAAAGGTACTGTTGTCACAAATTATTTAAGAAATGTTCATTTATATAAAGTAATAAAATAGAGATATATTAAGTATTGTAGAATAAATAGAAAGATTGCTACTTAAATTGTTTATAAACTAAAAAATAATTTTATGAAATAGTTATTAACTAGTAAAAAAGCTCTAGGGAATGCATGGTACTATTAAGAAGACCACGGGTCAAATCTCTATTCAATGATATCTAGTGAGCATCTCCAGTTTTCATCATCGTGGAATTATTTTCTGATAGAAAACTACTCCTGGCTTCCAGTGGTTGGGAGCATAATAATGCGGCCTATCTTTCCAGCAACTCAAAGCGGCTCAGAGGTAAACCATGAACCAACTCAAAAATCAAACCCACTGCCATTAAGCCGGTTCCAAGTCACTGTGACTCTTTGTAGGGTTTCTGAGGCTGTAAATCTTTACAGGAGCAGAAAAGCCTTCCCTTTCTCCCAGGGAGAGAGGTTGGTGAATAGGAACTGGTGACCTTATGATTTGCAGCCCACCACATAATCCACTATTCAAACTTCTCTGCTAATCACTTTCCAAGAGAGCCTCCCATAGACATTCACAACCATTCTTTTGTGGCCCACAGTCTACAATTCTAACGCTAGCTGTTGGTTGCACACATGTTGATTGCTGGGCTGGACCCGTGGGAATTCTGGCTGTGGGAATTGGGAGATCTGAACAGGGTAGGTGCTGAGGGGAATGGTGCTTATTAGATGAACGCAAGCAAAACAAAGCTGCGCCTGGTCTCTCTCCATCCCAGCTGTTAGCTCTCATGCTGATGGAATTATTCTTTCTACTGCCACCAATACACTAGGCTACCGAGAAAAAAAGGAATGGGCTAGGTTACCCTGAGGGGAAAAGTTTTGTGGATGGGAATGCCTCTAATCATATCACTTGTTCATTTTAATCTAAACTATGAAGCGGTCTTAGAGGGAGAAAGAAGTGAAAAGCTGTAACTACTAAGGACTGTTGTTGGGGAGTTGGTTCCGTTGGTGGGTCTGAACTCCAAGCTTGCAGTTTGCAGTCCAGTCCTGATCATACAGCACCTCGCCAAGACACTTTCTGAGGTATCTGAAACACCTCTCTAATATCCAGCCCAGTTCCTGTGTTTCGGAAAAACTGCTAGAAGATACAAGACTAAAAAGATACAAGTGTTTTGCCAATGTAGGCTTTTCAGTAAATTTGGTATTTTAAAAATAAAATAAATAAATTCTGTTTTACCAGCATAACATCTATAGTACTGGTTCATTTACTTTAGAAAAAAAAAAGGTCTCATACAGGAATAACAAAACACCACTATACTAGTCCGGGAGCTCTGGTAGCGTAGTGGTTACAAGTCAGGCTGCTAACCTCAAGGTCAGCAGTTTGAAACTACCAGCGGTTCTGCGGCAGAAAGATGAGGCTTTCTGCTCCTATAAAGGTTTACAGCCTCGGAAGCCCTATACAGGGTCGCTATGAGTCAGAGCTGACTCCGTGGCACACCACCACCACCACGCCACTATACTACTCCACTGGTTGAATCCTACCAATTATTTGTTGGTTTAGTGAACTACAATGGGATACACACAGGAGAGAAACAGAGAAAGGATCTGAAGGAAAAGAATAAAATTAAATAGAAATGCTTATGAGAGGCAAAGAGATTAAAAGCAAAGGGAAAAAATAATAATAATTAGATTGATTTGAAAAGCCACTAAGCAGTAAAAAGAAGAGCCAAAGAGACCAAATGCAAGCCACTCTGTGGTTTTGATTCAGGACATAGTCACATTCTTTAGGTGGCAGTTACAATAAAACCCACATATTCCAATGCGTTGACTCAACTCACCATGTAAACAAAGAGCCTCTGCATTTAAACAGAACCACCGCTCCTGGCTAGATGACACAGATTTAAAGTACCAGGTGTGCTCAGACAAACTTCACACTGCCAAATCCCTGTCTAGGTAAGAATTCTGCCATGCAACATGAATCAAGTATGTTATTCATCATTACTTTATGAGTCAGAAATCTACTCAGAAAAGAAATTGTTATATAAGTAATCCCTATCGCTAGGGAAGAACAGACTGAGACAAGCAAAGCTAGTTGTCCCAACTCAACACAGTAAGAAACACGCTGAATCACAAACATGATTCTCAGTTTAAAGAAAGTTAGTAGAAATGAGACAAATGGGACAAACTATAAAATACAACAAAGTTCTACCCTAGAATATACAGGAGATTTCCTAAGAGCTTGAGGGACAAGAAAGAAAATCTTGGCAGATGGTCAGAGAACAAAGGCAAAGAATGAAAACCGAATGCAGTATTGTAGAGTCCTAGTGCGGTGCTATAGGATAAAAACTGGGTTGCTAACTACAAGGACAGTTCCTTGGAAACCCTATACAGGGTCGCTGTGAATTGAAACCTACTCGATGGCACTTGACAACACTACGATGCAGTATTGTGGCTCAGTAGGGTAAGCACACCACGAGGCTGGACCTTCAAAATCACCAGCTGTTCCGCAGAAGGAAGATGAAGCTGTCTACTCACGTTAAGATCTACAGACATGATCCAATGGCATGGAATGAGAATGCAGTATTGGAAAGGCTGAAATTCTTCCAGAAAAAACAAAGGAACTCTAAACAGTTCAACGTCTATGTGATACATATTGCTACTCAAAAATAACAAGGTAAAATCTAGTTTAAAAAAGCAAAATGAAAGAAAATAAGCAAAAAGGATCACATAGTAATAAATCTGGGTAGAAATCGGCCCAAAAATGGCTAGTAAAGAAAGTTTAAACAGAATAAGTAACTTGAAAAGAAAGAAAGATACAAGTAAGTAGGCTTGTGTTAGAGTAAAACAGATATCCAATGTCTGGAAATTTGGAACATACGTAAGTCAGCAGGTCTGAGAGACATTCATCTTGTTGTTAAGAGAATTGGATTTAAAAACAAACAAACAAAAAACTTACCAAAACCATTTACAGTTATGTTTGAAGTATGATGAAGAAGTGAAGGGGTACCAGAGGACTAGAAAAAACAAAAACAAATGAGGGACCAACTTTCTAAAACGTAACAAGTAAGTCTCCTGGTGGTTACTGCTTGGTAAATCTAATCCTTAGTAAATCAATGGGGGCAGATCATTAAAAGAAAAAAGGCCATGAAGCTTAATGGGCTCATGAACAGATGTAGTATAGAGATTATTTTTTAAAGCATGCTTTGAAATTTTGATTTTTAAGATAAAAAATTTTTTTTAAGGGGGACTGGGAATACAGCAAACATATTTAGTGACTTTGGATCTTCGAGACAGATACATTTTAAAGCATTTTGTAAAATGTTTAGGCAAAATTATATTTCCAATCAGATTATTTTGCTTTTGTTAAGTGCTGTTGCACCAATTCCCACTCATAACAAAACTGTATAGGGTTTTCAAGGAGCAGCTGGTGGGTGTGAATCACCAACCTTGCAGTGAGCAATTCAGTGCTTATCCTACAGTGTAACACCAGGACTCCACTCAGGTTAGTGGCATGATACGGTGGATGTAATACAGTGGTAAAAACTGAAAACTGTTTAAAAACTGTTACTGTATGATAAGATGACATAGCAGTGAAGCAAGTTAGAAAAGGATTTCAGGAATGGGTATTGATTAAGCATTACTCATTATGTCCAGAAAGAGAAATAAACAACACAGCACTGGATATGTGGGTGACAGCAACTGAAAAACATGACTATAGAAAGATGAACAGCAAAATAATGCCAGAAACTCATAATCTAAGTGCTGTGGAGTCGGTTCTGACTCACACTGACCCTAACAGGGTTTCCGAGGAGCGACTGGTGGGTTTGAACCACAGACTTTATGCTTAGCAGTCTAGTGCTGATCCTACAAGCAGCATACCAGGACTCCATATTGATAATAGAAAGTCTAAACAGGAGTCAAAAGGGCAAAATGTGTGTCCAGCACTATCCTAAATATATTACCAATGCCATTTCCTTCTCATCATAACTCCATGTATGTATTATCATACTCACTTGACAGATGTGAGAAATGAACCTCAGAGAAGGGAACTTGCTCAAGGTCTGACAATAACATGTGTTATTAAGTGAGTGTCCAAAAGTTAATAGAAATTTTTAATTGTCTTTTAATTCTATTATTCCATAAAATTTTTGAAACACCCTTGAGTATATGTTTTTTGGCCAACCTTGCCTGCAACCTCTAGGTATTTTTGTAGTATGCTATGCTAATCAATTTTTTTACACACATTGTTGTAAAAAAGTTGGAACACTGCACTTACGTCATGGGAGAAGGGCACTGGTTGGCAAGGAAACTTAGAACACACACATAATTTGCATAAAAGTATGGTCGTTATTTGGCAAAACTTGAATCTGAACCTAAATTCATTTGACTTGAAAGTCTAAGTCCATGGTCCTTCTGTTAACTCATGCTGCCAGTCTAAGAACATTGGTAAAGAATTTCTGGTAGAGGAGTGGCGATTTGAACCATATGCATTCATGGGAAGGGAGAAATGCCTAAAGAAATAAAGGATTCAAAAAAGAAAGGGCTGGCAACAGGGAAAAAAACCAACTTTACAATCTGACATCAATGAAGAAGAAAAGGTGACAAAGCAGTCTAAACTCAGAGCAGGGAACTTCTTGTCTATTTCACATAGTTCTGATGAAACGTATCTTAACTACTAAGGAGTTCAGAGCGCTTCATTAGCAAAAAGGCAATGACAAAGTACAATACTGCAAAGAACATTAAGAGTCAAAGATTTCAACACGTAAAAAGTTGGCTGAATAAAGGCAATCAGGCTTGGAGTTATGTGCTGTTAAGTGTCATTGAGTTGATTCTGACTCATAGCAACACTGTATAGGGTTTCTGAGGCTTTAAATCTTGGGAAAGCCAAAAGTCTCATCTTTCTACCACACAGCAGGTTGGTGAGCTCAAACCACTAACCTTGTGGCTCACAGTCTAGTGTTTATCCTATGGAGCCACTAAGCTCCCCCACGTTAGCAGTTTTCAAGTATTAGAAAGAAGTCTTGCTTCCCAACAAGGGTATTAAAGTCTAAGAAATATAAGCAACACAGCTAGATTTACTAGAATTATAATGGATAAAGGTAAGTAAAGGTTAGAATTGAATCATCGAAGATACTTTTTTGGAGTCAAAATCAGAAAGCTATGAAATAGTATTTTTATGTTCTCGGATCATTTCAAGAGAGCTTTAGAATGTAAGCTCTTTGAGGGTAACAGTCTTGATGATCTTTTTTGCCTAGGATGGCACTGTAGGATCAGCACTGGACTGCTAATGCAAGGTCGGTGGGGTTCAAACCCACCACTTGCTCCTTGGAAACCTACACAGACAGGGTCACGCTGAGTCAGAACTGACTCGACGGCACTTAACAACAAGCAGCTTAACACACATCAGGAACGTGTATGAAATGCTAGGTATTACAGAAGCTTGAATTCAACCGCCTAAACACGTGAACACTCCTATACAGAACCATGTAAACCAGTTACCAAATCGAAGACAAGGCCACTAGTGTGAGTCTTTTTTTTTCATTTCCTGGATTCATACAAACCATGTAAGTCACTTTATCAGAAACAGTAGCTAAAAAAATTACAACTGAGGCTGCCTAGTTTGCCAGAAATTGTATCAGAGAGTACAAATGCCAAAACAAATATACTGGAGCTTTTTGGAAAGAACTAATAGTTGCAAGTGACACACTTATGGACGAGATCATCTACATCCCTCCTACCCGAGCAGCAGAGAGCAGGAACAGTAATCCCACTCTGGCCCTAGCACCTTAAAAAGATACTAGAAAGGACATTCGTGTATAAGACAGTGACAGCTAATCTCAAATACTGCTATCAAGAACAGAAAGAAAACAGATGCTGATCATTCAGAGAGAAATACTGTCTTTATTTTAAAGGCAGCACTGAAAATATTAATTAAAGCAGCATTTCTACAAGCCATAAATCACTACGTATAAAAATGTCATCTGCAAGGAGATGCAGATATAGCCCAATACCTGATGTGAAACGAACAGTGCTGTTTCATAAGACAGTTGAACAAAAGAAAAGTTATTTGTAAACTTCAGTATTTCCTTACTGGAATATTTTGGTTCAAGCAACAGATACATCTTTAAAGTCTTTCATGAGATTCAACTGCCTCCACTGGATAACCACTAGCAAGAAAAGAGAATCCATTAGTCCCTGAGTTTCTACTTCCAAGAAGACCTCTGTTTATACTAGTTCAAGCTATCAAACTGTGCAAAATGCAAGTGCATAAAGTAAGTGTTGCGAGAGAAGAAATAAAGCTAAATAAATAAAGCATTTGGGGAGTGGAAATCAAATTTGAATGATGCCCGCAAGCAATCCAGAACTTACCTGCTTGGCATTTGATGAGTGAAATTGTGCAGAGACTGGACGCTACAAAAGACAGAAAAATGGGATAAAGCCTTCTCTTCTTCTAACATACCTGTATCATCCCTGACACCTCTATGATATCAAAAAGGGTGGAGAGGGGACTGATTTCTAAGTAGAGACCAAAAGCAAGCGCTTTTGTATACTTTGCAGCTAGAAGGTTACAAGTGTTTATTATTTTTCACACAGCTTTCTCCTGTGACATATCAAGTCCAGTTTCACTAAGAGTACCAACTTTTTACTGGTGCTGAAGATCCTGAAGTTAACTACTCCACCTAAAAATTTTGCTTCACACAATGTACAGTAGACCCACTGTACATTTCTTTCACCTTTAAATAAGTGTTCTGTGGACTGCTTATGGATGATGTCACACCATTACCTACCAGTTAGCAAAACAAATGGTGAATACATTCCCCACAACTTGCAAAAAGAGGCCAATAAAAACTGACAGGCAAGCTAAGAAAAGGGATCGATTCATCCAAGATTGACATCAGCTACCCCTGGAGTCAAACTTGGCAAACCCTGTGTTAATGCTGTACAGACATACAACCCTTCACACAAGCGGCTGGAAAACTGCTCTTGTCACAGACACTGCAGGACACAATCTGCAAAGGAATGGGATTGCTTGTGTCAACTTTGCCTCGCAGACCTAGGTTCATCTGCTACTTTTTCTTATTACACGTTTATGAGAGTTCTCCTTGTGATGATGCACTAATCAAGTACATAATTGTTGCCTGGTTTTCCTTTGAAGCCAACAGAGAGTATACCCTGTTTCACATCACATCACATCACATCTCTAATTATGGAATCATTCTAGAGCAACGGGTCACAGACAGGCGGTACAAAGACTGAATCCAGTTCAAAGACACATTATGTTTGGCCTGAAACATGGAGGGGGGGAAAAAAAGAAGAACTTGTTGCCAGTATTTAAACACCAGATTTCTGATTTCTCTCGACAAGAGAAATATCTGGCAACATTTGGTCCACACTCATTAATGACAACAGTCGAGTAACACACATTATTAAAAGTGGCCTTTCCTGGGAGGTAGGCCCTTTCCAGTTTACCTGAAATCACTCTTAACTGTAATGCACCTGGTCCTACTTACTCACTGACATCACCTACCAGCGGTCCCCATAGTTACGTGGCTGTGCCAACGCTGTTCTCATGAAAAGTTACCTGAAATACTAATGGTCACAGGCTTCTCACACAGAAACAGCACTGCCCTAAACAAAGGAGCGAGCAAAAGGAAGACAAGGAGAGATAGGAGGGGAAAGGGCAAAAGGAGTAGGAAGGAAGGAAGAGGAGAGGGAAGGGGAGAAGGAGAGACTGGTTTTCCCTTCCAAGAGCTGAAAATCTAGCAGATGTGTAGCAGACAATTCTGAAGCAACATATCAAGGAATATAAAACAGCACAGTATAGAAGAAATAAAATGTGTTAAAATGAAAAGTAAAGGGCAAGACAGAGTAGGATGGATTTAATAAGAAAGATCTTCACTCCAGATTGGAAGAGAGGCGGTGCATCTTTGAGAGAAGAAATCTTTAGGGTCAAAAAGAACCGGATTTGGAAAACCGCAGGGTACAGACAAGCCGAGCAGTGAATGATTGGATGAATGAACGCGTAGCGAGAATGATCAGCTGATTGACTTAATGAGACCAAAAATGCAGGTCCACAGAGACTGAAGCCATGCTTGACCGACTGAAGCTACAGACACATGCAAGTTTCTTTAGACATTTCTCTCATGTAAATAGCAATCAATCTCATGGTCACTGAGGGTCCCTTTGAAGAGAATCTCTTGAAGAGAAGACACTACTTGAAGTGACCATCTTCTGAAGCTAGTTTGAAAATCAAAGAGTGTAGAAGATGGATGCCCAGGAACCAGGAGGCTCCTTCTCTGTGCCCTGCATACGGGTTCATTGATCTGAGGAGAATAAAGGTAAAGGATCGTGGTGCAAAAGAAAGAAAGGAAAAAGGAAATATGATGAAGAAAGGCCAGAGAAAAGACAAAAACCAAAGGGAGAGAGTACATTCGTTTGGAAGCACTGAGAGCACAAATTATTATTGATCATAGCTGGAGAGAACTGCCTCCCGTCTACACGGATCCCGGAAGTCTCCTGTTCCCAGCGACCTCACAGCCTCGGCTGGCTCATTTATACCAGCTGCCAATTTCCAGTAAGCCTCCTTTGGGCTCCCTGCTGTTGGATACGCTTACCTGCGGTTTCTGGAAAGGGTTCCTCCTGGAAGTCTCAAAGGTGGGATAAATTGGCCGGGTCGAGGCCCGCTGGGCAGGATCTTGGCACACGAATCCTGGATGTAGAACAGGCAACATTAAAACCTGCCATTTTCTAAGAAACTAGCAGGTCTTGCTGCACCTTTCATTAGGTGTACAAACTCAGCATCAGTGTCCTAAATGTTTCAGACATCTAGTAGTCTCAGGAGGCTCACATCTCCCACTTCTATGTGAACCACCCTAACTATTGATAACAATCAGCCCCATTGCTTGGTAGCTGAAATGCGATTCGGACTGAAAAAGAGATCTAGGTTGTTCATAAGCTTCAGAGTAAAGGTACAAACCAGCATTTTACAACACACAACTGTTACTGCTGACAGTGGTCAAAAGGCAACTTTCAAAGTAGGCTTTCTGGATTATTCATGGTTTAAGAAATGGGACTTGTGCTCAGTTCAGTTACTTCCTAAAAACATAGACTCACATGTAAGGGAGACTAGGGTAGCTATGTTTTACAGCATTTGCTGGCATACCAAGTACTAGTTCTTCTCAAACATATTTTACTATTTCTTTTGTGTGTACTTTAAAAGAAAAACAAAACAAAACCACAACATACCCACCTGACTGCTCATCTCCATTTCAAAGTTTTGGTTTATCTACTCAAGAAGGGATTTCTTCCTTGGGCTGCTCCAGTTATTACTACTATAGAAGGGATCATGTTGAGACCAGCAGAGACTGTCTAGCAGACATGTAGCCAGTCTCCTTTACAACAAGGCTTCACTATCCCTGCTTGGAGAAAAATGTACTTTTCTCCAGATCTTTGCTTAATTCTCTTTCTCAGCTCATAATTCCTGTGCCTCAGGTCTCAGCCTTAGTTGTGGTTCAGCCTCAGGACAGGATGGAGCCAGGAGAGTAGAAACATATAAATACTTCCCTGAAAATATAATGTCTTAGTACAAAACATTCAGCAAGGCTCAGAAGCTGCCAGTTGGCAACCCCTATAGAGCCAGATAAAACTAACGTTCCAGTTACTCACCTACAACAGTGAACATATCTGAAATCATACTGGCTTTAACCTTTAGGTCCAGAGGTGCATCACTAACAGAAGAGAATAAGAAAGCAATTAATAGTGTTGTAGGTTAATACAACAGCTGACCCCTCTTGGGCCCCATTATACTAAAGTTTCCAAATGTGCATGAGGAGCAACACATAATGTCTATCAAATCCATGGATAAAGGAAAAAAAGCAAAGCACAAACACCCAGGCGAGTATACTAGGAAGAAAAGCCCAGTGCTCAATGTGTCCTCTAGGAGGGCATGAAGGCATCTGTTTCCTAACATCATCATCTTCAGGGAAGTCTTCTGCAATGTGAATTTTGTACATGTCAAAATAAAGCTTCATTACCACTCTAGATTTCAGAGGTGCAGACTTTTAGTGATCTTTGATGAGTGTGCCTATCATTCAGATTATGTTTTACTGCTGCAGTACTGTGGTTGTCAGGCGCCTTCGAGTCGGCTCCAACTCCTAGCGACCCTATGCGCAAGAGAACGAAACACTGCCGGGTGTGGTGCCATCCTCATAGTTGTTACTGACACTTGAGCCTAGCGCTGCTGCAATGCTATTGTTGTTGTTAAGGGCTGTCGAGTCGGTTCCGACCTATAGCAACCCTGTATAGGGTGTTTCCAAGGAGCAACTTGGTGAGTTTGAACCCCTGACCCTGTGGTTCAGACCAACTATGCAGTCCAGTGCATTAGTTGCATTTGCAGTCCACAGCACCACACCAGGGCAATAATTGACTCAAACTCGCATGCAAAAGAAAAACTTTGGCCACCTCTCCTTTTGTGGGGTTGTAGGATCAGCACTAGACTGCTAACCACAAAGTTGGTGGTCCAAACCCACCAGCTGCTTCTTGGAAATCCTATACAGGGTCGCTATGAGTCAGAACAGACTTGGCGGCACTAAACAACTTTTTAAAAAAAAAAATGTTTTATTGTGAATTATGTGATAGTTTACATGGGACAACATTAGCTTTACATTCATCCTATCATATATCATTTCACTGTCAAGGTTACAATCCCCTCCATGTATCATCAACCAACCAAAGGGTATACCCTGCAAGCCTGCCCCGTGGTCGTTAGCACACAGCCCCTCTCCCTCTCTGGGTCTAAAGTCCCTAGCTGCTCCATCTCTCTATGTCATCATCTCTGCCTCCATCTCTGGCATCACTGTTTCACTAGGTAGGGTCCTGCTCACTGCTCTTCTCCCTTGATGGTCCCAGGGACCTCTACTCCTAGACTTCAAAGTCAATCACTCCCCTCCTTTTGCTACAAAACGTCTACCTTTACATTTCCAAACCTCACAACCAGTCCTGTTAACAATTATTCACTGTTGTATCACAAGAGACCTATCCATATCTACTTTCATCGGCCCCGCTTAGACAGATTGGCTACTACTCAGTGGAGATTCTACCTTTCTCCTCGCCCTCTGGATCTAGGTTCCCTCTTGAAAGCTTGTAAGCCAGTCACTTCTTGCCTTTGTAGCGCTCCCCCCCAAACCCCCATTTTGGGTAGCCAATGTCCAAGATGTAAATCCCTGTCTACTCTGTGTATGGAGGAGGTGGGAATGATCCTCGCTACAACAACTTTTAAGACTTCACTTTCTGTTCTACTTCAATCTTTCCAGGCTTGCAAACGAGGACAAAAAAATAAATAAATAACAAACAGCACTGAAACAGCACTGGATGATGCCATGGGAATCCCCATGGAGACAAAAACGACAGGGACAGAAAGCAAAAGGCCTTCCTCTGGTAGTGAGTGGGAGCGTTGTTTGTATGTTGAGGTGGTTCCTCAAAGAACCAGCCTACTGTAATCTATGCAGTATCACGGGGATCTCTAACATCGTACAGAAAAAACCCTGTGAATGCCAGAATTTCTGTAGGACAGAAACCTTTCTGAGAAGAACACCCCCGATAGTTCCCTTTAAAATGAGCTAGAGAAAAGTGGTCATATTGTCCCCTGTCACAGGTGGAAAACTTGCAAGATCCAGACAAACAAGGCAGTCCTGGCAAGATCCGGCTCTCCCAGGTTTCATTATAGAATGTATCTTACTGGACAATCTGTGAAAGGATGCCGTGATGAAAGTGAAAGGAGATGTCTGAAGCACCTGCAATACCTTGCTTCACCTTCCGACCAAGGTATGTAAAGCAAACACCCACCCTGCAAAGCAGTCCATCTGGCTTGATTTGATTCCTTGGCATTTTGCCAATATCTCTCATCATTGAAAACTGAGCAGTTGGGTGGTCTTTGGCATAAATCTAAGCTTCTCTGTTTAGAAGAGTGTATCGCTAATAGAAATCCTGGCCATGCTGAAAATACAAGCAGAAGCAGAATCTTTTCTCTGTTATTAAAAAAAATCGATTCCATTCATTCTTCTCAATTATAGGTTGCTTAAAAAAACTTCGGAAAAATACTGCTTGAAGTTTATACTTTACTTTTGGATGAATACCATGACATGGGATATAACAAAAGGATCTAACAGTGTCTGTGCCACCCCAGGCAGGCCCAGCTCTTCCATACCTTCACAGCATATGTGGATTTGGTTTTACATCAATGTTTGATAATATAGGGAAATATAATACCGATATATTTCGTTAGCCTCAGCAAAGGCTTACAAAGTCTACAAAAATAAAATCTGGAATAAAAATAAATGAAAAACTCATCCCTTAGAAGCCCAGTAGACAGTAAGCAAAGATCAGAATTGATGAAATGGTTACAATTTAGGCTTTGATAACATACCATAAAGCTACCCCCACCCCTCCTCATCCAAATTTAGAAATTCCAGTCATCTCTAGCTATTAACTAGGAAAAATACCTCCTAGTACAAGAGACATGATGCCCCCACCCTAACCCCATCACAGTTTAGTGTCACTCTTTGAAAGTGTGTCCTCTCCTAGTTGATGAAACTGACTTACCAGGCCAAAGAAGGCGAGAGATTCACTTCCAGTAGCCATGGCTTCAGAGTAGAATCTATGAGCACGTCAAATCCATAAAGTTCTGCAAACAACACAATGTAACATACAAGTTCATCTCCCAAACTAAGAAAGATCTAGCAGGCTTAATCTAATCAACTCCTATCAAAGGCCTAGAAACTTGCTGAGGATAGGTAGTAAGGCTAAGAAGAAAACAATGCTGTCGAACTCCACTCTTTGCAGCAGTCACTCAATATTGATATATTCCTGATTCTTCAGAGTAGACAAGTTCACTCCAGAAGAGCTAACAGGCATGATTCTTCTGTGCTTGTTGTTAAGTGCCGTCGAGTCGGTTCCGACCCATAGCGACCCTGTACAGGGTTTCCAAGGCTGTAAATCTTTACGGGAGTAGAAAGCCTCATCTTTCTCCCGCGGAGCGGCTGGTAGTTTCGAACTGCTGACCTTAAGGTTCGCAGCCCGATTCATAACCACTACGCTACCAGAGCTCCTTAGGGGTTAAAAAAATTGTTGGAAAAGGAATGAAGTTAGTGCATTCAAGTTCAATGCTGCTTTGGGCTTACTCTGGATTACCTTTCCACTTCCCTTCGTCGCCCCCCAAACACTCTCTGAAAACAGAAAACCAGAAGGCATCTTGCTAGGATCCCTCCATCACAAAAATTTCCCACACCAAGATCTTGCTTTTGCAACCGAGGTCAAAAAGACATCTAAGTGTGAGATATATTTATTCTCTTTCCTCTCCCATGGTTTCGATTTCCCTTTGAGGAGAGAAAATGAAATAGCTTGGTTCAACAGACAGAAGAGAAAGGAGGGAGACAGTGGCAGCAGAGCAGGACTGTGACAAGACATCTTACACAATTAGCATGACAAGAGAGGAGAGGGAGCCAGAGACCAGGTTTCCATGGCTTCTGATGTCCCCCTTCTAGCTTCCATCAGCTGCATAGACCAGAACAAGGGCCACAAGCAGCCTTTCTCCCAGGATGCTTGGTGTTATTGAATAAATTCAGGGATGCGAGGTTAATTTCAGAGCCTGTCTGCGGACATAGAGTTCTGGTGTGGCACAGCAGGATAATACAATAGACCACAAAGTCGGTCTGAACTGAAGGGTCAGCGGGTTCAAACTCAGCAGCCACTCCTTGGAAACCTTATACAGAGTCGCTATGAGTCGGAACCAACTTAATGGCACTTAACAACAACTGTGGACACACATCACTTGTAGTATAATGAGAACCTCTCCACAGAAATTACAGTTGCTCAAAAGTCCTTCTAACCACATATGTATCAGACTCTCGGAAGTTACACACACACACTCCCAAACATTCCACTCGTGTGTCTTTTTTTTTTTTTTTTTAACTTTTTCTCTAAGAGGGGAGAAGACTCACTGCCCTACAGGTTGACCACAGGCTACATGCCAGAGCCCACACCCCCCATCACACAACCAAGTATTTTCCAGAAGCTCATTCTGAGACAAATGTCCTTGCTTTAGAAGGATTCCCCCCCCCCCCATTTCTCCATTCTCTTAAACATATAGTAAAATAAATGTAGAGTTCTAAAACCTGGCCCCAAAGACTCACTTCTAGACCACAGGAAGTCTGATGTTATATGATGCAGTATCAAGTATCCTAGAACCAGAGTCTAGAGACCCGGTTCCTTCTCCTAACCCTATTCACTGTGGGCCCTTGGGGGGGGGGAGGAATCACTGACCTCTGAGGCTTCCTTAGCATCCTTTGATTTTTCATTTACCAACCTCTCTATTAGTCACTGTCTGTCAATATCTGGGTGCTCAGTACACTAAGTCTAGAATGGATTACAGTAGGCAAACACATTCTAATTTCCTCCAGGGAAAAGTTTCCATGAAAGAACTGGCTTCCCAGATTCTGTTTAAATTTTTTTTTTTAATTTTAAACTATAAAAGTGTTTTGGTGGGCCTCCCCTTCATGTAGCTATATAAAAATTGCAAATCATCTACCTACCCTTTAAAATGTAATGAAAAGAATGTGCTCTCATGGATCTTCTTCTAAAAGCCTAGTACATTCTTCTGAATCTTCAACAATCCCACAGAATATACAACCCGAACCCAGAGAAAAATCTTTTGGGATACAGCACCAAATAAGACATTTAAAAGGAAAAACCTAGTTGCAAAGTCTGTATTATTATACAAAAAGAGGATACAAAGCGAATCTGGTTCAAGAAAAATAACACTGTCGTCAGAGTTTTTACAAGGTAAAGCACAGGGTTCAAATGTTTCATAAGGTGGTAAAATGTTATTAATCATAGCAGCATGAGGAACAGGGTGGGGATAAGAAAGCACATGGTGAGCAGGTTTCCAGCTCTCTCACAGATGAAGACACATTTCGATAACAATGAAACGTGCTATTTAAACATGAGCAGTCATTACATCAACGTAATTGCCCAAATCAGAGGCAAACTGAAGAATCTCAGTTGACAGGCTGAGAACCAATACTTGGGGGTGGTGGGGTGAGGGGGGGGCAGGGGAAAATAGTGATCCAAAGAGAGAAAACACCCTTGCCAGGCCCAATTTAATTTTCACTTCAGTGCTAATACAATCTGTCAGTGCTAAACAAGCTCTGTAGAGTACGCCCAAATTACCAACCTAAGGTTCAAATCTAACTCGGTTTGTACATGTGCCAGGGATTGGGTCCACTACCACTTAGAGGAGTGGGAGAAGAAAGATACTTGTGTGCATAGTATCATTACAGCAACTGCAAAACCAATCCATTTAAGAGGCTGGAGTAAAGAAACAGGGTGAAATGACCAGCTTAAGAAAAGCAATTTGGGTCCTTGGCAGGTTACTTCATTGTTGTTAAGTGCCACCAAGTTGGTTCCAACCCATAGTGATGTGTAGAGGGTTTCTAAGGGAATGGTGAGCTTGAACCATTGACCTTGCAGTTCAAACTGACTTTGCAGTCCAGCACATTAACCCACAGCACCACACCAGGACTCCCTGTCAGGTTACTAGGATCCTCATAATGATCCTCTACAGTTATGTGCTCGTGGGAACCTGTAGGTAGAGCACTAGGTAGTGGTTTGAACAGAACAAGGGGGCATTGCCTGGTTTAAGATCAGGAAAGGTATGTGTTGGGGGTTACCTTTCCACCATGCTTATTCAATCTGCAAGTTAAGGAAATTATTCAAGAAGCTGGACTATATGAAATACGCTGCATCAAGACTAAAAGACGACTTAATAACAGCCTGCAATATGCAGATGACACAACACTGCTTAGAGGACTTGATACACTTACTGATGAAGATCAAAGACTATGGCCTTCAATATGGAAAACTAAAATCCAGTATGGAAAACAAAAATCCTCGCAACTGGACCAATAAGCAACATCATGAACAAAAGGAGAAAAGATTAAAGTTGTCAGTGATTTCATTTTTCCTTGGATCCACAATCCATGTTCACAGAAGCAGCAGTTAAGAAATAAAACAACATAATGCATTTGACAAACCTAGTGCCAAAGACCTCTTTAAAGGGTTAAAGAGAGAGACAAAATCACCTTAAGGACCAACATGTCCCTAACTTAAGTCATGGTATTTTCAACTGCCTTATATGCATCTAAAGAAGAATCAATGCCTTTAAACTATATTAAATACGCCATGGACTTCTGGAAGAACAAACACATTTGTCTTGGAAGAAGCCTGAATGCCCCTTAGAAGCAAGTGTGGCAAGCCTTCATCTCATGTACTTTGGACATGTGATCAAAAAGAACAAGTCCCTGGAGATGGACATTATTCTTGGTAAAGAAGAGGGTCAGCAACAAAGACAATACCTGCACATTCTGCCCCCCTGCTTCTCTCTCGCTGTTCCTCGGTGTTGTGTTTATAATGACAGAAAAGCAAGTATAACTGAAGGGCTACTGCTACCACCTTATAGGACAACATTTTTCCAAGACCATTTTCCTTGTTAAGATATATTCTTTCCTTCAGCCCCCAGCCAAACCACAACAAATGTGGAAATAATACTAGTGAGTGATAACTCCACCTCTCACTTTACAGTAGCAATATTGTCTCCCTATTTCTTTAATGCAGCTCCTTTAGAAACAATCTACATTTAATGCTTAATTTTCTTAATGTCTGTACATCTCTGTTCCCACTCTATTGCTCTAAAGAAGCTCACTGAAAAGTCCAAACATCTGAAACTTTCATCACCCTTGGGCTCCAGGGCACTGCTCTCTTCTGCCTCTTTCCTCTCTTTTCATTCCAGCTCTCCTGTCCAGCTAGTCAATGGCAGGTTTCCTCAGGTGGCATCCTCGAGTCTCTTTCCTTCTCAACTACTACTTCTCTTCTTAGATAATCTCATGTATTCTCAGGACTGCAATTAACACCATGAAGATGACATTCACATCTGTATCTTTAGTCAAGTGCTTCCTGAACCGCAAAACCGTACTTCCAATCACCTTCTAGATAGCTTCACTTCCCGAAACCTGTTGGGCTTTCACTTATTCTTCTTGAAAGATGGTGCCCCATCCACCAGTCTCCAAAGCTAGAAACTCTTTACCACCTCCCAAATCTAACTCATCATCACCAAAGTACATGAGATGAAGGCTTGCCACGCTTGCTTCTAAGGGGCATTCAGGCTTCTTCCAAGACAAATGTGTTTGTTCATAACTCTTTACCACCTCCCAAATCTAACTCATCATCAGAGTTCTTTTTCTCTTGTCTTTTGTCTACTCCCTTTGAGGTATAATTTTTATATTTTGTTGGTAAGTGCCGTCGAATCAGTTGTGACTCATAACAGCTCTATATAGGGTTTCTGAGGAGCAGCTGGTGAGTTTGAATGTTAACCTTAAGGCTCAAACAACCTGTGGTCCAGTGCTTATCCTATAGCACCATTCCAGGACTCCAATATATGTATAGTGAAATGGAATGATCTTATGTGTACAATTTGATGAACACAACTGCGTAACCCATGCAATCTACACTTATACCAAGATGTGTCAGATGTCCGTCAACCCAGAAAGATCCTAGTAAATATCACTCCAGCTTTTACCTCCAGACAACCACGACTCTTATTTCTTTTACCATATATTAGTCTTGCCTATTCTAGAATTTCAAATAAATGAAAGCACATAGTATATACTTTCTTGAATCCGGCTTTGTTCACCTAGTATGTTTTTGAGATCAATGTATGCTGTTTTATCTGTCACTGTTTTCGGTTTTAAGACAGGCTTACTGATGGTATAATTTACATACAATAACTCACCCTGTGACAGTATACAGTGTTATGAATTGACAAATATATACAATTGCATGGCAACCACCACAATCAAGATAAAAAATCATTCCATCATTTATGTTACCTTGTATCCGTTTGTAGGTCATCCTCAATCAACTGGACACTTTACCTAGCATGATGTCCTTCTCCAGGGACATCTCTGAAGGACGTCCCTGGAGAAGGACATCATGCTAGGTAAAGTGGAGGGTCAGCGAGAAAGAGGACGACCCACCCCCACAAGATGGACTGGCATGGTGGCAACAGCAATGGGCTCAAGTGTAACAATGAGTGTGAGGATGGCTCAGGAATGGGCAGCATTTCATTCTGCTGTATACACACAGGGTCACTGTTGAGTCGGAACCAGCTTAGTGGCACCTAACAACAAATCCAAGGCCTAAGGGATTACTAAACATGTCACAACACTGACCTGGTAACCAATCACTAACCCTCCTCAAAATAAGTCCCAGTTGAAGCTGCAGTCCCGAGGCAATGACATTAGCTGGTACTTGTCACTCAACTGCTATCTTATAAAGGACATTCTTCTTAGCATTTGAGTTGAAAAGCTAAGAAGGAAGTCTTTATCTAGGCTCCGGAGGGAGAATTTAGAAAAAAAGCAGACCAAGATCCCAAAGGAAAATCAGCTTAAAAAAAAAAATACCCTGAGCCCATTTGTTAACTAACTAGTCCAATGAATCACAGGGTCCCGTAATTGCATGTAAAGGTCAACTTGAAAGGAATTATCAAGGAGTTCTAGTGTGACACTGTAAGATAAGCACTCAACTGCTTACCAAACCGTCTGCAGTTCACATCCATCAAGGGCCACCGTGAATCAGAACCAACTTGATGGCACTCAACAACAGATACTGTTGACTCGAGCAGAATGAGTACTTCTGAGGTCTGATCTGCTAGAAAGGATGACATCATGTTTCCTGAGATCCAGTTACAGGTGAACAGAGCAGCACGCCAAAACAGCCGGCTCATCAGAGCTTCTCTTCATGCGGCTGGACAAAGCCAGACTGGTCTGGCTTTTACATTTGGCTTTGTAGTTTATTAGCTGCATGACCCAGGGCAAATGATTTAACCCTTCTGAATGTCTGTTTTTCCTTGTCTATAAAACATGGAAGAATTATTTTTTTAAGTTGCTGAGAAGAGTAACTAACCAATGAAAGTGTTTGACACATAGCAGGTCCTTCCTGCAGCAGTCCCTTCTACAGTAAACCTCCATCCGGTAGAAAACAGAAGCAGAGGCTAAACCAGAAAAGGGGCTATTTCAAAAAGCACATAAACTGATGACTTTCCTTATTGTTTTGTTGACCAAGTGGTTTCATTACTGAAGAATGTATGTTGGCCACTTTCACTCCTTTAACAGTATACCTGTGAAAGGGTCCAGAACTGTTGCAACAGGCAACCAAACCAGCAATTGCTCCATGGAGAGAAAGGAATTGGGCAAAATTTGTCCTGAGCAAAGATAGCCATGGTCTCTGATCTGAACAAGGCAAGCCTGATCAATTCTACAAGGGGCATACCAGCTGCTTCACATGAGCCCGGGTTAGAAAGAATGAGGGGGTGGGGATAGGGATGGGGGGTGTTGTCGTCATATTCTGTCACTTCAGCTATCTTCTCACACAAAGATAAAACCACTGTCAGCAGCAACATCTTTAAAGGACAAAACAACGTCCTGTTGCTTTTGGCTTCATTTTTCTTCAGCTGGTCAAAAAAAGCTGTTCTCATAGCCAGTCATCATTTCATAGCGCCAACTTTCCAAGCACATTTAAAAGGCTGCTGTTTAAGCATATATTTAACATGCTGTTTAAGTATATATTTTTATAATTTACAAAATCAGAGTCCCGAGAATCTGATTTGTTAGCAGAAGCATCAAGGGTCCTATGATCAAGATGACCTGACTGCCAAATCCACATGTCCCTCTGCTCCCGGCTAAAGACCTGAAAGACAGAAATCTGAAGGCTACTCCTCATCCCAGGTTTTCACTAGCTCGAGAACCTGAAGCAAGGGTCTTAATTTCTCAGGGTCTCCATTTCTTCAAGTCGACCAATTGCTCTCTGAAGTCCCTTCCAAATGTAGGAATCTATGAAAAACAATGCAATGGCTAAATTTCAGGTCATGTGTGAAGGCTCCCAATTCTACATTTAAAAACGAACAATAAAGTGCAGGTATATGCATATATCAAGCCTTGCAAAGTTTTGAGAGGAACAAACTCTTGGAGGCAAAGCACTGTTGAAAGACTAAACTCTGTCATGCACACCGTTTCCACTAAATGGAAACATTGATGGTACCTAAAACAGTTGGATATTATAGTAAGAAAGGACAGAAAGACACAGTAATGTGCCTAGCAGAGAGGATCTAGAAGATGGAAGGGGGGAACAACTGTCAGGACCCCAGCCCTAGACAACCGGCTTCCCTGAAAACACCAAAGCTCTGTTTGAGGGAAATCTTCTGGGAAGCTCTCAATTCCGGTTTACTTTGAAAGAGAAAAAAACAAAACAAAACAAAACAAAACCCAGCTCATTCCTTGTAACTTAAACCCCAGGGAAGAACAGGAATGGGCATGAGGCAAAGAGGCTCAAACAAATATCCCCACGTATTCCAGATCATGTCTGCTGGGGAGAGGTTAATGAAGCACATAAAATCCCAGGGCTGACAGGAAGTAGAATTAGAACCACAAAAGCCAAGAAGACAGTCAACAGCTTAAGAAACTCCAGATGCACTTGGTTTATTAAAACTGAACATGAGTAAGAAGGGAGGAGTGGGGAGAGACCCATGAAATACTGTGGGGGCATTTTACTAAGTCAGAGAAAGTCACTATTTATTCCATATAAGAAGATTCAATTGTCAGTAAGTCCACAAAATTTCTCAGCTCCCAAAAGGCAACCGGGTAAGATAAAGAAACAGAAAAGGAGACATCCAAAAAAGCTTTTGTGATAATCAATTTCTAGAACTAAGTGCTTTATATAAAAGACTACTAAAAATTTACCCTCAGATAAGAGCAAAGTCAAAGTGAATCCCCATCCTCAAACAGTTTGCAAGAATTCTAAGAGCTATCGGGACTTACTAATACCAAACCCATAGAGAAGCCTACTCTCAGGCCACCAACACCCAATTCAAAAAAGTACCAGTAGTTCATTCAACAAACATTTCCTTACTGTCCCTTTAAAAGTTAAGATGTTACTCTGCCCTGGCAGGACAGAAACATCCAAGACATTGTTGCTGTCCTCAAGGAGCTTCCAGTCCAGATAGGCACATAAATGGGTACCAGACAATACGACAGATGCTACTGCAGAGTCAGGAGCAGAGAGCTGGGACTGGAGTGGGGCAGGAAGAGTTAGGAAAAATTGCACCAGAGAAATGATCCTGGACTTTTGTCTGAAAAGATGTCAGTAACCTGTAAGATAAAGCAACTAAAGAAAGAAAGCCATTTCAGAAAGAGAACAGAGCAGGTGTAAAGGCAAAGGGTTACGAAGGGCCAGGGAGGCCCATGGAAGTGATCCATCAGAAAATTCTTAAAAATTCAGAAGATATGCTCAGAGAGTAGTGGAGAAGTATGCACGTAACCAAAACCACAATGTGACCAGGAAAACACCTTATAAAATAAGTATGGAGCAGTGTGAGGGAAGACATGCAGCTGGGCACATTGTGAAGCAAGACTTGTTGGAGGACGCAATGTCTGAGAGGAGTCTTGGAAGAAAACTGCAGCTGCAAGTAGAGGAGAAAGCCTTTCTAGATGGACACCAGCAGAACTCAGATGCAACAAAGCATGGTGTGCTCAGTTGTATGATATAGTTGAACCATAAGGCATAAGAGGGGAAATGGAGTGGTAGAAAAGTCAGCTGGGGCCACATCCTTAGAGACCTTGGAAGTTCTATCAAGGGCCCTATTATAGTTTTTATGTGTAGGGAAATACTAGAAGGTTTTCTGGCATGAACAGATTTGCCGTTTTTAAAGAGTTAGAGCCCTGAAATGTGTACCATTTTCTATCCAGACTCTTCAAAATCACTCTTTATTTATTGCCCCTCAAGACTGTTATGATCATCTCTCAAAGAGAAAATTATAATGTCTAATTATAAAGCAATAATAACTCCTGCCCTACACAAACCATCTCATTCACCTTCCTGCCCAGCGCTCTTAGGAGGTAGCTGTCATCATTACTACCATTTATCATTGAGTTAAGACAATTAGAGTAACTTGCTGAAAACTGCAAAGCCACTAAGGGAGGCGAGTGGGTTTCAAACTTAAGTCTGTCAAACTCTAACACCCAAGTTCTTTATTTCATTGCTACCCTGCTCTAGGCAAGCCATGGTGGTGCCGTGGGTTAGGCACTGGGTTGCTAACCACAAGGTCAATGGTTCAAACCTACCAGCCAGAGTTGACTTGATGGCAGTAGGTCTCGGTTTGGAAGGCAAGCCATAACACATACCCTTACTACTTGATTACGCCATCCCATGGAGTCTTGGTGTGGCGCTGTGCGTTAATGCGTCAGACTGCAAAACTGCTTGAACTGCAAGGTTGGTGGTTCAAGCTCACCAGCTCTTCCTTGGAAACCCTATACAGGGTCGCTTTGTGTCAGAACCGACTCGACGGCAGTTAACAATAACAACACCAATGCTTTAATAGGACTTTTGGTGTGGTGCTGTATGATCAGTACCAGACTGCGAACCACAAGATCAGCATTTCAAACCCATCTGTTACTCCTTGGAAACCCTATACAGGGTCACTATGAGTCAGAACTGACTCAACAGCACTTAACATCAACAACAAACGCTTTACTTATCCTCCCCAGTAATGACCCTAGTTTGCTTTCTTAGCAAGGCCTAAGACCACTGAAAGTCAGAGCACAGGTCCACAAAGAAAGCACAGGCAAGCAGTCATCTTCACTGCCTCAGTCACAGTCAGGGGCTCAGTCGGCAATATGCTCTGAGCCTGTCCTCCTGAAGTCTTCATTACTCCTCTCTCTGCAATCAGGGAACTGAATATGGGCTAGGACACAAGAGGGTGAGGAAGGGAGAGAGGAGGAGGAAGAAGAGGAGAGAGAAGAAGAGGAGGGTGAGGGGAACCCACCAGAAAGAAGGCTGAAACAAAAAGGAGGAGTCATCGGAAAATGGGAGAAAGCACATACTGGTACCAGCCAGACCTTGGACCGGTTCCCAGTCTGGCTGCCAGAAAGCTCTGGAATATATTTGTGAGAGCTGGATTCTTGTGTAGTCCGCTGCAGATTTTTTCTGACTGTACTCTGACAGAGAGACCCACACTTGAGTGCCAATCCCTGCTTCCCACGCAGAAAGCAGGGGAATTCCAACTAAGCTCACTCCTGGTAGGATCTTTATCTGCTGCATGACCTCAGAAAGAAAGCAAAGTCTACCACTGACCTCCAAAAGAGTCACTATAGGGACACTCCAGAACCTCAGCCCAATTTTCCAAAACTCTCTTCACAAAACACCTTAAGCTTTTTGAGTCTCCTTACCAAAACAACTGCTGCGATGCGGAACAAAGGTTTTACAGGCTGTGGCAATAGCCAACTCAGCAGAGATTATAGTCTTAATGATTAGGTCTTCCACATGGGCCATCAACGCTGCAAAAGAAGGGAAAGAAGTATTAAAATGTGTGGAAACTTAGACATTGGCTACGCAAAATGGGGGCGCTACAAAGGCAAGAAGTGACTGGCTTACAAGCTTTCAATAGGGAACCTAGTTTCAGAGGGTACAGAGAAAGGTAGACTCTCCACTGAGTTGTTCCCAATCAGTCTGGACAAGGCTGATAAAAGGTGATGAGGATCAGACTCTTGTGGTTCAGTATGGAATGACTGCTATCAGGACTGACTGTGTGGGAAAGAAAAAGAAAGATAGATGTTTTGTAACAAAAAGAGGGGAGTGGTTGATCTTGCAGTCCAGGAGTGGAGATCCCTGGAACCATCAAGGGAGAAAAGCGAAGTGCAGGACCCTACCCCGAGAAGCAATGATGCCAGCGATGGAGGCAGAGATGATGACATGGAGAGATGGAGCGGCTGGGGACCCTAGACTCAGGGAGGGAGAGGGGCTGTGTGCTGGTGGCTGGGGGGCAGATGTGCAGGGTGTACTCTTTGGTTGTTTGATGATGCATACAGGGGATTGTAATCATTGCAATGAAACAAAATACGATAGGATGAATGTAAAAATAATGTTCTTCCATGTAAACTATCATATAATTAATAATAAAAACTTAAAAAAAAATGTGTGGAGTCAGAGGACTGGGTTTCAGAACATAATCAAGGCCTAAAATTATGTGTGATTAGTCAAAACAGTCTCAAGTGAGTCTTCTCAATGGTGCCCCAGGGGCAGGCATGTCTGAATAGACAGGCACAGTCAAGAACTCAGTGGCTTGGAGATGCACTCAGGTGGCCTCCTATCACCAAAGACAGACACCAAATGGAAAAGGAGGCTGACTTCCCTTCACACTCTTTCCTTATCAGCCTGTCCCCTGTGCACAGAGACAATGAACACTTCCCATTCTGCTCACAACTCAGCAGCCAGGTCCCTTTGACTTCCTGGCCATTTACTTACAAACCCCACTGTGCTCGTTTCTCCAGCCCAGCAACATGACTGAGAGAGAACAGCTTAGAAAAACACCAACTCAGAATCAACAGGGAGACAGATCATTCCTGACATCAAAAGTGGACACAGTATTTTAGTCAGCAAGACCACATTCAACAAGGATACATTCACTAAGGATTAAAGGGAAAACTTATGCTTTCCACAGCAGAAACAAAATGAGTCTCCGGGGTCATGGAAAACTGGTTTCCCTTCTTGGGAATAGCTGAAAAAAAATAATAGCTAGAACATCTCAGCATCCCTACCAGGGTAAGAGAGACGACCCCCAAAAGAGACAATGGTAATGGGAAGTGAAAAATGTAAAGGCCTGATACTCACCAGTTGTATCTCTACCTTCTTGTTTCAGGTACCTGAGCATAGCACTCATACTCCATTTGTTCCCATAATCCTCCACTTCAGGATCATCACAACTAAAACAAATTAATGGGTCAAGGTCACATACAGCACTACTAGGTCTGGCTTTAGAAACAACATTCTTTACAAATAGCCTTCTTGTCCTTTTAACTATTTACAAAATATCCACTTGTCTGATTGCTTACTCACTCACTTTCTTTGTGGTCCTCTTTGTCATGTATCCCTCACACTAATTTCTTCAATGGAAATGAAAACACACAGTCTGCATTACTGAGGGGGACACGGGGGAAGGGGCAAATTCTTCCTTAACCAAACAGTTATGCATCTTGAACGAGTGGGGGAAGCAAGTGAAAAAGAATGTACACAGATTTATAAGGATTACAATAAATTAACAGGTTGAAATGTTTGGAGGTACACACTTAGTCTTAGAGGTCAATGCCACATGAGCCCACACATCTCTGATGCCAATGAGCTAAGATAATTCATTGTCGCATTTTAATGAGCTAACCCAGCATGGAATTGCTTTAGTATCTGAAGCAAGTTTCTTCTTCTCTGGAGCTTGTTGTTGTTAATGCTGTTGAGTTGGTTTGGACTCATAGCAACCTTATATGGTTTCCAAGGAGTGGCTGGTAGAATTGAACTGTTAACTCAGTGTTTCAAACCAAACATGCAGCTCAACACATTAACCCACAGCGCCACACCAATAGACAAGACTTTTTCTGATACCTTCTGAGGTATCACTGAAGAAGCGTTTGAACTGCTGTCAGATACACAGTGGACTGCTAGCCCGTCGCTCCGTGAGCAGATGAAACTTTTTACCCCTGAAAAGATCTGCAGGCTCAGAAACCCTAGCCAAGGTCGCCACGAGTCAGAATGGACTTGATGGCAGTGAGAGTGCGTGACATGAGAGAGGTCCCAGTGAAGGGACAAACACAGGAGAGCAACCATCCAAGCAGAAGAGCACTGCTGCTATAGCGGCAGAATGGCCAAGGAGGTGGACACCCACCAACGCTGCTGAGTCTTGGAGGCTTCAACTCACGCTTAGCAGCTACACCTCACCCCCCTAATCCCCTTGCCCCACCAATTCCACCTCTGCTCATCTTCCAAAGTGAAGGCCTTTCCCTTCAACCAGTGGTCACAGGATACTCAGTGAGATCTAAACAGCCTCGGCAACTATTTCATCACTTTTGGATCCCTTTCTTTCTTTCTTTACTTGGACAAGCTAGGTACCTATGTTTAATCATAACTGTTTGGGTTTATTTTTTACTTTTCCACTTTCCGGCAAAATTGTTGGGATGAAAGAAAGCAGAGAAAAACAAAAACAAAAACAAAAAAACATTTCCACACAGTCAGGCTGGTACACCCTCTTCCAATGAATCCTTTGATGAAATGGGCTTGTTTCTTTAATTTTTCCCTTTTTTTTTTTTTTTTGGCTGACCATACAAGTGTTTATTTTAGAAAGTTTAGAAAAAACATAGAGGAGAAAATATCACTCACTCATAATGTTACCTACTATCATAAAGTACCAGCAATGGTGGTGGATGTCCTTTATTCACTCTCAGCAGAAATAAAGTGTTAGGTATCTTAAGAGCAGGCATCAAAAAGTTCATGGAAAAATGGAATGAAAAGATAATGAAATAGTTCCATGAACTTTTTGAAGCCCCCTCATATAAGGAGCCCTGATGGCACAATGGTTAAGCATTTGGCTGCTAACCAAAAGTTTGGTAGTTCAAACCTACCCAGTAGCTCCACGGGAAAAAGACCTGGCCTAGAAAACCTTCTGGGACCGTTCTACTCTGTCATCTGGTTGCAATGTGTCAAAAATCAATCTGACGGCACCTAACTGCAACAGGGACTCCTGGTAGGGTGCTGTAGGATTAGCACTGGATTGTGAACCACAGGTCAACAAGTTCAAACCCACCAGCTGCTCCTCAGAAACCCTATACAGGGTCGTTATGAGTAGGAATCAACTCAATGACACTTAACAACAACCATCTTCCGGAGTCCTGGTGTGGTGCTGTGGGCTAACGCACTGGACTGCAACGTCAGTCTTAATCACAAGGCCGGCGGTTCAAGCTCACCAGTTGCTCCTTGGAAAACCTATGCAGGGTCGCTATGGGTCAGAACAGATAAATTATATATTCAAACAAAAAATATCGTTGCATGTGTTGTTTGGTAACCAGCTCTTTCCACATAACCATGTGCAGTATTATGCAGTTCAATTACCTCCGAGACTGTGCATACATCCTTCATTATTTTTTAAGGCTAAATGTCTAGATGTGTGAAAGGGTGTAAAAATTTGCCAAGTGCAAAAATGACCTCATGTCTTGACTTCTAAAAAGTTCTATGTAGTTTGTTTTTGTTTAGTGCCATCGAGTTGGTCTGACTCTGTAAGGGGTGTTTCCAAAGAACAACTGGTGGATTTGAACCACTGATCATGTAGTACAAACTGACCTTACGGTCCAGTTCTTCATATGCCATTAAATTTCTACCTCCAAGTCAAGTAAAGAGCTCGGATGTGCAGTGGTTAAAGTGCTCAGTTGCCAACTGAAAGGTTAGTGGTTGGAATCCACCAGCAGCCCACAGACGACGTGGCTGTTTGCTCCCATAAAGACTGCACCCTTGGAAGTGCTGGGGGCAGCAGTTCTACTTTGTCCTAAAGGGTCACTATGAGTTAGAAATGACTCGATGGCAACTGACTTTGGTTTTGGAGGTTCAGAGAAGACATTGAAGATGACAAAACTTGTGAAGGCCAATTTTGGTCGAGACAGGCAACACTGCCATTGGGCAGGCGTGAAGGAGCAGCAGCAGGTAGGCCTCAATGCAACACTGAAGGAATGAACAGCTTTTCATCAGTTACTTGAGGTCCAAGTAACTTTCTACCTCGACAACACCGGCATCGGAGATGGACTTTTCTGGCTCCTGGCGCAGACAGAACCCGTACCTGACATAATCTCCACTCTTCTTATTCACACTGTAGTTGGTCAGGTGCATGAACTGGTTCCGAATGTTCTTGGCTCCTTGATCGTACCGTACAGTTGCAAACCTGACAGAAAGGACAGAGGTTAAGTGACTGGAGAGAATGAGGATCCATGAGACGACAGCAAAGGGACGGAGGGTGGCATCATTACCTAACAAATGCTAGGCACTCAGAGAGCCTACAAAGCGCCAACCGCCATGCTAAGCATTTTGTATGTAGAACATCACATATAAGGAGCTCTGTTAGCACAGTGGTTACGAGTCCAGCTATTAACCTCAAGGTCAATAATTCTAAACTACCAGCTGTTCCATGGGAGAAACACAAGGCTTTCTGCTCCCATAAAGATTTACAGCCTCAGAAACCCTGTACAGGGTTGCTATGACTCAGAACCGACTCCATGGCACATAGCCCCCACCACCAATGTCACATTTAATTCAATCCTTAATACAACTCTATGAGGTAGGCAAAATTACATCTGATTTTCAAAACCGGTATAAAAATGAAAAATGTGATCTTGAGAGATTAAGTAACTTGCCCCAAATCACACAGACTCCAAAATCCATTTTCCTAACTACTTTGTGAGATGCTGTTTCTCTTATATAAAAACCTTAGACCAATAGAAAGAACCAACAGTGCATATAATGTTATTCACAACCTTGGAAATTGTGTGTAGAATGGTGCGAGTGAAGGGGATCAGCTGTTTAATAAATACATGTTGAATGTGATAAGAAATATTGTGGAAGAAGAATAAAAGAATAGCATAGTAGTATATAGCTCAGACTTTACAAAACCAACAGAACTGATCAGTAATACAATTGTATTATAATATACTCTCATCCTTTCAGAAATGAAAACAGCTGAAAAGACTCGGTCTGCAGAAGAGCATAAACTTGGGCAAAGTGCAGAAGACTAATCCCCAAATTTGGAAGGAAGGCAAAGATAGGAAATAAATAAACATGGAGCCCACTGAAAACAGGGTAGCAATTTGATATTCTGGACTATTGTCCAAAGACCATAAAAATATCTATGCCTCTGAGATTCCTCTGAACGAAGTAACCAAAGGCAGAAAAAACTTTCCAGTGATCCTCAGCATCAACAAAAGGTCATTCCAGTCGAATGGTTATGGTAAGTATCTACCCGTGTTTACATACCACTATAACCATAACACCCTTCACAAAAGTGGTTTTCCCAAGAGGCACCAGCCAAGTGTGTGAAAAAAACACTGGAAGGCCACAAGTTTATTTTCATATGATTTACAAATTATTTACATATGCTTATCCAGACTATGAAGTCAACAGGGTTTTGAACCACATTAAAAGGCCAGTATTCAGCAATGCTCCTCTTCTGTTTCTTCTCACCCACCCACTAGCTCTGCTCCCTAATTCCCTGTACCAATATTACACAAGAGTCGAAGAAAGAAACTGGGATAAAGAAGAAAAAAGAAAGAAAGAAAAAAAAATTAAAACAAACAGGAAGCCAAGAAAAGGGATGTGGAGGGAGAGAGAATGATGACCAGGCATAACTGGTTAAGAATAAGAAGCTGATGAGCATTACATGCTGGTGTGGTGCTGTAGAATACACACACACTGTAAGGTCGGTTTAAACCATAGGGTTGGTGGTTCAAACTCAACAGCTGTTCCTTGGAAACCCTATACAGGGTCACTGTGAGTCAGAACCACCTGGATGGCACTTAACAACAACGCCTCTTTCCAGGAATCACCATCTACCTTCTCACCATGTCATTCCTGTTGAGTACACCTTACCTATATAGATGCCAATCTTCCTCTGAATGAGGCTCTCCAAGCAAGTCAATGATAGACATCCTCTGAATTCTACTGAAATGCATAGTGGGTGCATGCTGGCCCCACAGAGGTTGCCTGCCATACCAAGACACTACCTCACCCAGTGACATACCTCCTGACATCCTATCCCCAAAAAGAATTAAGAGTTAGAGAGAGAGAGAAGGTTCAGAGAAAACAGCTTTGCATGTCTCCTAAATGCAAATCCTCGAGTCCTTTGGTCAACATGAAAGGACTGCAAGAGCCTGGTAGTTCACTGGTGGCCAACACATCTGGCATTCTTACACTCTTTGTTTTCAAGAAGACTGTATATCTACTAAGTAGGTTTTCCTCTTCCTAATATTCCTTTTACTTGAGACACTTATATCCTGAACCCCAGAAGTGACAAGCCTGTTAATTTAACAATAGGCTTCTATACCAGTGTAAGAAGCACAAAGAAGTAAAAAATTCAAGAATAAAAACAAACTAATCTCAATGGTGTTGCATTCATTGTCAAAAAGAACATATCCAGATCAGTCATGACGTACAACGCTGTCTGTGATAGGATAATATCCATGCGCCTACATGAATAATATCACTATTATTCAAATTTACGCACCAACCACTAAAGCCAGTGAGGATGAAATAGAAGAATTCTACCAACTTCTTCAATCTGAAATTGATCAAATATGCAATCAAGATGTATTGTTCATTACTGGTGATTGGAATGCAAAGGTTGGGAGCAACAAGGAAGGATCACTAGTTGGAAAATATGGCCTTGGTGATAGAAATGATACAGGAGAACGCATGATAGAATTCTGCAAAACCAACGATTTGTTCATTTCAAATACCTTCTTTAGACAGCATAAGAGACATGGACCTCATAGAAATCAAATTGACTACATCTGCGGTAAGAGACAATGAAACAAGCTCCATATCATCAGTCAAAACAAGGCCAGGGGCACATTGTGAAACAGACCATCAATTACTCATAAGACAATTCAAACTGAAGGTGAAGAAAATGAAAACAAGTCCATTAGAGCCAAAATATGAATATATTTTGAATATATCCCACCTGAATTTAGAGGTCATCTGAAAAAAGCAAAAAGTCATTGAGAAGACAAGAAAGAAGGAAAAGGTCAAAATGGATATCAGAAGAGACACTGAAATTTGCTCTGCAGCATAGAGATGCTAAAGCAAATGGAAGAAATGAGGAGGTCCAAGAACTGAATAGAAAATTTCAAAGATCAACTCAAAAAGATAAATCCAAATATTACAACAAAGTATGCAAATATCTGGAATCAGAAAACCAAAAAGGAAGAACAC
>NW_006408597.1:646429-664560 GCF_000296735.1 Chrysochloris asiatica
CCACACAACAGGAGATAGCAACTGTGCAGGTAAAGCCCAGGCACAACTGTACCCTCTGCAGTTCCACTCAATGGGCAAGAGCCAGTCCCAGCTCCTATACCACCTGATCAATGATAGCTAGCAGTCAATCCAGCCCACAGCACCAACAACTGCTGGTGGGGCATGAGGGGCATGAACAGAAAGGAGATGATGCACACGCTTCCATTCTCTAACTACATCCCCAGGAGACAGATGGTGAGAGCCTAAGAACACATCAACATACAATTTCCAAATAAAAATAAATTCAACAACCCCACAATGACCCAGAGGCAAAAGATAATTGTAATTCTCACAAAGAAACAAGAGAGAATGGTTCAAATAAACGATCAAGATGCAGAGCCGGAAAACATTTCTGAGAATAAAAAGGTAATGGAACGAACTGAAAAAGATATTTAGGTACCTTCAAAGTCTTGACAGAAATAACCAGGAAAGTAAAGCGAACACAGAAAAAGCTTCAAAAGAATTCAGGAAAACAGTACAAGAACAAACAGACAAAATAAGCTCAAAGTTTGGAATAACACAAAGCCTGTAACTAGAAATATGAGAAATCCAAACGATTAATACTAAGATTTCAGAAATGAGCAATTCATTGAAAGGGCAAAGAAGGACATTGAAAGCAACAGAAGCCCAAAGTAGTGTGTTTGAAGATAATCTTTCAATATTATGATGCCAGAAAAACAACCAAAGAGAATGAAAAAAAAATTTTTTTTTAATTCAAAGAAAACCTAAGAGTTATGTAGGCTACCATGAAGAGGAACGACTTACGGGTGATCTGAATTTCAGAACAGGAAGAGACAAAAAAAAGCACAGAGAAAATTGTTGAAGAGTTGTTGGAGGAAAATTTCCCTAGCAGCATGGAAGACGAGAAGATACGCATACAAGAAGCTGAACAAACCCCAAACAAGACAGGTCCCCAAAGAAAACCAAGACATATCAGAATAAAACTCTCCAAAACTAAAGACAAGGAAAGAATACTGAAAGCAGCTTGAGAAAAAGCGAGTAAAGTTACCTAAAAGGGAGAATGGATAAAAGTAAGCTCTAATTTCTCAGCAGAAATCATACAGACAAGAAGGCAATGGAATGACACATAACAAAACTGAAAGACTGCGCATCAAGAACCATATACCTAGTACACCTGTCCCTCAAATGTGACAGCAAAACGAGGGCATTTCCTGATAAACAGAAATCAAAGAAATGTGTAATGACCAGACCAACTTTACAAAGACGTGCTAAATGGGTGTTCTTTGGACTGAAAACCAACAACAGCAAACAACCTGAGATTACCATTCAAGACAACACCACCCAGAACTCAATCCAGGTATAGAAGTATTTAAAGTGAAACAAACCTACACACTAAAAACAGGTAACCAAAGATACCAATTTATAATGAACTCAACTACAAAGCTAGAAGAAGTAGTAGTGTAGATACAGAACTTGCAAATGGTGAGGAAGCCAAGTAGGTTTCAAGATAAAACAGACTGTTTTAAATAGGGGGAAAATCTTCTAAGAAGTCACAGGGTAACCTCAAAGAAAATTAGTATACCTGCACATCAAAATAAAAAGGAAAATCAGAAAGATTTAGTAAACATTAACACAACAGAAATGAAATTGAAAAGAAAACCCACAAACAAAATGAACTCAATGCAGAAAATTATACGGAACACCATGAAAATACACACACAGCAAAATGACAGCAATCAATTCATACCTATCAAGAATAACACTGAGTGTGAATGGATTAAACACACCAGTCATGAGACAGAGAGAGCAGAATGGGTAAGACTGTCTACAAGAGACACATAAGAAAGATGGAGACAGCCTAAATGCCCATCAATCGAAGAATGGTTAAACAAACTGTGGTACATACATACCCTGTAATACTATGCGGCATTGAAGAACAATGATTCATTGGTGAAACATCTCACAACCTGGTTGAGCCTGGAGGACAGTAAGCTGAGTGAAATTACTCAATCACTGAAGGGCAAATATTCTATTTGACCAATGTTGTAAAAAGTTAAGGTTTTCTTAATAAAAGAAACAATCTATGATGGCTATAGGACGAGAAGGGAGGAAAAATTATTCATGGGTTAGAGGGTTGTAGACACATGTTAACATGGGTGACAGGGCAGGCAATATACAGCAAGAGGGACGTTAGTAGAGGGAAGATGAAGGTAGCAGGACACACAAGGCGGAGTGCAATAAAGTTCAATAGAGGTAAAGACTCTCGTCACTGTTGGTACCTGGAGGGAACTGCAGTCATTGTATGATTTGTTGAATGTAAAACTGATGATCTACTCTGTAAACCTTGAATGAATTCATAATACAAAGTTACTATATATATATTTGTTGTTGTTAAGTGCCATCGAGTCAGTTCCGACCCATAGCGACCCTGTACAGGGTTTCCGAGGGTGTAAATCTTTACGGGAGTAGAAAGCCTCATCTTTCTCCCGCGGAGCGGCTGGTAGTTTCGAACCGCTGACCTTAAGGTTGGCAGCCCGATTCGTAACCACTATGCTACCAGAGCTCCTTATATATATATATAGTAACTTTGTATGTGTGTATATATACATAGTTACTAGGGTTCCAGTTCATACACGCAAGGCTTTACTCCAAACAGTGTTTTCAAACATGTTTCAAGCAACCGGTGGACGGCTACAGACAAGTTCTCTCAGTAATACAGTTGTCTTAGTCTCGTTAGGGTGCCTTCTAAAAAACAAGGAAACTTTTTGTGTCATGGAAAAAAATAATTTTGAGGTCAAGGCTGATATTAAATTTTTAACAAAACATCAGGTGGACATCTTTCCAACTCATTGAAGCTTTGCAGTGAGTTTGCGGGAATGCTGCTCCACACACAAAAACAGTTTTTAGATGGATCAAATATTTTGAGGAAAGCCAGAAAGACCTCAAATATGAGCCAAGAGAGGGAAGACCTTCAACCTCAACAAGTGAAAAAACTGTGGCTGAAGTCCAGAAACTTCTGGAAGAAGACTAGAATTACCACTAAAGTGACAGCTACTGAGTAGAGGGATCTTAAATGGCTCAGCATTTTGAATTTCACACAAACATCTTGGCCTCAGCACGCTTTTGGCTTGATGGGTGCCAGGAGCATTGCAGGAAGATCTGCAAGCTCAAGAAGCTGATCTTTCCATCAGTCTTCTAAGCAAGATGCAGGCTAATGAAGATGATTCTAAGGAATGAGTCAAAACTAGGGATGAGTCTTGGATTGATCAATACAATCTAGACAGCAAGGTCCAATCAAAACAGTAACTTCAATGGGGACCTGTTGGGCCAGTTAAATTCAAAGTAGAGACATCAGTTCCGATGGTTACAAAGATTGTTTTTTGGAATCCCAAAGCGGTAATCTTAAGGTCTTTTCTCAAAGGACACAGGGAGCTAATTTAGAAGACATTTCAAGAAATGTGCCTTGGAATGGTGAGAAGAAGGCCGGGAAATGTTTTTTACCCATCATGCCAATGCATTCGCTCATTCTTAAAGGGTAGCAAGGATCATCGATCACTGGTAGTTAAGTTTTTGTGCAAATTGACTGGATCAGGAATCTTGGATGTTTGGCAGTTGAGATGTGGTCATTCCTATAATGAGATCCAATATGATGTAATTAACTCTATGATAAGACCTGCTATGAGCAATCAATCCACTAAAAGACTGTTTACTCGGGGGTTGTGGTCGGCTTCCAGTACATTCAACAATCAGGCAAAGCTTGCTTGCTGGGTCTGGATCTTGCATCTGGCTCATCCTCTGGTTCTCTGGACTTGAGCCAGTGACCTGCTCTCTGACCTGCCGGTCTTAGTACATCTGATCTGGACTTGGGACTCTCGTACCTCTACAACGGTGTGAGCCATTTCCTAGATATAGACTTCTCTTTATATATGTTGTTGTTCAGTGGCGTGGAGTCAGTTGTGCTGCACAGCGACCCTGTAGAGGGTTTCTAAGGAGCAGCTGGTGTGTTTGAACGGCTGACCTTGCAGTTCAAACTAATCTTGGGTCCAGTGCTTTATCCTACAACAGCACACCAGGACTCCATATATTTATATATGTTGTTGTTGTTAAGTGCCGTCGAGTTGATTCTGACCCCTAGCGACCCTGTATAGGGTTTCCAAGGAGCAATTGGGGAGCTTGAACTGCCAACCTTGCAGTTCAAATGACTTTGCAGTCTGACGCATTAACCCACAGCGCCACACCAGGACACCACACAAAAATGTCACTGTTTTTGCTTCTCTAGAAAGCCCAGCATAAAACACTGTCCTAGGAGAATTTCACTGGAAAACCTTACCCCATCCACCCTTCAACGCTTTCTTTGCCCCTTTCGACTTCATTTTGTTCCCAAAACTTGAAGAACTGTTAAAAGAACATAATTTGAGTCCCTCAAAGATGCCAAAATTTTCATTCTGATGTAAGTCTAAGAACACAGAAATCTTCAGGTAGGGTTAGAGAGATGGAAACAGTGCCTTCCAAAGTGTACAGATCTAGATAGAGGAGCTGTCATGAAGCAACACCTTCTATTTTTACCTTTTTGCTTAATAAAGGTTTCTATTATTTTATAGCAGTTTTTTTACTTATCCTCATATGTGTATGTATGTGCATATATGTATTTCCTAGATCTGCCCCTTGTGAGGACATGACAGCATACATATCTCACAAGCAATGAGTACATCTAGCATTGAGATGTTAATTTCTGAATACCAACCCATTAAAAGCAACCAGAGCTCCTTGGAGAAATGGTTGATTCTCAGGCTGGAGCAGAGAAAGAACAAAATGAGCCTGAAACATCTTATGCCAAAAAATAAAGTAAGTACTCAAAGAATGATGGGACATGTCAAAAAGTCATCTCAAAGGGGCCTCCACTGGCCAAATCTGGAAGAATTCGAGCTTCAAAATCAATCATGGTGGTAACTATAAGACATTAAATAAGTACCCTTGACTCCACATTGATATGAATAAAGGAATAGATAAACAGGAAGGAAAGACAAGTCTTCCTTGTAGTAAAATACCAAATAATAAAAGCAAAAAGAATGATTGAACTAGAAAAGTGTCCTTTGGCAATTCATTCACACAAGAACCATCAACAATTGTCAAAATCATTGGGTGAAAATGAGACAAGGAATGAGATTTTACATGGTCTCAAAGTAGCTCCTCATAAAGTAGTTAACACATTAATAAGGGAAAGACTTTACAGTGGAGGAATCGGACAGACATCATTTTACTCAAGAGGTCAAATGCCACGCTAAACAGATATTGTCATGGGCCAACAGCTAAAGAACACAGTATCACTTCTGTGACATTCTAGCCACACATGCATAACCTGGGTCTAATCAAGAGAAAATACTAGATCCCCTAAGAACTTGATTGAACCTCAGCATAGTGATCCTGCTTGGTCACCTTAGAGCAGGTGGTGGGCTGGCAAAGTCTTGCGTATGGGGTCTCCAGCCGATCTCCTCCCTCCCTGCCTTCCTCGATGGCGGCTGTTTATGCTGGATGTGTGGCCAGAGATGGGTAAGGATCACGTGGAACCTCGGCAACTTAAGACAGAGCCATTGCCATGCTGCAATGAGTTTCAATGACTGGTAAGACTGAGGAATTCGCACTGACCGCCTAAGACAAGGCAGCGTCCCTTAAACAAACAATAAATAAGGAGGAATCTGATGCAGACCGTGCAGACCCGATCAGCAGGTCAAGACCCTGTGGGCCCAAGCGTTGTTGACCGTCCAAACCATAGGCTCTGAGGATCAGACTTTAGCCACCTAGTAGACATAGCAAACTGTCCCTCATCTGATTATTCAAGTAATACTTGTTAGTAATCTCATACATGAGCCCTGGATATCCACAGACAAATGTAAAAACCTTCCCTAAAAGCCGAGACTGTAAATCCCAGAGGCAAGTCCCCGCCCCCATCCAAAAAAAAAAAAAGCTAAAGAGGATAGAGAGAAACACTGTAAACTGATGATATATGGAGGGGATAATAATCAATGTAATGAAACAAGCTATATGAATGGTTGAATGTGAAGCTGATGATGTGCCCTGTAAACTTTCACTCAATCCAAAACAAAAACATTTAATTAAAAAAAAAAGCAAAGAAAAACAAAAAAAAACAAAAAAAGAGAAAATACTAGATAAACCTAAACTGAGAGATATTCTATAAAAGACTAGTCTGCAATCTTCAAATGCTAAGGTCATGAAAGTCAAGGATGGACTGAGGAACTGTTCCAAACTGAAGGAAACTAAGAAGACATGATGACATCTAGCTACAACATGTGATCCTGAATTGAACCTTTCTGTTAAAGAAAGAACATCATTAAGACAGCTAGCACGATTTGGATGAGATCTCTATGCACAGGGTAATAAAAGCAGTTCTTCATAATATTCTTATAGCTTTTTAATAAGTTTGAAATTGTTTGAAAATTCAAAGTCTAAAAAAAAAGAAATGGGTAAGTTTCACCAAAAATTCTAGATTTTTCAGCTTTCCTTAAAAAACAAGATCTGGCACCTCCACCACCATCTATCACACCGATGAACAAATGTCCTCTTAGGTCTCTCATCTCCACCTGACGGACTTCCTTTCCTCAGATGTCCTTGTGAGCTTGTAGGTGTGTGGTCCTGATTTAGACCTCATGTGTTGTCAAATTTCACTCTGTTGATATGTGAAAGGCGCAAACTACGAGAGATTCTTCTCTACTAAGTATCCAGTTCCAAATTTACTAATAGTTGTCCTAAAACAACTATTGAATGAAATTCACAGGATGAATTGGGTCTTGAACCTCCCATTTAATGTGACCAAGATTTAAGAAAGGATCCATGACAGAATTTCACAGCCTTGACTTTTAACTAGGGAGTGTGTGTTTGTGTTTGTGTGTGTGTGTGGTGTGGGTGGGACAACACTCTACTTTGTCAAATCTGGAACACTGGGTACTTTCGAAGCATATTGATGAATATAAAACTACTATGTTGAAAACAAATACAGAATATTTTTATTGTAAAAGAAATTCTAAAATCAAACGCATTTTTGTCTTCCAAAGTTTCTCCGGAAGCTTCCCTTGTCTTCCAATGTTTCTCAGTGAAAATCAGGACAATGGAAATACTGTATCTAAAACTCCTGAACGTCCTTGGTGAAGAAAGGATTTCGATTTGTGAAGCATATATCCAAGTCAAGTCGATTCTGACTGCTAGTGACCCTCTAGGACACAGGAGAACTGCCCATAGGTTTCCAAGGCTGTACATCTTTACAGAAGCAGACTGCCACATCTTTCTCCTGTGGAGCAGCTGGGGGTTTGAGCAACTTTCCTTTTGGTTAGAAGCGGCTAACTGTGCCACTAGGCTTCCTTGCACATATAAAAAAAGCAAGCCCAGACCACCACCATCCAGTCAATTCTGACTCACTGAGACCCTACCCTGTGCAGGTTTTTCAAGGCTGTCAACTTTATGGGAGCAGAAAGTCTCATCTTTCTCCCACGGAGTACCTGCTAGATTCGAACTACAAATCTTGTCGTTAGCCCGGCTCATAGCCCACCATACTACCAGGGCTCCTTTCCCTAAGTATGTGGTGGTGGTGTACCATGGAGTCAGTTCCAACTCATAGCGACCCTGTACAGGGTTCCCGAGGCTGTAAATCTTCACGGGAGCAGAAAGCCTCATGTTTCTCCAGCGGAACAGCTGGTAGTTTCGAACTGCTGACCTTGAGGTTCACAGCCCGATTCGTAACCACTACGCCACCAGAGCTCCTCCCCAAGCACATAGTAAGTACTTAATGAATGTTAATGGAAACAGCAACTGACTTGCTTGTTTGAGGGGCTTTACCAATATGGAATCAAAACGGGAAGGAAAGCACATAGAAAGTGGGAGTTTTTAAAACTCTCTTACTTCCAATTCAGCTACTAGTCTTTCTCTGTTAAGAAGGTAACAATGTCATTACAGTCATAGACAATCTAGATGCAGGACAGTGAAACCCCCTCTTTGAAGGTACTAACTTCCAACAAATGTACCAAGAAAAGGGAAGGCCAGAAGCTTTGAGAGGACCTTGGCTGTGGCACATGGTGGCACATGTCTCTCAGCAGGTGTAGTCTTTGTGAGCCCGAGAGCCGGCACCTTTGGCAGCCTTGCCAGAAGCCACTGGGTTTCATCCCAGCCTGACCCAGAAAAATCTTAGGGAAGAGAACAAGAGGCCCAAGAGCTCTCTGATCTGCTGTCATCCAGCTGCAGCCCAGAGCCTGCCAAAGGGCTGCAGTGACTAGGCAGCGCCCTGCGGAGCCCTGCGGAGCGTCTGGGAGGGGATTAGCAGCCTGAGCCTCTGACTTCAGAGCCAGAAATAACTCAAACTTCACAAACAGCCAGGGCCTGCCAGGGAGGGTGACAATGAGCACTGGAGAGGGCTTGCTCCCCCTTGCTGGGGTCTCTCCCCGACTCTTGCTGCTGTGGTGGATTCTGGAGAGTGGATAGTGTGCAGCCTGTGAGGTCATCGGAATTCCTTGGCAACCAGCAAGTACCTGAATTCTTTCAAAACCACAGGAATCCAGCAGAGAAAAGGTAAATATCCCTACGGAGCCAGTGTTAATTAGCAACGAAGGCTACTGAAGAAGGAACTGGAGGTGGGGAAGAAGGGGGAACACTACAAATGCTTTTGGGTTCTTTGGAGTTTCCTCAGAAGAATTCGGCTGATGCGGAGAAAAGGCGGTCCAGATTCAGACCTTCCGGTGTCCTCTCCCACCTCCACAGCGTGGGTGGAACTCTCCCGGCCCACTCTCTGCATAGGTACTTTCTTTCCCCGCAACTTGCTAGCACTACATTTCTTTGGGTCTCTGACAACACATTTGGTTTTCAACTCAATTTTGCTTTGATTTTTTTTTAACTTTTTATTTTTCCTGTTTCAGGGAAAATTTGGCTATTAGCTTCGTCTCAAAAAGCGGCTTGTCAAATCGCTTAGACCAAATATTAGGATCCACCTAACTGTAAAGTCCAGGACACAGTCTTGTTGGATTCCACCTCTGAGAGGAAAAAGAATCTACCCCATTTGGGTAGAGAGCGGTACCCTGCTCTGGAAACAGAGCGTCTCCTGCTGGTGCAAAAGAGCAACATGGAGTACACATGAAACTCAAGTGTAGGGAGCACCCAGGTCTGAGGGGCCACTATGTTGTTGTTAAGTGTCATCGAGTCAGTTCCAACTCATAGTGACCCGAGGAGCGGCTGGTGAATTTGAGCCGCCAACCTTGTGGTTCAAACTGACTTCATAGTCCAGAGCATTAACCCACAGTGCCACACCAGTCCCAGAAAGACAGCTTTATTTAAACACCTCAATATTTCACCCACATGTAAGAAAAAAGAGTTTTCCTACTTCCCATTTTAACAAAGGAAAAACACCTGAAAATATAAATCCATAAAGAAACTACTTCTTTTTGCTTTAATAAGTTGAAGCAGCCTGATAATTTACATAAAATATACTTATTTCACAAAACTGTCTTGTGAAATGAAATCTTTCCATAACAAAGCACTAGTTTGAGGCCCCAAACAGAAGCGATACGAGTTCTTAAGAAGACCCTTACTCCTAAAAAAGGAAACCAATTAGATCTGCTCCCAGTTGTGTCTCTAGGAAAGATTATGGTTTTCCTATTTAAACCTCAAAGTTAAATGACCTAGTGATCTCATCCCAAACTGATGATCTTCAGTTGTGTCCACAGAAAACACACGCAACCCGAGATTACCAAAAGCTGCAGATCTGGAGATGATGAGAGAGACTACTGTTGAATGTAATGACACAGACGAGTGGCTTCTGAGGATTAAAAAGAAGCAAGTGAATGCCAAGATACACACCACATTAAGACCCAGGGCTGTAGGCACACTGAAGTTTCAGCAGAGAGCAGTGGCCCTTCTCAGGATTGTGGCACACAGTTAGTCACAGTGTCACACACCATCCGTTTGTAAGGTGTGTATGTTTACCTCTGCTGTCAGGTAAGCCTAACGAGACCCAGACCAAATCCACTTCTGTCAAGGCTAGTCCAACTCTCAGCAACCCTACAGGACAGAGGAAAACTGCCCCAGAGGGTTCCAAGGCTGAATCCTTTACAGAAACACAGACTTTTCTCTCCTGTGGAGCAGCTGGTGCATTTGAACCGTTGACTTCTGATCAGTAGATATTTACTTAACCACTGTGCCAGCAGGGCTCCAAAACCCCAACAATTCATGTTTTTTTGGCTCAGTTCAGTTTGAATTCTTAAAAAGCTGAATTCCAAATTATTTTGAGAAAAAGCACCCATTATTACTTTTTTTTTAAAATACACAGTTCCTGCTAGAGGGAAGAGTTACTCAATTCAGTAGATCTGACTTCTAACACACATCCAATAGCCAAAACCTACTACACCATTGAGTCAATCCTGATTCTAATGATCCTTTTAGGATTTTGGGGACTGTAAAAATTTACAGGAGAAAAAAGCTTCATCTTTACTCTTAAAGAGCAGCTAGTGGATTTGAACTGCTGACCTTGTGGTTAGCAACCCTAGGCACTGCTGGGGCTCCTTGCACTTATGTATCTGTAATAAATTCTCTAATAAATGTTGGCAGCGTTCTCATTACATGCTCAGTACTACTGAGTTCTTAATACGCCGCCCAATTTTACCAAGAGAGTTAATAATACTGTGGGTGAGATATCTTCAGAATTATATGCAAAACATACTAGTATGGTATCTTGGAGAAACAATGAGCACAACTCTGAAATCTATTCCCTCAACAAGTACAAGTGGTGGCAGCACATGATTCACTTCCAAACAGTGTGCAGGAGACAAGAGGGGTTACGGCTGAGAGGAAGGAGGAGGGTGGACGAGGTCAGGATTTATACATAGTGGGAAAGCTCATACTTCTGAGCCGCTTGAAGGCTCAAACTACAAAACCGAGTAAAGTCCAAGACTTAACACACCTGAGCAGACATAAAGGGGCATATCTTTACCTTCTTTTTGTTCTAGGCCTATAGGGATGAGGCTTTTAAACCTAATCTCTTCAAAGTGAGGGGTGCGCGGAAGCACCATATGATAACCACAAGGTATGCAATGCAAGCTGCTCTGCAGGAGAAAGATGAGGCTTTCTGCTCCTGCAAAGATTTGAAGCCTCGGAAACTCTATAAAGTTTTGAAGCCTCGGAAACCCTATAAAGATCTGAAGCCTCTGAAACCCTATAAAGTTTTGAAGCTTCGGACACCCTATAAAGATTTGAAGCCTTGGAAACCCTATAAAGGGTCGCTATGAGTCAGAAACAACTTGACAACACTTAACAAAAACTCTTCCAAGTATGCAAGTACATGTTTCTACAAGCACTACAGAAAATGTTTTACCTATGAAACTCTGACTGGATCTGATGGCCAGTTTGTGCTCTGATGCCTGCCTGGTCCAGTACTTTATCCAACAATTGGGAATGATTTTGGTTCTCTCCTTCTCAACTTTCAAGGAACAAGAGGCTTGAACTAGGGAGCTCCAGTACCCTCTAGCGCTCCAAGAGCTCAAGCTCATCAATCTTAGTGATAAATGCTCACACTGCCACCTAGAGGTAATGGGGAGACATGGCTCAACCAACCTGAATCTTGGTGAGTTCTCACTCCCTCATTCCAGCCATCAAAACACTATATGAAAGAATGGAAAGATGATCCTAAGAATACAATAATACGTGTAAAAAGCAACTATATATAAATCCATGGGCTTTCCTATCTTCAAAGAGTATTTTCTAAACACACAAACATACAGATCATGATTTAGCTGGTCAGAACCAGGGAGTCTTGGTGTGGCATTATGGACTAATGGACTGCAGAGTCGCTTTGAACCACAAGGTTGGCAGTTCAAGCTCAGCAGTTGCTCCTTGGAAACCCTATACAGAGTCACTGTGGGCTGGAACTGACTCCATGGCACTTGACAACAACAACAACTATGACCAGACCAAAGAGACATTACAAGTTTGGTTCTAGCCCCCACCATAAAGCAAGTATCTCAATAAAATCAGTCACACAAATGACTTGGTTTCCCAGTGCATGTAGAAGTTATGCTTACATTTATTAAGTGGGCAATTAGTAGCATTATAAAAAAGTTTGGATTATTGTGAGAATGACCAAAACGTGACAGAAAGACATGAAGTGAGCACATGCTGGTGGAAAAATGGTGCCACTAGACTTGCCAGATGCAGGGTTGCCACAAATCTTCAATTTGTAAAACTGTGTCTGAGAAGTGTAATAAAATGAAGTATGGCTCCAGATGCCCACTGCTCTCTAAACTGCGATCTCTAAAACACCAAGGCCACTGGGCATAAAAACTACCTCGGTACAAAGCGGCCAGTAAAAAATGTACTTGTTTGTGGGAAAAACGGGACAAGCATAGCAGACTCATGAACTTACTTCAAATAAACCAATGGCTTTCTGAAAACATAAAAATATATGTTATAATGACTTGACCTTAATTGTGTACGTAAGTCATATTACATTAATAGCTAAAAAGTTACTCAAGAAAACCAGGCCAATGGATACATAACCACTAGAAAGTGTACCAATTTTTAAATTGAAAAAAAAAAAAAAAGTGGCCAATGTCCCTAAATATGAGGGCATGACACAGTTTGGGTCTTGGGTGCTGGAATGAGATCTGTGAATTTAAACATCAGCTTCATCACTGACCAACTAGGGGATCTCAAAAGACAATTTAAAGTTGGTTTACCTCTCTAAGCCTCAGCTCCCTCAATTGCAAACATTCATCAACTCAGAGGATAGCTAAATAAACACGGGATTATTGTCTTTCTCTTTCTAGAGCTATGGTGAAGAACAATGGTGAATTACTCTAGTGCTCCAGGGCTTCAGTCATGGGGGGAGGTGGGGAGGATGGACACCATAGACCCCCAGGGCCCCTGCTGGGAAACCTGTCTGTCTGCACATGTTTCCTCGTTGTGGACATGCAAATGAGACTATAAAGCAATACTAGGACTGACTTCTATAACCAGAAGCCCATGTGGCTACCTCCAACTTTCCTGAGTTGAACAGACCACCAAGAGATTAGCTAATCTTAGTTAAATCTGAAATGGAGTCAGTCACTCTAATATATGCAGCACCCACCCACGAAACACCTCTTACCTAGCCAAGCCTTCTTCATAAAGATAGATGACAAGAGGGTCATAGGAAGTCACAAGCACATAGAGGCGCACATCAAACTTGAAATCTAGAAAAAAATGTTTGGATTCACAGAAAAAATTCAGTGCATTTGCTTTCTGTTACAGACAGGACACTGTAACAAAGAATTAAGCAAGAACAGTGCTCCTCTCCCCATGAAACACACACACCCACACACCCACACACCTTGCCTTCTGAGAAGAGAGAGAGAAGAATCACACATTATAAATAAACATTGTTGTTGTTAACTGCCACTGAGTCGGTTCCAACTCAAAGCAACCCTGAATAGGACTTCCAAGGCTGTGAATCTTTGCAGGAGCAAAGTGATTATATTCTTGTTGTTGTTAAATTCCATCAAGTCGGTTCTGACCCATAGCAATCCTGTATAGAGTTTCTGAGGAGTGACTGGTGAGCTTGAACAACTGCCAACCTTGTGGTTCAAACTGCCAACCTTGTGGTTCAGTCCAGCACATTAACCTACAGTGCCACACTAGGACTCCAAAAAAATATGGAACACTTCACAAATTTGTGTGTCATAAGCATTATAGTTTTCATATATACAAGGGGGCTTCAAAAAAATTTGTGGAAAATTTCATGGCCTTTTAATTCCAATTTTCGTGAACTTTTTGCCACCCTCTTCTTGTATTTATGACTAGCTTGTAAAGCACTTTGTGTATTACCTCACTGCCGCTCTGAAATACTCCTACGAGGGAGGTAAGGAAGCAGCCTATCTCTGAAATCACAGTTGCCAAGGATTTCACACTAGCTTAATACAGACTTATTAGAGAAATTCAGGAAACTCTGAAAAGTGTAGCAGGATCTACGGCCGAGTAGTCAGGGACCAAATCGCAACTCACCATCTATGAGCAAGGGGTTGTTAATGTAACGGGACACCAGGATGTTGTCTTCCAGGGAAATCTGGTTTGGCTGTTGAGGGAAGAAAAAAGAAAAAATGGGTAAAAATGCAAAGGAATACAAACTTACAATAGCGGAGTAGCATTCTTTACCTTTTAAGAAATGATGATGTGGAAAACGATAACCTATATATTCAATTGGCCACAAAACACACCATCTTCATAAACACTGAGGATGTCCAATTGAAATGCAGAAAAAGTAAATTCACAGAGCACCTCTTAAATAATACGGCCTAAGCTGCAGCATCAATGGGCTCAAGCATGGCAACAATAGTGAGGTTGGCCCAGGATCGGCCAGTGTTTCGTTCTGCTGTGCATAAGGTCGCTCTGAGTCAGCACCAACTCGATGGCACCTAACAACAACAACAACAAAGCCGCTTTAGTGTGGCACTGTGGGCTAATGCATCAGACCGCAAAGTCGTTTGAACAGTAAGCTCGGTGGTTCAAGCTCACCAGCTGCTCCTTGGAAACCCTATACAGGGGCGCTATGGGTCGGAATCAACTCGACGGCATTTAACAACAAGCCACTGTAAAGATTTACATGCATGATTTTAAATAGTTATGAGCCAAGAAAGTAAGAGTTACTTTAAAAATAAATAAAAAATAATTTTTCTCCCAAATGTATAATGAAGAAATTTTACACTGCCACTATTATTAAATGAAGAAAACCGCTAGAGAACATTCCAGACTTTCCACAAAGGATGCCAGCATTTCCCCTATGAAGTGGGATAGGTGATTCAGTGACTGCTTCAAGGGTGCTTGATAAGCCACTGTGTTCAAAGATGGAATGAGGCCTTTTAGAGATTTTTTTTTCAATAAAAACAGTGCTTATATAATAAATGAGTACTGTTAAACAATAGATAAGGCACTGATGATACAAGAATGAAGGAAAAATAGATATAATCCCCACCCTCGCAAAGCTTAACATTTACTAGTCTCTGTCCCTGTGGTGCAGTAGGATCAGCGAACCACAAAGTGGGCACTTCAAACCCATCGGCTGCTCCCCAGAAACCCTATACAGGGTCAGTACAAGTCAGAACCAACTCAACAGCATTTAGCATAAACAAACCTACAGAGGAGTCCTGGTGTGGCACTATAGGAACAACACTGGGATGTTACCTCTGTCAGCGGTTCGAATTCACCAGTTGCTCTCCTGGAATCTTGCACAGGGTCACTATGAGTCAGAACTGACTTGACGGCACTTAACAACAACAACAACAATCTCCAGTGATTTATTTAAGTACTGTCATTATTAAGTGCCATTGAGTCAGTTCCAACTCACAGAGACCTTGAGGTTAGCTGTCCAGTGCTGATCTTATAGCGGTAGACGGACAGCAAAATGCGTTAATTTAAAAGAACACAAAGCAGCAGGCTGTCAAGGTGCACACTGAAAGTACAGACCAGTCAGGTGGGAGCAGTTAGGAAAGGCGAAGCCTGGAAGAGTAGGTGCAGAAGTGAACACCCATGGTGGGAAGCTGAAGGCCATCATGACAGCAAAACGGCATGCACAAAGTCCAGTAGAAAGAGGGTAGGTAGAATCACTGACCTGGACTAGAAGATGAAATCAAAAAACAATGGAAGTCATGGTTAGACAACTAGGAAGGAGAAACCTCACTGGCAAAGGGACATGAAGCTCTGGCAAGGAGAGTGCAGGTTAACATGGTGGGAAGCAGGATGCTATAGTTGGCGTCATGAGTAAGTAACTGTTGTTACATTCCATTGAGTTGGCTCTGACTCAGAGAGCCCACGTCCAACAGAACAAAACGCTGCCTGGCCATGCCTCATCCTCACAATTGTTTAAGCCCAATATTGCTGCCACTGTGTCAATCCATCTCGTTGGGGGTCTTTCTCTTTCGGATGACCCTCCACTAGTCCAAGCATGTCCTTCTTCAGTCCAAAGTACATGAGATGAAGGTACCTTCTGCCTGTCCGACTTCTAGAACAGATTTGTTGGTTCTTCTTGCAGTCCGTGGTACTGTCAATATTCTTTGCCAACACCATAGTTCAAATGCATTGATTCTTCAATGCTGTTGTTAAGTGCTACTGAGTTGGCCCCTATTCATAGGGACCCTGTATTGGGTTTCTGAGGAGCAACTGGTGGGTTTGAACTGCCACCCTTGCAGTTCAAACTGACCTGGTGGTCCAGCACTTGCCCTACAGGACCACACCAGGACTTCATTATTTACTGTCCAATGTTCACATGCGTAAGAGGAGACTGGAAATACCACGGCTTAGTCAGGCACACCTTAGTCTTCAAAATGACACTTTTGCTCTTTATGACTTTAAAGAGGTCTTGTGCAGCAGATTTGCCCAGTGCAATACGTCATCTGATTTCTTAACTGTTGCTTCCATGAGTGTTGATAGTGGATCCAAGCAAAATGAAATCTTAGATCATTTCAATCTATTCCCTATTTATCAATGTTGTTGAATTGGTCCAGCTGTGAGGATTTTTGCTTTCTTTGCACTGGGCTGTAATCCATACTGAAGGCTGTATTCTTTTCTCTTCATCAGCAAGTGCTTTAAGTCCTCTTCACTTATAGCAACCAAGATTGTGGCATCTGCACATGAGATGCCACAGTGAAATTGACCAGAAACCACCAGAATTATATAGGCGAAAAGGACTCCAAATAGGAAGTGGCACTCATAGAAATTATTCTAGCGACAGGAGCAGCAATAGAAGTAACTACTGTTTGCAGAACCAACACAATTGAGTATTTACTGTGTGCCAGGCACTATTCTAAGTGGCTGACAAACAGTACTTTGTGAATATTCATCCAATCCCATAAAACAGGTACATCAGCATCCACATCATACAGATGAGGAAAGAATCGGACAGGGTTAGAAACCTGCTCATCCGTGACCGAACAACATTCAGACCTAGCAGTCTGTCTCACAGGCTTAACTCTAAAGCACTATTCATACAACCTCCCAATATTCTGAATAAAATAATTCTCTTAATTTCAAGTCTGTTGTGATAATGTGTAATCGTACAACTGTTGATACAAATCAGGATATTGTTGTGACCCTTAACATTATATACACATCCATGAGGAGAACCTCTGGAGGTAGGATAATGGCATTCCCTTCTGGGTTCCCACTGGTGCGATCCCTACACATCTCCATGCATCAGATGGTCATTGTGACGCCAGTACTGACTCACACTCTAATCGACCCAATCACCACATCCTTTCCCAACTCCTTTGTATTTCCTTCTGCAGTTTCTCACGAATACCAACTCCACTGGGAGCCAGCTTAGTGTGTAGGCACTGACTCAATTACAGTACAAAGCATTAAACAGCAGGCTGTGATCCAAAGTGAAATAACTGTGGCTTTTTCTTACTGAGTAACATCTACAGAGTGCCATGACTAGGAGACCACCAAGCTTCTTCTGTAACAATGATTCTAGTGGGAGTGGTTTTCACTCCAAGACATATCAAATGCCCATGCCTATTTCCTTCTTCTGTCTCTACCATTCACATGTGGCCTTCAAGTTGGGCATAACATAATCTCGTCAATTACTTAGGGGATTTGTCTATAGCTCTCATTTTTATCTGGTTAGAAATTAAATTGTAAACTCACAAAAGAAAAGGATGGTATGGGTATTGTTTTTGCTATAGCACTAGATACTAATAAGCAATCAATTAAAGCTTTTTGATTTATCTACAAACAGGTTGCCATTTCATCAATCCCAATTAAATAAAATTATTGGGCTAATTAAGCTTAAATTTTTCTTCCAAAGTATCATAACAGAAATCTTAGTGAGATGGGAAAGTTGAAAACATCCATTTTTCTAGGCCCTGGTAACTTGCTTTAAGTAAGGGAGAAAGGTACAGTAGCTAAGAATGCATGTTCTAAAGAACTGTGTGTTAGATACATTTCCCCCCTCTGCCCCCCCATTTTTCGGTCCACACTCCCTTTCCCTCTCTGGGTCCAAAGTCCCCAGCCGCTTCATCACTCCACGTCATCATCTCTATCTCTATCTCAGGCATCTCTGTTTCTCAGGGTAGGGTCCTGCTCTCGGCTCTTCTCCGTTGATGGTCCCAGAG
>NW_006408597.1:675567-683701 GCF_000296735.1 Chrysochloris asiatica
TGGGGGGAAAGAAAGTGTCCCCACTGAATAGCTATCATCTTGTCTAGATGGGTCTTGTGAAAAGTGATGGGGATAAGATTCGTAAGATTCAGTAGTGAGTAAATGTTATCATGACTAATTGCGACTGTCACAATTTTAGAGGTAGAAGTTTTGTAACAAAAAAAAGGGGAATGGTTAATCTTACAGTCCAGAAACAGAGGACACTAGGACCATCAAGAGAGGATCGCAAAAGCAGAGTGCGGGACCTTATCCAGAGAAGCAGCAGCGCCAGAGATGGGGGCATGGAGACGGGGAGCGGCTGAGGACTCTAGATTCAAGGACTAAGAAGATTCGGACTAAGAGCTGGTGGCCAGGAACAGACTTGCAGGATGTGTCCTATGGAGATGTAAATTATTATATATGCCTGTGTGGTTTTTTTGTTTGTGTGTTTTTTAAAAAGCTAAAGTGGATAGAAAAAAATACTGTTAACTGATGGTACGTGGATGGGATTATAATCAATGTAATGAACAATGTATGATTTGTTGAATGTAAAACTGATGATATGCCATGTCAACTTTCACTCAATCCACAATAAAAACCTTAAAAAAAAAAAAAAGTGTACACATTTACTCTATATGAGTAAATAAGATCTGCCTCAAAGAGTTGTTATAAAGATGAAATGAGACTATAATTGGAAGGCACCTTATTAGGCACACATTAAATACTCAAGAAATACCAGCTATTATTGTAAGTATTACAAACTCAATGGCACCTATGTGATTCAAACCGCCAAGTTCCACATCTTAACAGAATTCACTGCGTTCCATACAGCCTCCTACTCAGAACTGCTGTTGTTGTTAGGGCCTGTTGAGGTGGTTCCACCTCACAGCCGTGCCCTGCACCATTGTCACAATTGCTACATTGTAACACACTCTGTCAACCCATGTCTTTGGGGTCTTCCTCTTTTTTGCTGACCCTACAATTTACCAAGCACGATGTCCTTTTCCAGGGCCTCCTGATATCCTGTCCAAAGTATAAGAAATGAAGTCTCACCAACACAGCTTCTAAGGAGCAATCTGGCTGTACTTACAACACCGATTTGTTTGTTCTTCTGGTAATCCATGGTACTTACAATATTCTCCTCTGATAACATAATTCAAATGTATCCACTCTTCTACATCTTCCTTTCATATTGTTGTTGTTAACTGCCCTCGAGTAGGTTCTGACCCATAGCGACCCTGTATAGGGTTTCCAAGGAGCAGCTGGTGAGCTTGAACCCCCGACCTTGAGGTTCAAACCTACTTCGCAGTCCAGCGCATTAACCCACAGGCCACACCAGGACTCCTTAAGTCATACTGCTGTTGTTATGTGCCGCGGAGTCGGTTCCGACTCATGGCGACCCTGCATATTAGGCGACTGAAAATAACATGACTTGGGTTAGGCACGCCTTACGCTTCAAACTGGTATCTTTGCTCTCGAACACTTTTAAAATCTAGCTTCTTTAATTATTTATTCAGCATGCAGACTGAATAAGTATGGTGAAAGGATACAACCCTGACACACATCTTTCTTGATTTTAAACTATTCAGTATCCTCTTGTTCTGTTCAAATGACTGCCTCTTGGTTTATGTACAGGTTTCTAATAAGCACAATTAAGTGTTATGAATACCCATTCCTCCCAATGTTATCCATAGTTTGTCATATCTACATAGTTGAAAGCCTTTGCATAATCAATAAAACCGTAAGTAAACATCTTTCTAATATTCTGTTCTCAGCCAAGATCCATCTAATATTGGCAACAGCATCCCTATTTTCACATCTTCTTCTGAATCTGACTTGAATTTCTGGCAGGTGTTGATGTACTGTTGCAACCATTTTTTAATTCTTTTCAGCAAAATTTTACTTGCATGTCATATTACTGATATTGTTCGATTTCCTCATTTGTTGGATCACCTCCCTTGGAATGGGCACAAATATGGATCTCTTTCAATCAGTTGCAAGGGAGCTGTCTTCCTAATTCCTTGGCATAGATGAGTGAGTGCCTCCAGTGCTGCATCAGTTTGTTAAGATTTCCATTTGTATTCCATCAATTCCCAGAGCCCTGCCCTTTGCCAATGCCTTCAGTGCATCTTGGACTTCTTCCTTCCTATTGGCTCTTGATAATATGCTACTCCTTGAAATGGCTGAACATCAATAATTTCTTTTTGGTACAGTGACTGTGCATTCCTACCATCTTTTTTGTTTTGTTTATTATTACAACCCCCTCCCTGCAACAACATTTATCCTACTTCCTCCCTGTAGCTCCCTATTTACATCTTATATTTCACAATGAACAAGACAAAACCATTTGATGTACTCTTACAAAACACAAAATATGTTATTCATTTATATGCTCAAAGGTCACGTTCTTCCAGCCAGCCTCCTGCCTTCAGGCACAAGCTTTCTCAATCCATGGGTCCAGAGCCCACCCTGTGTGTCCATTTCACCACCTCTGCCACTGTCTCTGCTGTCACCATTTTTCTAGGTGGGGCTCTCATGCTCCAGTCATGCTAGTCCTTCTTGCTGGTCCTGATCATCTGTTCCTGAAATGAAAGACTAACTGCTGCCCACTTTTAGTTATATATCTTCAACAATTACAGTTGTGATAATTGCAATTAATCCTGCTAGAAATTATTCACAATTGAATCATAAAATCCTATCATCATTGTCCCCCTTCTCCCTTTCACCAGAGCCATCTGGAAAAGAGGGAAAACTATTCATTGGGGATTCTACCTCACTTACTTCATACTGAAACTAAGCACACTCATTAATGCTTATAAACCAGCCACTTCATGCCTTTCTAGCACCCCCATGTTTGTTAGCCAATGTCTCAATTTTTCAAAGGTGGTTCCTTGATAGGAAGAATCTGTCCTTTCTGGCTGGAATTTTGAGTTATTGCATTCATAGGCAAAAGTCTAGTTCACAGAACTGTAGCAGTTTGCACGTGTTCACAGTTATCATATATCTTTATCTTCTTCAGTTCTGGTTCTGGTCAACTACACATCCAAGTTACATTAGGTCAAATAGTTACTAGCTACAAGTTTGGGAGTTCACACACACCTCTCTGCACTTCAGACCAGCTGGACACTTCACTCTTTGCTCCAGCCTCCAGTGGCCATGGGCTGAGAAGTTCACACATCTTCCTAAACTTCAGACCAGCCAGCCCTTCCTCTTCTCTCTCTCATCTCATGGTCAACGGGTACCAACGAAACATGGCCAAACTCAATCCATATCTTCATTGCTGCATTTCCCCACTTCCACTCACAAGTAGACCCAGGTGCTCACAGTGAGCATACTAGACTGCTCACGGTTCCCTTTGAGTTTCCATCCTGGAAGGGGGTTTTTCCTGATAGGCTGACTTTTCTTTTCTTTCCTTGATGCCTCCAAAGCCAACAGTTTGCCTAATATTCACACAGCCAAGCAGTTTGTTTCTTGTGCAGGTCTGTTTTTCAGTAAGAATAATCTGTTCTCCCAGCAGTTTTAGGTTGGTCTACATGTCATTTCAAGTGGGACTGCTCCGACTCAGAGGTTCCTACCATCTTCTTTTGATGCTTTCTGCAACATTCAATATTTTTGTCTTTCAATATTGCCAGTCAAGGTTTGAATGTTTCCTTCAGTTTTTTTTTCAATTTGAGAATTGCTGAGCATGTTCTCCCTTTTGGTTTTCTAACTCCAGGTCCTTGCACATTTTATTATTTGGCTTATCTTCTCAAGCCCCCCTTTGAAATTTTCTGTTCAGTTCTTTTACTTCTTCATTTCTTTCATCCACTTTAGCATCTTATTATGTTCAAGAGCATGTTTCAGGGTCTCTTCTGACATCCATTTTGGTCTTTTCTTTTTTCTTGTCCTTTTAATGACTTTTTGCTTGTATGATGTTCTTGATGTCATCCCACAGTTCTTTTGGTCTTCGGTCACTAATATCTAACTGCATCAAATCTGTTCTTGAAATGGTCTCTAAATTCAGGTGATATATGATCCACGTCATATTTTGGCTCTCATGGACTTGTTTTAATTTTCTACTTCAGCCTGAACTTGCAAATGAGCAATTGATGATCTGTTTCACAGTCTGACCCTGGTCTTGTTTTGGCTGATGATATTGCAATTTTCCACTGTCTCGTCCCACAAATGTAGTTAATTTGAATTCTGTGTATTTTGTCTGATAAGGTCCATGTGCATACTTGCCTTTTATGCAGTTTAAGTGATTTGCAATAAGTTATTGGTGTTGCAAAATTCTATCACACGATCTCCAGAATCTTTCCTATCACTAAGGCCACAGTTTCCATGCTGTTTGTGTCCAATCTTCACATTCCAATCACCAGTAATTATCAAGACATCTTCATTGCATGTTTGAACAGAATGGTACCCAGAGTTATAACGGTGGTATATAATGGAGTTATAATGCAGATACATTTTTTTAAAACTTCAAGGGCTTTAAGGGGGTGACAGTACCTGGCACCCAGTAGGTACTCACTAAATATTATTTGAACAATGAGAAAAAGGACATATGACTTATAAATATGGAAATAAGCAGAAATAAGAGAGCTGTACTGAATGATTCACAAGCAGAGACATAAAGAGTGACCTAATACTCTCCCACTACTCGCCAGTCTCGGGGACAATATTAATGTTCTATCACCACGAATAATGTGTGAGACAAGGATGACTAAAACAGACTCCCATAATCAAATTCATACCTTAATCAGAAAACATCAGATCCTTCCTCTCCTTGATTTCAAAGTACTAAATTGAGAAAATATGGCATTTAGTCATGGTTAACTGCAGGAGTTAGAGCAGACTCTACTTTGTTCCTTGAGGCTGGACTGCTATAGCTGATGAGGAATCACTGAGAGACCATGTTGGCCAACTAACACGGATGCTTCTGCTGGTAGGAACCCACGTTTCTCTCTCTTTATGACGTAACAGTAATGCATTTTCTACCCGTCATCCTGTTCTCGTAACTCTAAGAGTTGCTATTTGCGGATATTTTCCAAAAGCTTACAGCTGTTATGGGAACTTTCAATAAGAGGCCCTGTTACTCTAGTGGGAAGACTGGAAAGATGTTTCCATTTGGCCCCTACACCTCTTAACTCCACCTCCTTCCTCCCTATCCGCCCTCTCCACCCCCCTCCCCCAGCCCTCTTCATTGGATGCTGAGACTAGTTCTGTTTACAGACCCTCTGCCTGAGCTCTCCTTCTCCCTCCCCCTCAAATCTAAAGGAAAGCAGGCGGCAGTCTTGGAAAGAGTTACTTCATCCAGTTGGCTAATGGGTCACATATTCCATGGGAAAGGATCCAAGGATGGAAAAAAGGGGATGGGCAGGCCTTCTGTGGAAGGAGAGTATAAAGAGTACTAACTGCAAGGTTCTTAGGTTTGGGTAAAAGGTGGTAAATTCCAGTTTTGGGGTGAAATTAGAATATTTTCCAGTTGTGTCCACATATTGTTGGCTCTCCTTGTGACTGTTGGCACCTTCCCAGGCTTCTGTCTGGCACCTCCAACAAATACCTAAAAGAATCAGACTCATTCCAAAGCTTCCCAGAGGGGGGAAGAGGGCCAAAAGGTCTGCCAAGTCCTTTGATCTACACTGGGGGTCTCCAGGGATTCCGTCCAGGAGAGGTGGGAGGGAGAAAGAGACTCTAACATAAGCTGCCAGATGCATTCTCCAAAGACATGTCACCCTTTATGAGGTTCGGCATCTAGTGAAGAGGTAGGATACAGGGTTGTCAGCTCCACCTAGGAAGGTTTAATTTCTACCCTGTATGATGTTGGTTTTAAAATAACAACTCATCATGCCAAAAAAAGTATTCCATAAGGAAAAATGTCCCAGATGGGCTGGGAAGAGATCCTATTCTTTTGGACTCATGTCTAAGAAAATAAAAAGTAAACTTCTACTGCTGTTGACTTTCACTAGCAATTCCATTTGGCAACTAAAATCTAAACCCTAAGTAGCGCCGTCTACGGCAGTCAATCAGCACTGGCTCTCCTGGCCCAGAACTGAAGCAAAAGCTTTCGGACAGGGCCCTTTACGCCAAGGTCAGAGCAGAGACAAAAAAAGAGAGTCAAGGGAGATGAATAAGACCTTATGTCACATAAGACCCAGGTCAAGGCCTCCCAAGTGACCCAGAGCCAGGTAACAGGACAGGTAGCTGGGGCCTGGGGCTGTAGGAGCTGCCATGTCAGAACCAGATCCCAAGTTTATTCAGCATGGAATCTCTGCCATGAGTGCCAACTGTACATTTTTCTCCAGACTGAACTTAAGGAATTTCCAATGTGAAAGACCCCGCAGAGAGTTTCTGCACATATAGGAAAGCGCTCAGACACTGTGAAGTGAGTTGGGAAATATTAGATGGAGGAGTGACCACATAGACACACACACAACATAACTACCTCCCTTTTTCCTCTCCTGAATTCCATTAAAAGGGAAGAACAGATTAGTTTTTAAAGAATGAAATGGTAACTAGGCTAGAAAACAGCTAAAGGAGCCAGCAACATGCCAAACTTTAAGGAAATCCTAAAAGATAGAAAGCAGATGGAATCAGGTTGAGAAAACATAGCAGAGGAAGCCTCAGTCCACAATATCAGAGACGAGAGTTATCTTCCCAAGGAGGCCCCCAGAAAGCTCCAAGCATGAAGAGTATGAGGGGGCCACAGAACAACAGTCAGGTAATTCATGAACACACAGCATCTGGGGCAGCCGAGCCAATAGGCTCTCTCCAACACCTAATCTGGAAGTTGTTGCACTCAGGATACAACCCGAGGAAGAGACAATGCATGGATGTAGAGAGCTGAGAGAGGGGTGGAGCCAGAGACAGAGTTATCCTTACACTAATGGCAAAGGGGAGAACAGAGGGAAAGGGAAAGCACAAAAGTCTTCCTGAAGCTCTTAAATAAGACCCTCACCCTGTTGCTAACCCACATTTACCTAAAGGGAAGCAGTCAACGTGTTTAGCCCTCAAACAAAACTCAACACAAGAAAACAATCCTAGGCCATCTGCCAGTTTCAATCCATCTAGTCTTCTGTTTATACATATGATCCGTCACACGAGGATCATCAAAATTGACAAAATTTAATAGCAGAAGGGGCAGGAGAAGATCTAAACAGAATCAATCCTGGAGAAAACAAAGGAAATTCAAGGAACAGAAGAGAACTTTTAAAAAATTCGATTGGTATCCTCAGAAAGATCAGCAGGCAAACTGCACCCAATAAAAACCAGTCTGTTGTTAGGTGTTGGGCTGATAACTACAAAGCTGCTAGTTCAAACCCATCAGCCACTCATAGGAGAAAGATGAGGCTGTCTGCTCCCATAAATATTTACAGTTTCAGAAAACAGGGTCACTAATATGTCAGAATCAACTGACAAAACAGCTAACCAGGGTGTGACAGTTTCTGATTGTTGTTGTTGTTAGGTCCCATTCAGCTGGTGCCAACTCAGCAATCCTGGTCCTGCGCCATCCTCACAGTTGCTGTACACTTGACCCTATTGCTGCAGCTACTGTGCCAATCCATCTCGTTGGGGATCTCCCTCTTTTTCACTGACCCTCCGAGACTCTACCAAACATGATGTCCTTCTCCAGGACTGGTCCCTCCTGGCTATCTCGGCTTCTAAGGAGCACTCTGGCTATACTTCTTCCAATATCGTTATGTTTTCCTGGCAGTCCTTGATAACTTTAATATTCTTCTCAACCACCATAATTCATATGCATCAATTCTCCTACAGTTTTCCTCACTCACTGCCCAACTTTCACATGCATATGAGGCTATTGAAAATACCATGGCTTGAATCAGGTGCTCTTTAGTCCCCAAACTGATTATCTTTGCTCTTGAACATGTTAAAGAGGTTTTATACAGCAGATTTACCTAATGCAATCCATCATTTGATTCGACTGCTGCTTCCGTGTTGGTGGTGGATCCAAGCAAAATGAAGTCTTCAATCTTTTCTCCATTTATCACGATGTTATTTACATTGTATTTATTGGATTATAATAATTACAAATTTATTTATTATAATGCAGTGATGAGGATTTTTGTTTTCTTTACATTGAGATGCAACCCATACTGAATGCCGTGGTCTTGGATCTTCAACAGTAAGTTTTTAAGTCCTCTTTACTTTTAGCAAG
>NW_006408597.1:690731-697594 GCF_000296735.1 Chrysochloris asiatica
ACAGCATATGATCAAAAGTCGATGATCCTGAAGGAGTAAGCCCAAGGTGCACTGAAAGCACTGGCAAAGAACAAGGCACTAGGAACTGATGGAATACAAATTGAAATCTTTCAACAAACTGATGCAGCACTGGAGGCACTTACTCATCAATGCCAAGAAATATGGAAGACAAATACCTGGTTAATTGACTGGAAGAGTTCCGTATTTGTGCCCACGCCAAAGAGAGGTAACCCAGTGGATGCGGAAATCATTGGACAATCTCTTTGATATCCCATGCGAGCAAAGTCTTACTAAAGGTAATACAGAAAACGGCTGCAAGCATACACTGACAGAGAAATTCCAGAGGTTCAAGTCAGATTCATAGGAGGACATGGAATAAGGGAGATCATTACTGATGTCAGATGTATCTTGACTGGAAGCAGAAAATACCAGAAAGATGTTTACCTGTGCTTTACTGACTATGCAAAGGCTTTCGATGTGGATCATGACAAGCTATAGACAACACTGTGAAGTATGAGTATTCTGGAACACTTAATTGTGCTCATGAGGAATCTGTACACAGACAAAAAGGGGCAGCTGTTCGAACGGAACAAGGGAACACAGAGTGGTTTAAAATTAGGAAAGGTGGGTGCCAGGGCTGTATTCTTTCATCATACTTATTCAATCTGTATGCTGAGAAAATAATCCTAGAATCTGGATTAAATGAAGAAAAACGTGTTATCAGGATTGGAGGAAGACTCATTAACCTGCGATATGCAGATGACAAAACCTTGCTTGCTAAAAACTTAAAATACTTACTGATGAAGGTCAAAAACCATAGCCTTCGGTATGAGTTGCATCTCAATGTAAAGAAAACAAAAATCATCACCAGTGGACTAATAGCATCCATGCCAATGGAGAAAAGATTGAAGTTGTCAAAGACTTCATTTTGCTCGGATCAACCATCAACACTCATGGAAGCAGCAGTCAAGAAATCAAATGACCTATCGCATTAGGCAAATCGGCTGCACAAGACCTCTTTAAAGTGTACAAGAGCAAAGCTATCAGTTTGAGAACTAACATCTAAACCAAGCTATGGTATTTTCAATAATTTTAAATGCATGTGAAAGTTGGACAGTGTATAAGAAAGACCCTAGGAGAATTGATGCATTTGAGTTATGGTGTTGGAGAACACTGAAAGTACCATGGGCTGCCAATTGAACAACCCAATCTGTGTTGGAAAAAGTACAACCAGAGGGTTCCTTGCAAGCCAGGATGGCCAGGCTTTGTCTCTCATACTTTGGACATATTATCAGGAGGAGCCAGTCACTGGAGGATATAATGCTTGGTAGTGGAGGGTTGGAGAAAAAGAGGAAGACCCCAAGGAGATGGATTAGAACATGGATGCAGTGATGGGCTCAATTGTGAGGTTAACCCAGGACTGGTCAGTGTTCCATTCCTGTTGTTCATAGGGTTGCTACGAGTCAGTACTGACTTGCTGGCTCCTAACAACCACGTAGATTCCAATTCACAGTGACCCTGTGAGAGTCAAAATGCCCTATAGGGTTTCCTAGGTATGATGCCGTAGGATAAGCACTGGACTGTTTAACAGCAAGATTGGTGGTTCAAACCCACCAGGTGCTCCTTCGAACCTTATACAAAGTCTCTATGAGTTGGAAACCAGCTCAATATCACTTAAAAGCAACAACAACTTTTATGGGAGCACAACACCAGGTTTTTCCTCCCGAAGAGTTGCTGGGTGGATCTGAACCACCAACCTTTTGGTTAGCAGCTAAGCACTTAACCAGTGCACCACCAGGGCCACTTAATTAATGTTTTTGTTGTTGCTGATGTTATTTAGTGCTGTCGGGTAGCTTCCATCTCCTAGGAGCAGTTTGGTGGATTTGAACTGTCAACCTTGTGATTAGCACTACAGCTAAAAAATGACCACAACAGTATTCTGAAAATAGAATGTTAACCCCTTTATCTCCTGACCAAACATGCCTCCCCACAAATTTCCTCAAGTGAAGTGTTATCCATGGAATACTAACTGTTGGGATAGGAGGGGGTTCCAGTCAATACTCCATACTACTGACTGTACAGGAGGAAGCCCTGCTCTGAATGCATAGAAACCTATTAATATTCAGAGAAGAGAAGAACAAACGAGAGAGGTTTGCCATCTGCTGCATACTTACATTGTTGATTAGGTAGACACCCCGACCCCTAGAGGAGGCCACTGGTTTTACTATCCAAGGTCCCCGATCCTTTGAATATGAATCTGCTCAAAATATGGGGAGGAGAGCATGAGGGGAGAAGAAACAAAGAGAAAAAAAGTTATTTATCAGCTTAAATTTCAATAGTTATATCCTCAAGTTCCCCAAGAATTTTCCACATTTCTTACTGAAGAACCCAAACCAAACCCAACCCACTGTAGTCAAGTCAATTCCAACTCACAGCACCCCAGAGGACAGAGCAGAACTGCACCATTGGGTGCCCATTGTGTAAACCTTGATGGAAGCAGACTGCCTCGCCTTTTCCCTGTGGAGCCACTGGTGTGTTCACAATTCAGCCCAATGCTTAACCCACTGCACTGCCCAGGCTTCCGCTGAAGAAAACCAGCTTAAAAACTAGCCTTAAAACCAAAAGAAAGAGGAGGAGAAGAAAAAGGAAAGGGCACAATTACTCATGGTGTTTCTCCCACCATTTCCCCTCACAATAATGACTTGAATGAGACAAGAAAAACAAAATCAGGTCAATATCCACCTAGCAACCTGAACAAAGTCTCACCGACATTAACCTAGGAACCTCCCAAGGTTCACACAGCAGTGACAAAGTGAGCCAAAAGCTCCACCTCCCAACCAGACTCCTTTCCTTAAGCAACACCTCAGCTCACATGAGAAATGAAAACTTTCATACCAGACTGTGCTCAGGGAGCAGGAAGACAGTAATTCACAAGTGGTTCAAAGAGAGACATGGAGCAGTTCCTCTCAAGGCCACCAGGGGAAATCAACAGGGCCCTAATTGGAACGTCTAACCTCCAGAACTGTGAGAAAATCAATCTTTGTTCTTTTGAGCCATCCACTTTGTGGTCTTCTGTTATAGCAGCCATAGGAAGCAAAGAAAAGCATCTGACAACACTGTAAGGTCCATACTTGCAGCAGTCGTACTTTGCAGATAAGGTGGCCGAGGCATACAGAGGTGCAGCCACTTGGCTGAAGTGTCTTAGCAACAATTTTTAACTACAAAATTCCAACTACTAGCACACTCTTGTTTTAAAGTAACTTTAAATTAAGGCTGTATTCTGACCCATCTTGGAGCCTTCCATGAACAAACCTTGAACTGTCAACCAATGGTGCTGGAGCAATAAATTCTGTCAGGGGAAATAGCCTCACCACGATGGAAGTAGGAGTTCCTCCCCAAGGAACAAATCCCCAGAGTATCACCAGATCAGACTGTTAAGCCCAACAGGTTAAGAGAATCCCAAATCACTAAGTCTAGGGAGAACTGTCTCCCTTCCCCTTTCCATACCACTTCCTCTTCCAATTAAATAAATTAAAATACTAGTAGATTGTCTGTTATGAGGCCTGGTGTATAGTGTGCTACCACAAGGTCAGCAGTTTGAATCTAGGGGCTGCTCCGAGGGAGAAAGGTAAGGCTTTCTGCTCCTGTATAGACGTCCAGCCATGGTCACTCTACACAGGATTGCTATGTGTTGGAAGCAACTGGACAGCATACCACCACCACCACTCTGCCTCTTGGACTTTTTGAGAGAGTGAAAAAAACAAAAAAGATCCTGTGTGTCTGCCCTCTCTGTGTGTCTCATCCAAGCCTCTTATGGGAAAGGTGATTTCCTCTCATTGGCAATATTGGGAAACCAGTCATTGCATGCAAGATGTCAAATGTCTTTAGCAATAAGAACAGTTGTGAAGAGCATGGGTTTTGAAGCCAAACTGCCTGGGTTTGAATCCCAGTTCTATCATTTGCAAGCTTCATAACTTATGGAAAAGTTTCTTCATCTCCTCATCTGCAAAACTGATATTAATAAAGGTGCCCATCTCAAAGGGTGGGAGTCCTGGGTGGTGCAGTGAATTAATGCACTTGGGTGTCAACCAAAAGGTTGGAGGATCAAGTCCACCCATAGGCACCTTGGAAAAGAGCTAACAATCTACTTGTGACAAGTCATGGAGTCCCGGTTACTCTGACACACAGGAGTTGCCATGAATCAAAATGAGCTGGTTTTGTACCTCACAGATATAAAGCATAGAGAAGAGTGCCTAGTGGAAAGTAATTGCTCACTTGGTGTTTGTTAACTGCCATCGAAATGGTTCCAACTCCTAGTGACCCTGCACAGGGTTTCTAAAGAGCAGCTGGTGGGTTTGAACTTGTGGTCAGCAGCCTAGTGTTGACCCTAGAGTGCCACACCAGGAGTCCAACTGTTCACTAGTTGCTCGCTATTAATATTTCTACTTAAGACTCTCACGGAAGACTTGCCTCCTGTCTGGTTCCCACACTTTCAGTATACTACTGCCTCTTCTCTTCTGTGCATGAAGTCTACTGAGTCAGGCTCTGCCCACAAGAGGAGAAGCCTGGAAGTACCCGGCTCTTCTGCCTGGGCCTGGATAAGTAAGCTCACGTGCAGGCAAAAGTAAATGCCGCCCATTTGAGACCTGGGCGCAGGCTATATGTGTTCCCATCTAGTTTATAGCATGAACTAACACTTAGAGCCCTATTTGGCTGCCAAGTGCATTTTTCATTTAGTCTGAGCACAAAGGAAGGAGAGACTAACTGGCACCTCCAAACTCTAATACCGAAAGATACAGGATGCTCATATCCCAAAGAAGAAAAATTACACAAGTCCAGAAATCAAGGCAACAGGCACAAGACACACAACAAAGCAAGCATATGTCATTCATATGTAAACGTATACGAGTCCTCACACAGGTCCTAGCTCTAATCAGAGAAGGGACATCCAAGAAAAAGCACACAAGATAGGAGCATGTTGATAAGATACAGTTGTGTCCTTCTGTAGATGATACTGACCTGCTTACTAAAAGTCAATGATCGGAATGAAAACAGAGTTTTCAAGTTATCGCCACAAACGTTTCACTAGAGAACCACAATTTTTCCAAGATTTGAAAAGTCCTAATTGGTTACTGAGTTGAGGCAGCCAGTGGGATGAATTTACCACAATTTTAGTCATTGGGGACTGCGGTGGCATTCCCCATCAAGCACTTACTACAGAACTCCGCGTACTCAGCTGGCAGGAGGAAGGTCTGAGGCAGGATGTGAAAAGCCTTGAATCCATGCGTGTGCTGCATTCGAATGACATTTTTATATAGTCGGTCCTTCCGGGTGAGTTCATAAGACCTATAAGGATAAATACAAGCATTTCCAGTTCAGTAGTAAGCTATGATTCAGAGATTTTCCTGTGTTCTCACATTTGAAGGCATTCACAGCTCACGGTTCGAGAGCACTTACGGAGGAGAGAGTATTACTACGAGTGATTCAAAACGTTTGTGGAAAAATGGAATTAACAGGTCACAGAATTGTTCCATGAACCTTCTGAGGCCCACAATCTAAGGTACCACCTTCAGTGTTGAAACTCTTCCAGGTCTTGAATGGGGTGATAAGTTACATAATTCTATGTATTTGTTTAAACTCACAGAATTTTATACCCCAAATTTTACCTATCCCAAACCTTTCATTGTCAACCCATAAGTTTATGAGTCATTTTCATCAAATGGATTTTTTTTTGTTTAAACTTATTCATTAATGTATAATGTACATACAGTAAAATTAACTCTTTTTATTGTAAAATCCCATGAGTTTGAACAAACACATGCAATTATATAACTACCAACCCAATTAAATCTAGAACCATTTTGATTCTGCAGTGATATCTTATGACCCTTTGTGGCCAACCCTTCCAGCCACCACCAGCCCCGGGCAAACACTGGTCTGCTTTCTAGAGCTTTGCTTTTTCCAGAAAGTAAAATAAATGGAATGATATAGTAGATAGCCTTTTGAGACTGGCTGCTTTGAGTGAGATCAATTATTTTGTCTAAAAATTTGAGATTAATCTTTGATGCTGCATATTATCAGCATTTTGTTCTGTTTTATTGCTCAACAGGAATCCACTGTCTGGCTGTATCACAGACTGCATCCATTCACAAGTTGTATCACAGAACGTATCCATTCACAAGTTGAAAGGTATTCTCATTGTTACTAAATTTTGGAGCTCATGAATAAAGTCACTATAAGCATTCAGATTGCATGACCATCAATTTCCCCTCCTGGATAAATATCCAGGTGAAAGACTGCTGAGCTGATGACAGCTTATGTATTGTTACATAACAAGTTATTCCAAAGCATAGCAGCTTAAAGCATCCAACTGATATGAAGTGAGGAGAGACGCACAAGAACACCCAAACTTGCACACAGTACACATTCTACCTAGCTTGGTAATCAGAATTCGACTAGAGGAACTAAAAAAAAACCAAACCAATTTTTGATAAATGAAGTAAGTATAAATTGCTACAATTTGATGAACTTGACCTACACCTATTATGGAAGTAGTAGCTCAAAACACCAATTGAGAGAGAAGGAGTCTTCACATCAAATATCAATCCTATCCCCCTCTATACACAGGGTTGATAGGGTCAGGCAACTTAGACATTGGCTACCTATAATGAGGGGGCAATAAAGATATGAAGTGACTGGCTTACAAGGTTTCAAGAGGGAGTTCAGTTTAAGAGAATGCAGGGGAGGCAACAAATCCTTACAGCAAGAAACATTCCCACCCCCTCCACACACAGAGTGGACAGAGATGGGCAACTTGGACATTGGATACCCAAATGGGGAAGGAGGGACTACAAAGGCAAGAA
>NW_006408597.1:697694-699569 GCF_000296735.1 Chrysochloris asiatica
GCCAGTACACAGCCTTTCTCTTTCTGTGAGTCTAGAGTCTTCAGCTGCTCCCTCTCTCCATGTCCTCATCTCTACCTACATCTCTGATGTTGCTACTTCTCTGGATAGGGTTCCACATTCTACTCATGCTCTTCTCCCCTGATGGTCTAGGATCCTGTTCCTGGAATGTAAGATTAACTACTCCCCCCCTTTATGTTACAAAACCTTTACAGTTGTGACAATTGCATTTAGTCATCATAACAATTACTATGGAATCATAAGAATCCTATCCCCATCTCCTTTCACAAGACCAGTCTAGACAAGATAAAAACTATTCAGTGGGGATTCTACCTTCCCCCACACTCTGAAACTAAACTCCCTCTTGAAAACGTATAAGCCAGTCATTTTGTGCCTTTATAGCCCCCTCCATTTTAGGTAGTTAATGTCTAAGTCTTACCCATCCCTATCAACCCTGTATATTGAAGGGATAGGCTTGATCCTTGATGCCTCTCGGTTGATATTTTAAGCTACTACATCCGTTAAGTATAGGTCAAGTTCATCACATTGTAGCAATTTACACTTGCTTCCTTTATCAAATTTCTTTATCTTCCTCTAGTTGAGCTCTGGTCATCAAGCCATCGAAGCTGGGTCAAATGGGTACTATTTGCAAGTTTGGGGGTTCTTGTGCGTCTCCCTCCACTTCACATCAGTCAGATGCTTCAATATCAGCTCTAGCTCTCCATGGCTAGGTCAATGTCCATGGGCTCAGGAGTTCCTAAGTCTCCCCAAACTTCAGACCAACCAGCCCTTCCTCTTCTCTCTCTCCTCTTGAGGTTGATAGGAGTCTATGGAACATGGTCAAACTCAGCCCCTATCTTCATTACTGACTTTCCCCCACTTCCACTCAAATGCTACCTTTTGAAATGGTTGAACAGCAACCATTTCTTTTTGATACAGTGACTGTGTATTCCTTCTTCCTTCTTTGGATGCTTTCTGCATCATTGAATATTTTGCCCATGTTGTTGTTATTAAGTGCCATCAAGTCGGTTCCAACCCATAGTGACCCTCTATAGTGTTTTCCAAGGATTAGCTGGAGAACTTGAACCACCGACCTTGTAGTTCAAACAATTTTGTAGTCTGGCACATTAACCCACAGCGCCACACTGGGACTCCACAGAATCCATCAAGATTGCAAGTCAAGGCTTGAATTTTTACTTAAGTTCTTTCGCTTGAGAAATGCTGAGTGTGTTCTTCCCTTTTGGTTTTCCAACTCAAGATATTTGATTGTGTCTTTCTGACCTGTACTTTGCAATTTTCTGTTTAGTTCTTTTACCGCCTTTTTTCCATTTACTTTAGTATCTTGACACTGGAGAGCAAGTTTCAGAGTCTCTTCTGAAATCCATTTTGGTCTTTTCTTTCTTTCTTGTCTTAATGGTCTTTTGCATTCTTCTTACATGATGTTCTTGATATCATCCCACGACTCTTCTGGTCTTTGGTTTTTAGTGTCTAATGCATTACATCTGTTCTTGAGATGGTCTTTAAATTCAGGTGAGATATACTCAAGGCCATATATTGGCTCTCACAGACTTATTTTAATTCTCTTCGGCTTAGCTTAAACTTACATATGTGCAATTGATGGTCTGTTCCAGTCTGCCCCTGGCCTTATTTTGACTGATGTGATACAGAGTTTTTCCAAATCTCTCGCCACAGAAGTAGTCAATTTAATTTCTGTATATTCTACCTTGTGAAAACCATGTATATAATCATCTTCTAGTTTGTTTTAAAAAGATATTTGCAATAAAGAAGGTTTCGATCATGAGATCGTCAGCATCATTTCTATCACCAACTACTGGTATGTCCAACTACATACCTTTCCTCTTAGTTTCCAACCTTTGA
>NW_006408597.1:699908-701719 GCF_000296735.1 Chrysochloris asiatica
CATATAATTCACAATAAAACATTAAAAAAAAAAAAAAGAGAGAGAGAATGCAGGGGAAGATAGAGTCTCCACTGAGTAGTTTTCATCTTGTCTAGATGGGTCTGGTGAAAAGAGACGGGGATAAGATTCTTATAATTTAATAGTGAGTAACTGTTATCATGACTAACTGCGACTGCCCCAACTGTAAAGGTAGAAGTTTTGTAACAAAAACGGGGAAGTCGTTAATCTTACAGTCCAGAAACAGAGGACCCTAGGACCATCAAGGGAGAAGAGAAAGCAGAATGCAGGAGTCTATCCAGAGAAGCAGCGACACCAGAGATGGAGGCAGAGATGGGGACATGGAGAGAGGGAACAGCTGAGGACTCTAGAATCATGGAAAGAGAGGGAGTGAGAGCTGGCGGCTAGGAAGCAGGCTTGCAGAATGTGCCCTTTGGTGGTTTAAATTATTATATATGCCTGAGTGTTTCTGCATATATCGCCCCATCCCAGCCCCAACCCCCCTGCAAAAAAAAAAACAAAAAACAGAGGGAATGGAAGCAAATACTGTTGAATGATGATCCACGGAGTAGATTGTAATCACTGCAATGAAATGATGGTGTAAAGCCAATGTTCTCCCATGTAAATTATCACTTAGTTCACAATAAACATTTTTTTAAAAAAAGGAAATGGTCCATTCACCTGGAGATGAGAGAGAGAAGAGGAAGGGCTGGTTGGTACAAAGTGTGGGGAGACTTGGGAATTCCTGAGCCCATGGACATTGACCTAGCCACGGAGGGCTAGAGCTGAGAGTGAAGCATCCAGGTGATAAGAAGTGGGGAGAGCCACACAAGAACGCCTATTTGATCTAGCATCAGCGGCTTGATGGCCAGGACTTGACTAGAGGAAGATAAAGTAATTTGGTAAAGGAAGCAAATGTAAATTGCTACAATGTGATGAACTTGATGTATATAGCAGCTCAAAATACCAACCAAGAGGGAAGGAGTCTTCAAATCAAGGATCAAACTATCTTCTCTGTACACAGGGTAGATAGGGATGGGCCACTGAAGGAAAAATTCAAGCCTTGACTTGTAATATTGAAAGGATTGAATGACACAGGAAGCAACTAAAGCAGGACCACACAGATTGACTGTACTAAAAGGAACTGGTCAATGTTCAACCATTTCAAAAACCAATGGCATTGAAGAAAAAAGACAAAACTGCATTGAAGACATTGGCAAAACACACAACTCCACGAATTAACAGAATACAATTGAAATGTTTCAACAAACTGATATCATACCAGAGACGCCCATTCATCTATGCCAAGAAATATGGAAGACAACTACCTGGCAAACTGATTGGAAGAAATCCTTATCTCTGCCCATTCCAAAGAAAGGTGACCCAATGAAATGTGGAAATCATTGAAAAACATCATTAATATCCATGCAAGTAAAATTTTGCTGAAGATAATTTCATTAACGGTTGCAGCAGTACACCAACAGGGAGCTGCCAGAAATTCAAGCCAGATTCAGAAGAGACATGCAACTAGGGATATCACTGCTGACGTCAGATGGATCATAGGTGAAAGCAAAGAATATCAGAAAGAAGTTTATTTGTGCTTTAATGATTATGCAAAGGTTTACGACTATGTGGATCTTAACAAATTACGGATAACACTGCAAGGCTTGTATATTCCACAATACTTAATTGTGTACATGAGGAAGACAGACCAAGAGAGTTTCTCAAACAGCAAAAGGGGATACTGAATTGTTTAAAATCAGAAAAGGTGTCTGCCAGTGTAGTATCCCTTCACCATATTTATTCAATCTGTA
>NW_006408597.1:705854-719668 GCF_000296735.1 Chrysochloris asiatica
TGCTCCCGTAAAGATTTACAGCCTCGGAAACCCTGTACAGGGTCGCTATGGGTCGGAACCGACTCGACGGCACTAAACAACAACAACATCCTCTCTGTATGCAGGATTGATAGAGACGGGCAACTTAGATGTGGCACTATGGGTTAATGCGCCAGACTGCAAAGCCGTTGAACTGCAAGGTCAGTAGTTCAAGCTCACCAGCTGCTCCTCAGAAACACTATACAGGGTTGCTATGGGTAGGAACCGACCTGACAGCACTTCATAACAACAACCTAAAATGTATGGGGCTATAAAGGCACGAAGTAACTGGCTTACAATTTTCAAGAGGGAGTTTAGTTTCAGAGTATGTGGGGGAAGGTAGAATCTCTGCTGAATAGTTTTCATTTTGTCTAGATGGCTCTGGTGAAAGTAGATGGGGATAAGATTCTTATGATTCAATAGTGAGTAATTGTTGTCATGACTAATTGCAATTGTCACAACTGTAAAGGTAGAAGTTTTGTATCAAAAACAGGGTAGTAGTTAATCTTACAGTCCATGAAAAGAGAACCCTAGAACCATGAAGGGAGAAGAGCACGAGCAGACTGTGGGACTCAATCCAGAGAAGCAGTGACACCAGAGATGGAGACAGAGAGCAGCTGAGGACTCCAGACTCATGAAAAGAGAAAGGCTGTGTGCTGGCAGCCAGGTGCTGGTGACCAGGAGGCAGGCTCACAGAATATGTCCTTTGGTTGTTTAAATATTATATATTCCTGAGCGTTTCTGTGTACATCCCCCTCACCAAAAGAAAAAAACAGAGGGAATAACAGCAAATACTGTTGAATGATGATGCATGGAAGAGACTGGACTGGAGATCATAACTGTTGCAATGAAACAATGAATGTAAAATGGATGTTCCCCCATGTAAACGATCACTCAATTCACTTTAAAACTTAAAACATAAAAACAAACACATAATATTGTGAGGATAGCACAGGATCAGTTTCACTGTTGTGCATAGAGTTGCTATGAGTTGGAACCAACTCGACAGCACCTAACAACAACGCATTAGGAATGTATTATGGTGTACTCCAAAAAGACACTTCACTTAGACTCAAATGGACTGATGAGTTTAAGGTCTGTTTCATTATTTATAAACCATCTCAGACACCTTGAGGCATTTGCTTGGCATGGAGGCTCAGGACCATAATCTTAGGGGATATCATGGTCCAAAGACAACGTTCTGCATCCTACTTAGGTGAGTCGTAACTGTGATCTTAAATGTTCATGAGTAGTCATCTAAAGTGCAAGCACCAGTCTCTCCCTGTGTAGAGGAAAGAAAGGTGATGAAAAGGCTTAGAATCAATTAGTCCCCTGGACTAATGGACCATATGAACATCAGTCTCCATAACCGTGAAGCCAGAAAAACTACATGGTGCCAGGCTACCACTGCCAACTGCTCAGAAAGGGATCACAGATCCCGAGATAGGGTAGGAGAAAATGTGGAACAAAACTCAAAATCAACAAACGAAAAAAAACCTGTTTTATTGGAACCTTGAGTCTATGGCTCTTGGTCACCCTTTGGGTCTGGAATTGAACTCACCCAGTTACCCAATTTTCAGTCAGGCAATAGGTTTACTGGGGGGACTGGGGAGTGGACACTAACACTAGCAAAATTAGTGAGGTATGCACAACATAGACCAGTTAACAATTTGAGATGAAAAAGGCAGCGTTTACCTAAGGACAATATTCAGAAAGGTGGGCAAAGGAGAAGGAATGGAAAGCAGAACCACAGGATGTGGGACAGTGAGGCCGCATTGAGGAGACTGCATTCGAGATTAAACTGAGTATGACTTGGTGGATGGAAAGCTGATGATCTGCTCTATCTATAACCCTTCTCTCAATCCACATGTGAGGGGAAAAAAAATCTTAGCATCTGGGCTCTAATTATGAAATACCTATCCATCCTCAGCTCAACTTTACTATGATGTCTTAAAGGTTGGTTTGCTATATTTAGGTATCACAAATACCTCTTTCTTATCCACTGCCCCCTTCAGAAATTTAAAACAGTTACTCAGTTTTTAATATACAGGAGAGCTCCTTAAAAATGTATGTTCCTGGGTGTAACCTCCCAAAATTCTGCAATGATTTCCAGTGCCTGCATTTCACACAAGTACCCCAAGTATTCCAGATAAAGATGGCCCAGGGACCACAGCCTGTATATAACACTGACTTAGTCTAGGACAGTAATTTCCAAACTTTACTGATGGACACCGACTCCTCACTTAACAACCCATCTCGTTAGGCCAACAATTCACATTTATAACAATAGTGAAAAATCTACTATCTGACTCTTTTGTGCATTTAAACTGTACATCTGTGAGTAGCGAACACCAGCCAGAGTGACGCTGGTTGCGATGGTTAAGATTAGGGCTCAACTTGGCTAGGCTGTGATTCTCAGTAGTATAGCAGTTATGTGATGATGTAGTCATCTTCCATTTCTGCATAATGCAATTTTCATATAATGACCTGTCTCTGGAGCCTAACTGTGCTGATAACTGAGAGTGTGTGCACAGCTTTCTAGTGTATATTTACCTGGAAAGATAAAGCATCTAGAAGGGGTCATTTAAATATTAACCTCTGGCAAAGGTGATTCCTTAAGTCTGCAATAGGACCTGTGGATGTGTATTTTTAAATAGTACTCCAGGAAAATCTTATCATCAGGGCATTAAAAATGCATAACCAGAGGATAAGAAAAGATGTCCATGATTGTGAGGGTTGAAAATGTAAAAGTAGACGTTTTGTAGCAAAAGGAGGGGAGTGATCGACTTTGCAGTTAGGAACGGAGGTCCCTGGGACCATCAAGGGAGAAAAGTGGAGTGCAGGACCCTATTCAGAGAAACAGTGACGCCAGAGATGGGGGCAGAGATGACGTGGAAAGATGGGAGCGGCTGGGGACTCTAGACCCAGAGAGGGAGAGGGGCTGTGTGCTGATGACCAGAGGACAGGCTTGTAGGATATACCCTTTGGTTGGTTGATGATGCATGGAGGGGATTCATGGCAATGAAACGATATAGGATAGGAGGAATGTAAAGCTATCTCCCATGTAAACTATCACATAATTCACAATAAAACATTACAAAAAAAGAAAAGATATCCAATATTAACAGTCTTTTCAAACTTTTTTGCTTGAATGAATTTGCATGAATTTTGGGAAACAATGTATCTATTCCCTTTCACGTTTGAGAATGTATCTAAGATTTTTTTCATCATTAAAGTTAAATTGATTCAAAGTATCTGGTGAATGGTAAATATTGTTTAAAATAAAAATAAAATTGCAACATCACGCGTATAAATGCATTAAAGGGAATCTAAGTAACAGCTGTCTTCAATACCCATGATCATTCAGGTTTTGAAACCATTATTGAAGAAAAAGCTTTTCTCCCCCAGTAAATCTTTCATTTTTAGTATACTTTTTACGAAAGTTACCATAAATACAGAAAAGTACACAAATCACAAGTGCAGAGCAGGATCAGTTCTTACAAAGCGAAGACCCCTGTGTAACCACGGCTCAGCTCAAGAGAGAGGTCATTCTTAGCACCCCAGAATCTTGCTCATACTTCACAGATATCATCACCCCACTCACCCTGGTTTCTAATTTCTCCATTTCATTTCCCCAAAAGAGTGAAACCAAGCCCATGAGTTGGTTCTGACTCATGGCAACTCCATGTGCTACAGAGTAGAAGGTGTTCGACAGGGTTTTTAATCTTTATGGAATCAGACTGCTGAGACTAGTTTGCACAGTGCCACCGGGAAGGCTCAAAGCCACCACCCTTTAAGGTTAAGCAGTCGAGTCCACACCATCTGTACTACCTAGGGACCTCCCCAAAGTCCTGGTGTAGCACAGGAGGATCAGCGCTGCACTGCTAACTGCAAGGACAGTGGTTCAAATCTACCAGCTGCTCCTTGGAAACCCTATACGGGATGACGATGAGTCAGAACTAACTCAACAGCATTTAGCAACAAGAAGATATATTTAAAATACTTGTAATCTTTTAAATTAACATACCTCTCTACAACAAAAATACGTATATAAATTGATAACATAATAAAATCTGCAAAAGCCAGAACCTGTGTAAAATGGAAACCTAATAGAGAAGAATAATGCAAACATATCCCGCTAGAAATAATGGTAGAAAAGTGTTAACACTGCATCCTATTAAAGGTGGAAAAATGAGTGTCAGAAAAATTAGGCAGTCCCGGCTCTCACAGGTTTCACTGGATAAGATTTTCGCAAATTCCCTGCGATCATAAGGCTATGGTGGTGCTGGTGATGTACCGTGCAGTTGGTTCTGACTCACAGTGACCCTGTATAGGGTATCTGAGGCTGTAAATCTTTACGGGAGAAGAAAACCTCATCCTTCTCCCACAGAACAGCTGACAGTTTCGAACTGCTGACCTTGAGGTTAGCAGCTTGACTCGTAACCACTATGCTACCAGAATTCCTTTCATAAGGCTATAGTTGCAATATATGTGTGTGTGTGTGTGTGTGTGTGTGAGTGAATGTATGTTGTCGTTAGGTGCCATCAGTCAGAACTGACTCAAGCGACCTTATGCACAGCAGAATGAAACACTGTCTGATCCTGGGCCAACCTCACTACTGTTGCCACGCTTGAGTCCATCGATGCTGCCACTTGGCCAGTCCATCTCGTTTGGGTCTTCCTCTTTTTCTCTGACCCTCCACCTTACCAAACATGATATCCTTCTCCAGCGACTGGTCCCTCCTGACAATATGTCCAAAGTATGAGAGACGAAGTTTGGCCCTTGGCCTCCAAGGAGCACTCTGGCTGCACTTCCTCCAAAACGGATCTATTGGTTCTTTCGGCAGCCCATGTCACTTTCAATATTCTCCTCTAACACCGTAACTCAAAAGCATCAATTCTTCTACGGTCTTTCTTATTCACTGTCCAGCTTTCGCATGCCTATGAGGTTATTGAAAATACCATGGCTTGGGTAAGGCGCACCTTAGTCCTCAAGCTGACATCTTTGTTCTTCAACACTTTCAAAAGGTCTTGTACAGATTTGCCTAATGCAATAAATATGACGTTTGACTTCTTGACTGCTGCTTCGGTGAGTGTTGATAGTTGATCCAAGAATGAAGTCCTTGACAACTTCAGTCTTTTATCCATTGATAAGACTATATATATAGAGTTGTCTTACATCTTTACATAAATATTGGATTATCATTGCAGTCTTAAGATCATGGCCACTGTTGTTGTAGTGTGCAGTCAAATCAGTTCTGACTTACAGCAACAGTGACTGTCTGTAAAGGGTTTGCGAGATTGTAAATCGTTACAGGAGCAGTGAGCTTCATCTTTCTCCCATGGAGCAGCTGGTGAATTCGAACAGCTGACCTTGTGGTTAGTAGCCCAATGCATAGCCCACTACGGCACTATGCCACTCAATTCTTTGACCTCCCTCTTAGTTGTACATCAAAAATCGCAAAATGACCTGTCGTTAAAAATTATATTTAAGAATCTATTAGCTGACAACTTGATCATGTCCTACTTCAATTTTGTTAAGAGCAAAGAAACAAAACTCACTATCATGCAAAACCAATTTGTCATGCTAACACTAAAACTCAAATTAGAGACCAGGTTTCATTGTAGAATGTTTGTTTGGATCCCTTGACATTTTTACACCCATGGACATTACTGAGATTCTAGATGAGTCATTCTTTCATAAAAGGGAAAACAACTGAGAAAGGAGGAGAGAAAGGAGGAAATCAAGTGCTCTCAAGCAACTCAATTTTAAGAGAGAGAATTTAAGGGAGTTGGGATCCAGGAATTGGCTCATTTTAAAGCATCCATGTCAACAAAGCTCTAAGAAAGTCTTTAGATATCCCCAGAGATATAAATACCTTGGTTTGATTTGCAAACTGTTGCCCTATATCACAGACTAGTGTTTTTATTGACACTAATTATCACTGTGGTTACATGCTCCAAAGCAGCTACAACAGTATTACCTGGGAAAGTGATTAACCTTTTGTGCTTCAGAGAGGGTGCGAAGTAAGAAGGGCTTCAGGTGGGATCCAGTCCACATTAGGTTATAGTCCGTGCTGCTCGGGTGAACCTGGGGGCACATAAGAAGACAAGGAAGTAAACACCGTCAGAGTTAGCCCCTCTCCAGGAAAACAATGGCAGGAAAGGTCACTGTGGTTTTCAGCCACAGAGCAGTCTAGGATGTGGCCTAGATAGGATGTGAGTCGAGGATCTCAGAACATGGAATAACCAAGGTGCAAAAGTAAAATAAATTAAACTGTCTATTAAAAATGACAACAACACTGTCATCAATCAATTCCGACTTATAACGACCCTATATAGGGTCTCCAAGACTGTAAATCCTTACAGGAGCACGAAGCCTCATCTTTCTCCTACAGAGAACCTGGTGGGTTTGAATTGCTGACCTTGAGGTTAGCAGTCTAACACCTAACCCGCTGCACCTCTAGTCTGATATTCCTACAGATCAAAGTATGAGGGCCCAACCCCGAAACTCTTTTCTCAGATCATCCTCATGTCCTTTTACATGCTGACCATACAGTACTGGGCCCTGGTGTGGCACTGTAGGCTAAGCACTGGACCGTAAGGTTGGTTTGAAACATAAGGTCGGTGGTTCAAATCTACCAGTCACTGCTTGGAAGGCCTATAAAGGGTCGATATGAGTCAGAACCGACTCAAAGGCACTTAACAACAACAAGAACATACAGTACTAATCAGATCTAAAATTTTATAGAGGCAGGCCAATTTAGACTTCACTTATTCATTCATTGGAATTCATTTGTCTATTCATGGAACACGTGCATATCTATGTCTGTGATGTGACAACCACCATGCTAAGCAATGAAGATAAATGAGACAAGACAGGAAATTAACTGGTATTAGAACTGCTTCTAAACCTCTACTCCAGACTAAGATAAGGAAAAGTCGAGCAATCAATTTTCAATTGTCTCACTACCTCAACTGGAAATCTGCACAACCCATTTTTGGTGACAACTCCCCAATTTTTCTATATCTCTTTAGGGAACTTACTCCTTGGTTTCAAAAGATCTGCCAATAACCCACTCAGCCTTTCCCCAAAGGACTGGATCCATGACCCAACTCAATCAGTCATTCCACCTCCTGTATAGTAGAGTTGATTGCTTCCTTGAGGACCTGAAGATTCCTGTTCCCAGATCTCAGAGGTGTTGTGATTTGTCTCCTTCCAACAGCCTGCCTTTCCAGCTACTCCCCTGGGTATGTCAGCCACCCTGTCCATAGTCTTCCTATACGTCCCTTCTGGCTTAGGTTAGCCAGAGTCCAATTCTGTTGCTTGCCATTTATTGTTGTTGTTAAGTGCCTTCGAGTCGGTTTCAACTCATAGCAACCCTGCACAGAGTGTTCGAGGAGCAGCTGTTGGGTCTGAACTGCCAACTTTGTGGTTCGCAGTCCACTGCTGATCCTAATTTAGGGTCACACCAAGAGTCTTTTTTCCGCCAAGAAAAAAAAAAAAGGGGGGGGGTGTGTGTGGAAATGTTTGTCATGTACTACTAGGAGAAATTTGTAAAAATGTTTAAATTCAAGTTCTCAACATCACTAGGCATTATGGGTCCCTTGTACTTTAGAGCTGTCCTGGTTAATTGGCAAAGTCACTTCGGTGGCTTGGATTTCAGCTGTTGCACAAATTAGGTAAGGAAGTCAAAATGAGCTTACTTCATGAAACCCATCAGCATCACTGATACAACAGCTGTAACCATGGGCTCCAACGTGAAGGCGGCGCAGGTGCAAACAACATTTCGTCCTGTTATTCTTAAGGCTACCAGGAGCTGGAGTCAACTCAATGGCAATTAACAAGAATGAGAGGTAAAACTGGGCTTACTTCATGAAATCCATGGGCTGTCAGAATGCTGCGTACCAGGCGACTGTCCGTTCGCACAATCTTATAAGACAAATGATAACGTTCTAAGGAAAAACACAGAATCAAGTTCAGTAACCAGAATATTAACAAATGGATCACAAGATGGTAGACTGCTTCACTGTCCTCACCACCACCATATATATATATATTACTATGTGTGGTTGTTGTTAAGTGCCGTCAAGTCAGTTCTGACTCATAGTGACCTTGTATAGGGTTTCCGAGGAGCAGCTGGTGGGTATGAACTGACAACCTTGTGGTTCGCTGTCCAGTGCTGATCCTACAGCGCTATACCGTGAGTCTTGCTACTGTATGTTGTCACTGAGTTGGTTCCAACCCATGTACAGGGTTTCCGAGGAGCAGCTGGTGAGCTTAAACTGCCAACCTTGTGGTTCAAATGACTTTGCTATCCAGCGCATTAACCCACAGTGCCACACCAGGACTTCTGCTATTGTATAGGGTCCAGATTATTGTGAACCAACGGTTCTTAACCTGAAACTCTTTTGGATCAGTAAACATGGATAAGGAAAAAAGCACATCTTTGCTTTAACTGGTTTCTAGATGAACTTGAATATTGCTTTCAATAATGACTGTGGCTAACAAAGTAGAACCATATTAACAGTGTGACGGATAACAGATAATAGGTGTTTTCATTTATTCTACAATTGGTTTCCATTACCTCAAAACATCGCTTTATTCTCACAGTATTTACAAATTATGGTGATTAACATTTTACATTAACATAAAAGTACACACACTCCAATTTTAATGATTTTTATAACTGTAGTTGAATACAATTGGTTTCTTTTGTAATACTATATGTTTTTTATACCCTTAAAGACATTATCTGGGAAGAGGCCTATAGCTTTCTGCAGACAGCCAAAGGGATTCACTGCACCAAGAGGGTTAAGTAGCCCTGCTCTAAAAAAATCCTCTGTGCCCCCAGTAATGTCAATTTTAGACCACAGACTATATAAACTAGTGACTCGAGAGCCATGTTCAGCCTGCACACATGGTTCAATCAACACTCATGGGTTTAAAAATAAAATCGAATCAGCTGCTAACCTTTTAAACCTAGAAGGACTCATATAAAACCTAGATGTCTGGCTGCTCTTGAGAAGCCTGGCAGTCATGGTGCTCTCTCCATGGCATCGCTCCCTCAGGACAGGTCTACAGGGTCCGGGCAGCATAGACCACACCTGGCCTGCTTCACTCCTTCCCAGGTCCTGCTAGGTCCCTGTACGGAGGTGTATGTGTGGTCCAGGTCTGACAGGGAAGCCTGCAGTCACATAAGATTTCTACCACAGTAAAATCTAGGCAAGCTGGAACCTGGGTCAGGTAGAAAGTTATCAGAGAAGGAGAACACAAATATATCCCACTTATACAGAGCAACAGGCAAGTGGGGAGCTGCATCCTGTCAAAGGTAGAAATCTTGCAAGAACAAGAAAAACAAGGCAGTCTCATCCAGTTTTGTCTCTCACAAGTCTCACTGTATCTCCAAAGACTGATGTCTACTTGAAGGAGGCCTGGTTGCACAGTGGCTTGAACACTTGGCTGCTAACTGAAAGGCAGGTGGTTGGAACCCACCAGCAGATAATCTCTTCGGCGGGGCCTGAAGTAGGACACAATAGAATAGTAGTATAGCATTTCCAAGGCTGTCATCTTTACAGAAGCTGACAGCCACATCTTTCTGCTGCAGAGCTGCTGGTGGATTTAAACTGCCATGCTTTTTCAGATAGTAGCTGAGCACTGACCCACTGTGTCAACAGGGCTCCTTAGAACTCTGCCTAGGGACTACATATCAGACAACAGTATTTTATCAATGACAGATCTCCTGCGTACGATCTTACAAATACCTTCTGAAATAAGTGTTCAGGGATCTTGAACTAATCCTCAAATGGTCCCAGGTATGGCAAAATTTAATAATTGGTAAATCTACGAGACTAGAACACACGTGTTTAATTAAATCTATTTTAAAATGGTTTAGAGAAATGAAGAAAATCAGGACTTTTCAGGATGGCAACTATAAATCACGAATGTCGCCATTTTCTAACATGTGAAAGTCCCAGCACTGTTCCTGCTGGAGCAAAGGGAGCGTCGCGCACTGCTCACCTCTGAGCCAGATCACGGGGAGGACATAACAGGGTGTGTGGAAACTGAGAGGCTGATACATGGGGCTGGGCACGCAAGAGAGGGGACCAGTCAGACAGAAAAGGTCTCTGGAGATGGACCACCCGGGTTCAAATCCTGTCTCTACCACTTTCTGACTCTAAAATGTTCATTTCTCTGTGCTCAGTTGGCCCACCTGTAAAATGAGGCGACCCAAACAAGATTCAATGGATACTACCAGGTAAGAGATTGCTGGTGAATCGGATGTTGCTGTCACTTCAATTCCACCAGGACACCACAGAATTCAGTGCTTAATACACAGGGTAGCTGGAAGTTCTAAATTGGTTAATATCTGCAAAGCATTCTGAACAACCACTCTAAAATACACAGGATTTTACTCTGGTACATATAGTACATCTCTGAAAATGGAAATGGTGCATAGCAAAATCTAACATTTCAAATGATATATAGTAACTGCATAGCTCTTAAAATGTAATCTTACTGGATGGTGCAGGACAGGGCAGTGTTTTGTTCTGTTGCACAAGGGTCACTATAAGTCAAAACCTACCTAAACTTACTCAGACTTAAGTAGGAAATTGAACAGACACAAGTAGGAAATTGAACAGAACAAAAGAAGAAATTGATCAGGTCATCAAAAAACTCCCAACCAGAAGTCCAGGCCCATATGGCTTCATGGGTGAGTTCTACCAAACATTCAGGGAAGAACTGTCACCAATTCTACTCAAATTATTCAAGAATATAGACAAGGATTGGAAAACTTGCTAATACACTTTATGAAGCAAGCATAACCCTCACACCAAAACCAGGGCAGGTCATCACTAAGAAAAATATAGACCAGTATCCCTGATGAATATGTTGTTGTTGTTGTTAGGTGCCATTGAGTCAGTACCGATCCATAGCAACCTTATGCACAGCAGAACGAAACACTGCCGGATCCTGGGCCAGCCTCACTATTGTTGCCACGTTTGAGTCCATCGATTCTACCATTTGGCCAATCTATCTCATTGGGGGTCTTCCTCTTTTCCTCTGACCTTACCAAACATGATATCCCTCTCCAGCGACTGGTCTCCCCTGACAATATTTCCAAAGTATGAAAGATGAAGTTTGGCCATCTTGGCCTCTAAAGAGCACTCTGGCTGCACTTCTTCCAAAACGGATCTATTGATTCTTTTGGCAGCCCATGGCACTTTCAATATTCTCCTCCAAAACCATAACTCAAAGGCATGAATTCTACGGTCTTCCTTATTCACTGTCCAGCTTTCGCATGCATATGAGGTTATGGAAAATACCATGGCTTGGTCAAGTGCACCTTAGTCCTCAGGCTAACATCTTTGCTCTTCAACACTTTCAAAAGGTCTTGTGCAGCAGATTTGCCTAATGCAATACGTCATTTGATTTCTTGACTGCTGCTTCTGTAGTGTTGATAGTTGATCCAAGAAGAATGAAATTCTTGACAACTTCAATCTTTTCTCCGTTGATAAGAATGTTGTTTATTGGTTCAGTGGGGAGGATTTTTGTTTTCTTGACATTGAGATGTAATCCATACCGTAGGCGGTGCTCTTTGATCTTCATCAGTAAATGTTTTAAGTCCTCTTCACTTTCAGGAGGCAAAGTTGTATCATCTGCATATTGCAGGTTGTTAATTAATGAGTCTTCCTCCAATCCTGATGCCATGTTTTTCTTCATATAACCCAGCTTCTCGGATTATTTGCTCAGGATACAGGTTGAATAGGCATGGTGAAAGAATACAACCTTGTCACACATCTGTCTTAATTTTAAAACATTCAGTGTTCCCATGTTCTATTTGAACAACTGCCTCTTGGTCCAGGTACAGATTCCTCATGAGTACAATTAAGTGTACAGATTCCTCATGAGTACAAATAAGTACCAGAATAATCATACTTCGCAATGTTGTCCATAGCTTGTCATGATCCACACAATCGAAAGCCTTTGCGTAGTCAATAAAGCACAGGTAAACATCTTTCTGATAGTCTCTGCTTTCAGCCAAGATCAATCAGACATCAGCAATGATATCCCTCGTTCCATGGCCTCTTCTGAATCCGGCTTGAACCTCTGGAAGTTCTCTGTCAATGCATGATTGTAGCCGTTTCTGTATTACCTTTAGCAAAACTTTACTTGCTTGAGATATCAAAGAGATTATCCAATAATTTCCACATTCCGTTGGGTCACCTCTCTTTGGAATGGACAAGAATATGGATCTCTTCCAATCAGTCAGCCAGATAGTTGTTTTCCACATTTCTTGGCAGAGTTGAGTGAGTGCCTCTTGTGCCACCTCACTTTCTTAAAAGATTTCAATTTTTATTCCATCAATTCCTGGTGCCTTGTTTTTTGCCAATTCCTTCAATGCACCTTGGACTTCCTCCCTAAGTATCACTGGCTCTTGATCATATGCTACCTCTTGAAACAGCTGAACATTAACCATTTCCTTTTGGTACAGTGACTATGTGTATTCCTTCCATTTTCTCTTGATGCTTTCTGCATCATTCAATAATTTGCTCAGAGAATTTTTCAATAACTAAAGTTGAGGCTTGAATTTTTTCTTCAGTTCCCCCAGCTTGTGAAATGCTAAGCGTGTTCTTCCTTTTTGGTTTTCTGGTTCCAGATCTTTGCACATTTTATTGTAATATTTGGCTTTATTTGTTGGTTTCCCACAACAGTTTATACACGTTTTGATCGTAACATTAGTTGCAATCCCCTCCATGTAGCAGCAGTCTTCCCATTTCCAACTCTTATACATTGCTGATGGAAATGGAAAATGGTACTACTGTTAAAAATAGTTTGGTGGCTCCTAAAATGTTAAACATAGGAATCTTATACCACCACCAACCAAACACCCTCAAATCAATTCCGACTGATAGCAACTTTGTAATAGGGTTTCCAAGACTGTAAATCTTTACAGGAACAGAAAGCCTCATCTTTCTCTTAAGGAATGGCTGGTTTGAACTGCCAACCTTGTGGTTAGCAGTCCTGTGCTTATCCTACAGCATCACCAGAGCTCCAAGAATTGAGAATTCCCAAAGGACTCAGTTATCCTATTCCTACTTTATATCCAAAAAAATCGAAAGCAGGTGTTCACAAAAACTTGCATGTGAACATTCACAGCAGTTCGACTCACAGTAGCAAAAGACAGAACCACCCAAATATCCATCAACTGATGGATCTAAAACATGGTTTATGTCATTTGTGGTTATACAGTATACAGCAACTCCCCAGGTTATAAACTGCTGACTTATACCCACCTCACACTTGCCTTTCCATGTTATGCGTACTTGCCTCACTTTGAAACAAACCAATCCGGGCTGCTGTATGCTGTCAAGTCAGTTCTGATTCAAAGGGTTTCCGAGGCTGTAAATCTTTATGAGAACAGAAAGCCCCATCTTACTCCCACAGAGTGGCTGCTTACCTCACAGTTAGCAGCCCAACACATAACCCACTATACCAGGGCTCCTTGAACAAACCGCTACTTGTAACCAATTCTTCATCACAATCATCCTTCACTTGCTGCAATCATTGCAAAGGCTTGGAGTTTTTTATTTCATTAACAAGAACCACATTCACCTGTTCCAATTTACTTACAAATTTGACTTAAAGACACACTTAGTAATGGATCTCACTTGTAACCCAAGGACTGCCTATACAACGGAATATTTTTCAGCCATAAAAAGAAATGAAGTATGCAACACGTCTACAAGAAAAAGACAAATAACCCAATTAAAAAGTGGGCACAAGATATGAAC
>NW_006408597.1:722168-754908 GCF_000296735.1 Chrysochloris asiatica
AAAAAAAGAAAAGAAATGAAGTATTAATACATCGACAACATGGATGAACACTAAAAATATGCTCAATCAAAGAAGCCACACAAAATGCTATACAGTCTATGATTCCATTCACATGAAATATCCATAAGACAAAGAAATTCGATTAGCTGTTGCCAGGGACTAGGGAGTTACTCCTCATTTCTGTTTGGGGTAATAAAGATAGCTTTTGGAAATTGAGGTGATGGGGGCCCAAGTGTGAATGCACTAAACGCCAATGAACTGAATACTTTACAATGGTTAAAATGGTAGATTCCGTTATATGTATTTCACAATAAAAAGTAATTAACACACATAATTTTGAGAAAAAAAATTTAAACACAAAGAGTAAATAATCTACAAAATTATAAACAACCCTTTCAAGTGTAACAAAGCAATTTTATTTTCATTGTTCATGGCCCTTTTCCTATTATATGTGGTATCAGATTCTGTGAGGCAATGTTGTTAGGGCCACACCTGGCCCTGCTATCTGGGGAAAAGGTCATACCTACCTCCAATGACTCGGATAGTATTGTCTTTTGTCAGAATCGCCTCAGCATGGAACACCAAAACTGGGATTCTCCTGCAGCCTCCTGTCCACATGATACATGGATGATCCCTACAAAAAGGGAGGGGGGAAAAAAGCCTGATTGACAGCTCAAAATTGGAATTATCATATTTTCAACATATAAAGCACACACACAAATAACATACACATGTGTACAGCACACATGCTGCTGGTAAGGGAGGAAGTCAGCAGGGCCTGACTGGAGGATAGAGAGAAACGAGATCCTGGCTGACAAACATTGAGATCTAGAGCAAGTCTTGCCTAAAGAATGTTGTTTGGTGTTGCTCAGTGTCGTCAAGTCAGTCCCAGCTCATAGTGACCCTGGTATAGGGTTTCTGAGGAGTGGCTGGTGGGTTTGAACCACTAACCTGTGATTAGCAGTCCAGTGCTTAATTCCCCTCACTATTTGGGACAATCTGAGTTATGTTTTGGTCCCTTGCATCATAAGGAATCCTAAAAATATTCACAACAATTTATAGAAACCCTTTAGGATCTATAGGAATTGATGTGTTATAATTAATCACATAAGCAAAGAACAGTGAATATACCGTGGACTTCCAGAACGTATCTGTCTTGGAGGAAGTGCAGCCATAATGCTCCTTAGATGAGAGACTAGTGAGACTTCATCTCATTTACTTTGGACACAATATCAGGAGTGAGGAATCTTAGGAGAAGGACGCATGCTTAGTAAAGCTGAATTCTGGCAGAAAAGCAGAAGGCACTCCATGGAATGGATAGACAGGGTGGTTGCAACCACGGGATCAAACATGGTGAGTTTGACATAGGAGTGGGCACCGCTTCATTCTGTCATACACAGAGTGGCTATGAATCGGAGCTAATACAGTATAGGCCCTCTTCAAGTCAATTTGATGACCCATTCTAAAATTCTGAGCCAGGAACCCTAAACTAATACAGGGAATCTACTAAACCTACTTAGTTTAAAGAAAGCCTACACTAAACGGTCTGCGAGGACGTGGGGAGGACCCAGGACTCGGCAGTTTCATTCTGTTGTGCATAGATAGGGTCGCTATGAGTCGGAACTGACTCAGTGGCACCTAACAACATACGAAATTTTTCCCCCAGTAAAAAAAACCATAAAACAGAAAGAACTTGTGATTTTATTCTCTGCCCTCATCCTCAGGAAACCTCAGTTTAATAAGACAGATGGACACAAGGTGGCTTCAAAAAGTTCGTGGAAAATGGAATTAAAAGATAAGGGAATTTCCCCCATGACCTTCTGTTGTTGTTGTTGTTAAGTGCTGCTGAGTCAGTGCTGACTCATAGCGACCCCATGTATGGTTTCCGAGGAGTGGCTGGTAGAGTTTAACCACCAACCTTGAGGTCCACACAGACCTTTCAGTCCAATACATTATCCTGCAGCACAACACCAGGATTCCACAAACTTTGGAACACCCTATTTACTCAGGTTGGGGATGTGCATACCTTCAACCACCTTAGGGCGTTGAGATAGGAAGGGAAAGAAGACGTCATGAATTGAGGCCCTAATATAAGCCAACAATTAACCAAGAGCCTTCACTCCACATATCATCTCCTTAATCCTGTAGACACTACAAACTGAAGGCATCAGAGAAATAACTAACTCAAGGTCACACAGCTGGTTAAGTAAAGGAAGCAGGACTTGACCCTCAGTGCCTGTGTGCTTCCTACACTTTGCTTTCCTGATCACATTTCTGTGATAATCTGTATACAGAAGACCTTGAACACAACCCCTCTGAAACGCAACTAATCAAACCCCTTAGATGGAATAAGACCTACTTAGCCAGGATTTACATTGCTCTGACAAACTCATTTGGCCACACCCCTACCACAATGTTAGGCCAAGTCAGACTCTCCCACCCCAAGATACAAATGATCTACCAATCTTAGAAGTAAGGCAGTATTCAGACTTACTGGCAACTGCCAACAGCCTTTTAGTGAAAAAAGCAATGTGGGCACCATTCCGAGTTCATTTCGTGTTTTCTAAAAATGAATGCTTATTACTCTTGCTCTTTGACTTTAGTGCCCATTTGTGAGAAACGGGGTTTATAAGGTACATTTTTTAGCACCATGTTTTTGTGGTTTACGTGTCTGTTTGCTTTTTAATCTTAAACACCTGTAAAATGTGGGCCTCGGCCCAGATGATTCCTATCATCTCATCCAGCTTTAATTTTTCCTCTCTATTTCTAAGTCAGAGAATAGAGAAAAGCAAGCAGCCAAAACTACAGTCTTGGATGGAAACCTCGGAAACGATCCAGTTCCTTGTGAATCCAGCACTGGCTACAAACTGGCACCACTGTGCCATAACAACACTTACAAACAATGGATTGCTGCTACTACAAGTTAGAAATGCCTGAGCAGACCACACAGGCACACAATGAACAGATACACACTGAGAACAGCCAAGGCTCTTAGTATCTGAAGTCAAATCCCTGACGGAGATATCTTTTCACTACAACCTACGAAAAGTTAAGTTGTGGTTGCTGGGTGTTGTTGAATCACTCCAACTCAGAGAAACCTCACACAACCCACTGGCTTAGCCAGGGTGGAATGTTTCCAGGAGCACATCTCTAGAGCTTTGTCCCACAGAGCCTCTGGGAAGGTTCCAGCTGCCAATCTTTCAATCAGCATCCCAACACTTACCCACTGCCCCACAAGGGCTCCTTAGGAAAAGGTAAGAGGGGAACAAATAATTAATTCAACTTTGTAGAGTGTCATCGAATCTGTTCCACCTCATAGCAACTCTATATAGGATTTCAGAGGAGTGGCTGGTAGGTTTGAACCGGTGGCCTTGCGATTAGCAATCCAATGCTTATCCTATAGTGCCATAATACAATAAAGTCAACTAAAAAAAGGTGTTTAAAAAAAAAGTTAAGGCAGGAGCTAACTTGTCATTATAAGCAAGTTCCCACAAGGTGGTGCTAAAGGGAAAAGATTTGACAGAAAGTTAAAATTGGGACTTTAAATTGTTATTCACGCTAGAAGCTGGTATAAATTAAGAAAATTCTACAATTTTAGGCATGCAAGAACAAAGAGTTTAGGTGGTTAATGACAGTAATTGATTGCATACAATTAAAACCAGCTGTATATTAAACTTCACTGAAAACCTAAGACTACTTCAACATTTAAGAGCACTCCTGTGCTCCAGCCTACAGAACTCAAGGACAGAGCTACAAAGCAGCGGCCTCTGCATTCCTGCTTCTGTGTGTCTATTTGCACCATTTCCTGTTGTAACTGCATTGCTCACTTCCCTCTGGTTTTAAATCCTATCCAACAAGGATCAGTTCTAGCCTCACCACCAACCTGGGCCCTTCCCAGAGTCTGTGGCCCACAGTGATTCCTTCTTACTCTGACCTACTGTAGAACTCATTGTAAAATCATCTGTCCGTGATCTTTTAAACTGACATTTATGATAAAGACTAACATTAACGATTTTTTTCAGTGACTAAAGAAAGCCTGTATCAAATTTTTACATGAAAGTTTCGACATCTACATATTAATCTGTACTTGGGAACCATAAGCAAAATATACAAAAATGGTTCCTTTGCCTTTATTTCTTGACATAATGCCAAGGAAAATGGGGATTGCACAGTTTCTAGCCCTAAAGTCCAGGACTGCAAAGCATTAATACTTTAATGCAGCCTAGTTGAGCAGAGACTACCAGAAAGCAGAGAGTATCAGAAAGGAGCTCTGGTAACATAGTGGTTATGGATCGGGCTATGAACCGTAAGGTCAGCAGTTCGAAACTACCAGCTGTTCCACGGGAGAAAGATGAGGCTTTCTGCTCCCGTAAAGATTTACAGCCTCGGAAACCCTGTACAGGTAACAGGGTCGCTATGAGTCGGAACCAACTCCACGGCATATAACCACCACCACCAGAGAGTATCAGAAAGATGTTTACCTGTGCTCTTTTGACTATGCAAAGGTTTTTAACTGTGTAAATCATGACAAACTACAGATGACACTGCAAATAATGGGTATTCCAGAACACTTAACTGTGCTCATGAGGCACATGTACATAAACCAAGAGGCAGTTGTTAGAACAGACCAAGGGCATACTGAACGGTTTAAAATCAGGAAAGATGTGTGTCAGGGTTGCATCCTTTCACCATTCTTACTCAATCCATATGCTAAGCAAATAATCCAAGAAGCTGGATTATATGAAGAATGTGGCATCAGGATTTCAGGATTAGAGGAAGACTCATTAACAACCTATGATATGATACAACCTTGCTTACTAGAAGTGAAGAGGACTTAAAATACTTACTAATGAAGATCTAACACTACAGCCTTCAGTATGGATTGTACCTCAATGTAAAGAAAACAAAATCCTCATCACTGGACCAATAAATAAAATCATGATAAAGAGAGAAAACATTGAAGTTGTCCAAGACTTCATTTTGCTCGGATCAACCATCAACACTCACAGAAGCAGCAGTCAAGAAATCAAACAATGTACTGCATTAGGCAAATCTGGTGCACAAGACCTCTTTAAAATGTTGAAGACCAAAGATATCACTTTGAGGACTAAGGCACGCCTGACCCAAACTATGGTATTTTCAATCATTTCATATGCATGTGCAAGTTGGACGATAAATAAGGAAGACCGTAGAAGAATCGATGCATTTGAATTATGGTGCTGAAGAAGAATACACAAAGTACCATGGACTGCCAGAAGGACAAACATACTGTGTTGGAAGAAGTACAGCCAGAATGCTTCTCAGAAACCAGAATAGCAAGGCTTCATCTCTCATACTTTGGACATGTTATGAGAAGGACATCATGCTTAGTATAGTAGTAGGTCAGCGAAAAACAGGAAGACCCCCCAACAAGATGGACTGACACAGAGGTTGCAGCACAGGCCCGGGTAGTAATCTCAGTCTGTTGCCCACAGGATCACTGTGAACTGGAATAGACTTGACGGCACGTAACAACAACTTCTAAAAATGGCCTGCCCTTGTGCCATTATGAGTTCAACATGGGGTACTAACTGAAAGGTGGGGTGCCCACGAGCTGCTCTGGGGAACGAATATGAGGCTGGCTGCTGTTGTAAAGACTCACAGCCTTGGAAACCCTATAGAGCAGTTCCGCTCTGTCCGAAACGGTTACTATGAGTCAGAATTGATTTTATGTGGTTTTTTGTTTTTGTTTTTTTAATTTCTAAAATGTATCAAATCTAAGTCTATTGACTTAGGATTCCTAATGCTTAAAACAAGAGTCCTATGTTATTAAATGCTGTCAAGTCGATTTCAACCCATAGTGACCCTGATAGGGTTTCCAAGGAGCTTTGAACCGCCGACCTTGCAGTTCAAACTGCTTTGCAGTGTGGAAGTCTGCAAGTCTAGTGCACCACACCAAGTCTGGAAGTCTGGTGCGCCACACCAGGAGTCCTAAGGGTCCTATACACATGAGCTAATGGGACGAAATGGGCAGTCAAAAATCAACTGGAGGCAACTGGAAAAACTAGGTAGGACCGTAGGGGGCAGTGAGTGAGTGTATGTTAATGAGAGGAAACCAATTAGGAAAATGAGGGTGAGAATGGTCATATAACTTGAAGAATGTAATCAACATCACTGAATTGTATCCATAGAAACTGTTAAGTTGTTGTGTGTTCTGCTGTGTATATTTTTAGTAACAACAAAATTAATTTTTTTTTTAACTCAACAAGAGTTTGATAGGAAGAAGAACAAAAGGTAATAAAGTTTGAGTAGAAAAGAAATGGCACCTTCATTTTCACTAACTTCTACTAGAAATTTAGCATTTCTCAATTACGGATATTGGCAATAGCTTACAGCAGTATTACTATTTTCTGTGCCTTTGACTCTATCTGAAATTGTTGTTGTTGTTAAGTGCCGTTGAGTCAGTTCCGACCCATAGCGACCCTGTACAGGGTTTCCGAGGGTGTAAATCTTTACGGGAGTAGAAAGCCTCATCTTTCTCCCGCGGAGTGGCTGGTAGTTTCGAATCGCTGACCTTAAGGTTCGCAGCCCGATTTGGTAACCACTACGCTACTTTTAAATCATGACAGTTGTTCAAGCCTGACACGAATTGTGAGGATGGCGCAGGGACTGGGTAGCATTTTATTCTGTTGTCACAGGATCACTGAGTCCGAAAGAACTCGAGGGCAGCTAACAACAGATATATCAGAACATTATTAAACTCTAAATTAAGGTGGGTATTACCCTCCCTACTAGATCCCACGTAATCACATCTTGTCTAGACAAGATGTGACGAGGCTAGATAATGACTGAGACCTCTCCTAATAATCATTCGGCCACTAAATGTTGACACTCATTTTAGTGGCCCAGATACCTATGTGGCTTCCCACTTACTCCCACCCATAACGGTTTGTCAATAAAGGACCACCCCACAGACTCACAGTCTTACACCAACTAAGCATAAATCAGCTTTTATGGTATTTTAGAAAACACAAAATAAAATTTTATTTTATTTAGAAAATAAAATTTTATTTTCCCGTATTTTAAATTATCTTGTTTTTTGCATGTATTAATTTCAAAGCACATAAACTGTATCACAAATTTACTTGCTAAAAATATTTAAACTGCATTTAAATGTAATTGGTAGTCTTTAATGACATATACTTTAAGCCCTTCAAAACATTCTTCTGTTTTCAAGGGATCCATGACCAAAATTTAAAAAAATTCAGCTGGCAGTTGCCTAGAAGCAAGAATGGTAAGACTCTGTCTCACAAACTATGGACAAGTTATGGGGTCAGTCCCTACAAAAAGGACATTATGCTTGGTAAAGTAAAGGATCAGTGAAAAAAGAGGAAGACCTCAACAAGATGGCCTGACACAGTGGCTGTAACAATGGGCTCAAACCTAAGGACAGCTGTGAGGACGGGGACAGGACTAGGCAGTGTCTCTCGGTCACTACGTTTCAGAACTAACAACATGGCACCAAAAATGTAAGATTTCCTGGTCTAAGGTGAACCTAGGCATCAACTTTCATTTGTTCATTCAAAGTATTTATTGAGTACTGCTGTAGGATAAGCACTGGACACCTAACCAAAAGGTTGGCTGTTCAAACCCACCAGCTGCTCCTCAGAAACCCTACACAGGGTCACTATGAGTTGAAAACGACTCAATGGCACTTAACAACAACTACTATAGTATTTATTAGGTTGGACGGTTAGAAATCGCCAACATTTGAGTATTTTTCCATACCAAAATGGCAACTTCATGTCGTTCAACTTAATGTTTGTCAGGCCCAACCTCTAAGTTCACTGAAAACAGAGATGGCCATGCAGTTTAAAAAAAATAAAAAATAAAAAAATCTTGAAAATAGAAACACTAATGCTTGCAGAAGACATTAAAATCTTCATGAAATTAAGAACAGGCAGCACACAGAAATAAGAAGGCTACGAGCCCAGAGGGAATTACCCACTTAATTATCTTGAATGAGAATGACCCAAATATAATGACAAATTAATATTATTTTCTATGACCTAACAATGATGAAAAGGAGTCCTGGTGTAGCACTGTAGGATCAGCACTGGACTCCTAAACATAAGGTCAGCAGCTTAAACTCACCAGCTGCTCCTCAGAAATCCTATACAGGGTCACTATGAGTGGGATCCAATTAGATGGTACTTAACAATGAGAAGCCTTTCCCAAATGCTCACCAAATGCTTCAATAACTTTTTCCAAATTAAATAACTGATCTTCTACCTTATAACGAAAGGCTACCTCAAATTCAACACTGAAGTCAGTAAGAAGAAGAATGTCTTACATTCGTATGTTGCTGGTGGCTGTGTGCAGTCAAGTCGGTTCTGACTCATAGAGACCTTGTATAGCGTTTCCAAGGCCACAAGTCTTTACCAGAGCAGAAAGCTTCATCTTTCTCCCGTGGAGCGTCTGGTGGACTCAAACTGCTGACCCTGTGGTGAGCAGCCCAATGCATAACCCACCACATACATTACCAGGGTTCCTTACATCTGAATGGTACTTAATAATAGACAAAGTGAGTCCCTAAATTATCCCATTTGATCCTAACCACACCCCTGCAAAACAGACTTGGACAAATTACCTCAAATTTTCAGGTTGTACAACACACAACATATCCAATGGGACTCACAGAGAATCTTAAAAACTGACCTTAACTTTAAGCCAAAATCTCTACTGTAAGTGACAAGTAATTAAATTTGTTGCTTTTGTTGTTGTTGTGTTAAGTGCCATCGAGTCAATTCCGACCCATAGCGACCCTGCATAGGGTTTCCAAGGAGAAGGTGGTGAGATTGAACCATCGACCTTGCAGTTCAAATGACTTTGCAGTCTGATGCATTAGCCCACAGCGCCACACCAGGACTCTGTCGAATCGGTTCCGACTCATAGTGACCCTGTACAGCGTTTGTGAGAAGCAGCTGGTGGGTTGAACCGCCAACCTTGTGGTTAGCAGTCCAGTGTTTATCCTGCAGCACAACACCAAGGAGACAAAATAGCAAAGTGCTTCAAGATCAAGGAAAGCTAGGTCTGAATCTCAATCTATCACTTACTTTCCATGTATTCCTGAGAAGTTTCTTCATATTTATAAGGCTGAACTTAATAAAGTAGGAATAACCCTTCAAATAAAACAAGATACAGTATTTAAAGCCGTTACCCTTTATAACAGCTGCACATATCACAATCATTTATTTTTATTATGAACCTCCACAAATCAAGAAATGGTACTCTTAGCTGAAAGAATTTAGGAAAGCAATGAGTCAATAAACACAGCGCAGGCAACAGGATCCTAAAGTTCTGCTCCACAGTTGCCCTGGTGACTCACCCATGCTCTCTGTAGCACATCATTCTATCATTGGAAAGCCTTTTGAAAAAATTGGCATAACCAATGTCACAGAATTTAGAGACCTACTTTTCTTCAATATATATTATTGTTGTTAAGTGCCACTGAGTCAGTTCCTACTCATAGCAACCCTGTATAAAGTTTCGGAGGAGCGGCTGTGGGTTTGAACCGCTGACCTTGTAGCTCCAACTGACCTTGCGGTCCATTATCCTGCAGCGCCATACCTTCAAAATCTCCTATGTTGTGAACTTGGATCAAGAATTCAGTAAGAGCTACTACTTGTAGTTTACAACGTCTATTCTTAAGATCCCAAAGTAGAGCACAAACTGTGTGTGCTCGACTACTAGCCTACAGGTTGGCAGTCTGAGCCTATCCAGCTGGTCTACCGGAAACAAGGCCTGATGATCTGCTTCCATTAAAAATAATGCCAAGAAAACCGATGGAGCAATTCTACTCTGTAACACAGAGTCAGCACGAGTTGAAATTGACTGCACAGCAACTAACAACAATATTTGCTGATATTTACTCATGAGCCCAAGGACAGAGCCTTTGTCTTACTTCTGGTAGCTGATGGAGAACAAATAAGATACTGAATTAGATCATGGATAGAAGATAACACCAAAGAAAGAATATTGGATAGAAAAGAATTAAGTAAAAGAAAACTATTTTCCATCCTGAAGGCAAACAAAGGGTCAAATTACTTACTCTTGGCTTACCACCTCCTCATCCTCTGAGGATGACGCTGTTTCCTCCAGGTCCCGGGCCATCACGACTGGCATTTCCCTTGGGGTTTGTCATGCAGTCAGCAGACAGGGGGCCTCAGAGACCTTTCCTTGCAGATTCACTGGATCAAACAATTTGGGTGGCACAGAGTCCTGCAAGAAAGTGACCTAAAGCACAATGCAGCTGTCTATTTATTGACTATTGCTAACCATCTTCCAAATAATGAAATGAATCTATAATGAAATGGTGCCCAACCTTCAGGCTTACCTTCTCTCACAGTGCCTCCAACACGCCACAAAAATCAAGACTTTTTCGAACACACTGTCTGTGCTTTATGTATTAATCTGTTAAGTTCAAACTTCCTATTAATTTTTATAGACTAAAATTACAATGCACCAAAAAGGGAGACTTGTTTAACTTTTAAGAGTTTGATGCAGGTGGCTGATTGCCTAGATTTAATCTGGGTTAAAAATAAAAGCAAAAACTCAAGGTTTAAGACATGAAGTCAGCAGATGAGGGGCCAAATATTTCTTTATGACAAGCAAACTGCTCTCAGGTTTCCAGTGAAACAAACACAGCAACTGAACCAAAAGATTAATATAGTCTCCTCAATCAAGAGTCATATAAATAGTTGGGGGGTTGGGAGTGGGAAGAAAAGGCGAGAAGGGTCATTCGTCAAAATTATTCTCCTTTACTAAAAATCACACACTTTTAAACTAAGTCTCAAACAGATATTCAAATTGGGGTATTTCTACATTTTCATTTTAAATTGAAATAGTTTTCCATAGGGAAAAGTACTACGTGTTGGTTGAGGAGAGCTAGAAGACTAAACACTCCTGACAAAGAAAATGAAAATGTTTAAATTACCATAATCCCACTACCCAAAGATAACCACTTGATGTCAATCTTGCCAAACCTTTCATTCTCTGCAGTCATGTACACCATAAAGAAAAAACCAAAATTGACCCCACATTGAACCCTACAGATTTTCAGCGGAATGGGCAATATTGAAAACCCCAAAAGGCGTTCTTGGGAAAATTCCCTAGGTGATTTCTCGATCTTTCCCAAAATGTTGGGGAACTCCTTTAAATTAAAACAAACAAAACCTTCAAGCGAGCAAAGGATAACCATCTTTCCGCGACTGCAGGGTGATCTGAAGAGGATTAAGGACATCTGCCCAAAGAACGTCCTCGTCCGATAGGAATCAAGTCCCTCAATCCCAACCAGGCTCACCCCAATCCCAGGAGAGTCCGCAGATGCTCCCTCTAGGAGGAAAGGGGCGACTCCGCCGCAGCGTTTCAGCCCGGCGCGCCCGGAAGCCAGCAGCAGCTCCCGGGCTCTGAGAGGGAAGTGCAGCCGCCGGCGCCCGCCAAGACCCGGGAGCACACCTCCCTCCCTCGGGTAAAGAGCGCGCCGGCGCAGGAGTTTACCTGGCTCATCCTCCCATGGCTCCGGGCGGGCAGGCGGGGACCGCGTTCTGCTCCTACTTCCCTCCTCCTTCCCCTGCCTGGCTCCCGGCCGCCGCAGTCCGCTGCTTCCCCCGTTACTACAACAACCAACAAGCAACCGCCCGCTCGGAGCCACTGCGCAGGCGCCCGCCACCCGGCGCTGACAATGCTCGACTTCGGTCGCAGACGAATACCGTCACCACTGTCCAGCGAGGGCACAGAACCCTACCCTCAACGGCGCAGAAAGGGGGCTTGGCTTCTTTTATTCGCTTTCTTTTCCTCCGCCCCTACAGGGTTGGCTCCAGACCCAGAGTCCTTACTCAACAGGAGAAATCACTGCGTGGGCGGAGTACCTAAAATGAGGCTTGGAAAGCGGCAACCGCTGATTGGCAGTAAAGGGGTTCACTCCCCATCGCCTGCTCGAAGCAAAGCTGGCACAGCCAATCAAAGCGACGAATGACGGAAAGGACCCAATCCTAGAGCCGGACTGAAGGTGGGGGCGGGGACATATGTCCCAAGTGGACTCCAGGCTGGAGCTGACTTGGAGGACCTTCTTCGCGGCTGATAACTGCTTCTGCTGTTGTTACTGTGCAGGGAGTCCGAGCGCCAGGTAATGAAATTATGGGCTAGAAGACGGAGGATACAGATGTAGGTGTTTGTATGGCCTTTGTTTGAAAGGATCCGGAGAGTGTAGGAAAATGGGGGTGGTGTGGAAGGAAGATATCTTTTGAGGGGGAAAAAGCTTCAGAGACGCAGGAGTGGGGTTGGAGAAGGCTGCATAGGTTCGGAGAACGAATGGATGGATGAACGAATGAGCGACCTTCACTTTCTCGTGTAATCCTCATTGTAACCACCGAGGTAGGTCTTGCCTTTCCATTTTGCAGGTGAGGAAACCCAATCCTTACTGAAGGGTAAGGACCAGGATAGGAACTCCCTCCTGAATCTACGATTTAACACCGTAGCTTTGCTGGGACAAATTTAGGAATAAATGTTGGATAGTTTCTGGTGTGGCGCTGTAGGATAAGCACTGGACTGCTGCCCGCAAAGTCAGCAGTTCAAACCCACCAGCTGCCCCTCGGAAACCCTATACAGGGTGCCTATGAGTTGGAACCAACTCAAAGACGCTTAACAACAACAGTAAAGCGAAAGGAAAGGAGTCCTGTGGCATAGTGGGTTACACGTTGGGCTGCTAGCCACTATCTCAGTAGTTCAAATCCACCAGCTGCTCTGTGGAAGAAAGATGAGGCTTTCGGTTCCCATAAATATTTACAGCCTCAAAAACCCTATACAGGGTCGCTATGAGTCGGAACTGACTCAATGGCACACAACCACCACCAAGTTACAGGGATATTAGCATGAGGGATGATAGATCAGTTCAGAAGTGTGGCCATGTTCCACCCTCATCAGCTATTTGCCAGGATTTCTAAAAGGATTTCTTGAAGTGGAAGCCATTCGTTCTGTGGAAAAGGGAGGCCTTCCAGGTAACTGCATCTCCTGAAAGAAGATGGAGGATTTAGGCTCAAGGCTGTAACTGCCTGGAAAGGCCAAACCAAAAATCAAACCTACTACCATGGATTCTGCATTTGTAGCGAGCCTTTAGGACAGAGTTGTTGAACAGCTCCATTGAATTTCCAAGACTAAATATGGGAGAAGACAGACTCCAGGGGGAGCATCCGGTGGGTTTGAACCACCAATCTTAAAGGTTACAGCCCAGTGTTTAACCCAGTGTGCCACCTCCTCTCTCTCTCTCTCTCTCTCTCTCTCTCTCTCTCTCTCTCTCTCTCTCTGTCTCTGTCTCAGTTGGGTAGTATAAAGCCATGCTGAAATTTACACTGCCAAAGTGACAGAGAGCCTGGTAGTTTACTACTACCTCACACCAAGAAGTTAACCTCTCAGCAGGTAAGCTGTGGGCCAGAACACCTGAATCAGAAGCGACCTTGTCATTATTAGTGTCTTTGTCCAGGTGAGTTTGATTTAACCCTTTCGTGACCTCTGGGATATATATAACCCACCAACATTTTCAGCCTCTCAGGTTTCTTGGGAAGCTGCTAGCCCAGTAGTAGTAGTTGCTACTGCCTCAGAAGGACCTGCGTGAAGCTGAAGAAACAGGCTGCATCCCACCAGTCCTACCATTAGAGTACACTTGGGACATATCTGTGACATATAATTGTGTCCAAATCCATATTACTGCTAAAAAATTTTTTTTTGTTTTTCCTCTTGATTTCAGCTTGCCTTCCATTACTGAAAAATACATGGTACCAACAAAAAAATACTCAAAGCAGAAATTATTTGGTCATGAAAAGGTTAAAATTACAATAATTGAAATCTCTATTCAGCAAAAAGTGATATACGCTTTAAAAAAAAAAAAAGTAATGTATTTTCCATGCAGACTGTAGATAAATATGGTATGCTTGTCTTCCTCAAACATGGAAACTTGATCAAAACATCCCCAACAGGGAGGCAGTATTGCAAAGTCAAGTTATAGGGGAGCAAAGTGGCTCCATGTGACAAGCACTGGACTGCAAACCATAAGGTCTGCAGTTCAAGTTCCCCAGCCGTTCCTCAGGAGAAGGATGAGACTTTCTGCGCCCACAAAGATTTAAAGCCTCGGAAACCCTATACAGGGTTGCTATGAATCAGAACCAATTTGATGGCACTTAACCACAACAACCTTGTTATAAGGGAGCACAGTGGCGCCATAAGATAAGCACTGGACTACAAACCACAAGGTCCGCAGTTTGAGCCTATTAGTTGCTTCTCGGGAGAAAGATGGAACTTTCTGCTTCAGCAAAGATTTAAAGCCTTGGAAACCCTTTACAGGGTTGCTACGAGTTGGAACTGACTCAATGGCACTTAACCACAACAACTTTGTTATAAGGAGTCCTGGTGTAGCATGGGACTGCTAACCACAAGGTTGGTGGTTCAAACCCACGAGTCACTCCTCTGCAGCCCTCTGCAGAACTGCTGTGACTCAGAACCGACTCGACAACACTTAATAATAAGCACCTTGTTCTAAGTATTAAATAAGATAGCTACGTTATGGCCTTCACACAGTGTCCGTAATAACTTCTTGTTGTGCGCCACTGAGTCACTTCCAACTCAGAATGATCCTGTATAGGGTTTCTGAAAGTGGCTGGTGGGTTTGAACTGTCAACCTTGTGGTTAGCAGTCCAGTGTTTATCCTATAGTCCAGTGCTTTGATCAATTCTCTTGGAGCCCAACATCATGCTTGCTGATTCCTTCTCAGTAAATTTTCTCCTTAATTCTCAAGTTGCAGCAGCTGATTTATTTTTAAGTTTGAGACTGTTCAAATGTATGGAACATGATGTGCTTGAGACCCAGAGTAGAGATAAACCTCAGGATGCAAGTACTGACCTCTCACCAGAGGTGCCACTCAAAGGTTGTACAAACTTGGAAGGATCTATCATTGATGGCGAGGCAGGTGTCTAGTAGATTTATAATCACCTTTGAGCCACTTCCCTTACAGAGGAATAAAATGAAAAACGAGGCTTGATGCAAACTGTAGAACTGATTCTAGCCAAGAGGGGGAGTTCTGATTTGGGGCTGTATTTTGTAGAAATTGGGTAGACAGACTTGGTGGTGGTGTGCTGTCTAGTCAGTTCCCACTCATAACAATCCTGGGTAGGGTTTCCAAGGCTTTATATCTTTGCGGAAGAGGAGACTTTCATCTTTCTCCCGCAGAGCGGCTGGTAGATTTGAACAGCTGACCATGCAGTTAGAAGCTCAATGCGCAACCCACCACGCTACCAGGGCTCCTTGGACAGAAAGTAAGCCAAACTAAAACAAAAGTTAGTGCTGTGGAGTTGACTCAGACCGGTGGTGGTTATGTGCCGTGGAGTCGGTTCCGACTCATAGTGAGCCTGTACACTGAGGCTGTAAATCTTTACGGGAGCAGAAAGCCTCTTTCTCAGGCGGAACAGCTGGTAGTTTCGAACTGCTGACCATGCGGTTCGCAGCCCGATTCATAACCACTACGCTACCAGAGCTCCTTCTACTCATTGCTTATTGCAAGCTGTACTATTTGCATAACTGAATATGGAGCCCAATTTCTATAAGCCTTACACTGAGACAATTATTATTTTATAGGGACAATTATTCACCTTCTTTTCTTCTTGTCCCTTCTCTCCATTTCGTTTCCCCCCTTGGGTTTGTCATTTCCACCCACTGCATCACACCTATCCCTCTGGTAAAGGTTTAGGATAAATATTCTAAGACAGCCTGCTGGCCCTGTGAGGTAAGAAACTGGGCGTGGATGAGCCTAAGGAACTCGGAGAACAATGTATGAAGTGATTGACCAACTAAGCTTAGTAGAGCCCAGGAGTGGGATGCAGGTCAGTCCCAGAGCTGACAGGGCTTAGGGTTGCAATAGACTGAAGCTTACCATCTCACGCCCTCGGCCTTTATTTCCAAGGCAGAAAGCCCTGTGAGAGTGGAGGAGAGTCATGGGCCGTTTCCTGAATGTGTTACGCAGCTGGCTGGTGATGGTGTCCATTATAGCTGCTGGGAACACACTGCAGAGCTTCCGAGACCACACCTTTCTCTATGAAAAACTCTACACTGGCAAGCCAGACCTTGGTAAGAAGTCAGAGGACAGCATCACTGAAGTGACCATACCCGAAAACTTAATAAGCAAACAAAACGCAGGTGGCATTTCCCCCTCCGGCCTGCCTACTAAACCCTTCACCCTTAAGCAGGACCCAAGAATGTGGTTTTTAAAAGCTTCAGGTGGTTCTGAGGCTGCCTAATCTAGCCTTTGAGAACCACTGGAGTGGATAGCATATGGCCTTTTCCCCCATCCCCAGCTTATCTGATTATCTTTTCATTCATTTTATGCCAGCCTGAGAGATTCGTCAGTATAGAAAGTACTGTAAGAACAGGGAAGGAGCTGTTCATTGGTGAAACTTAATACCTCACTAAAAGCCATACCACCAAACCTACTGCTATCGAGTCGATCCCTCTAGGACAAAGTAGAACTGCCCCCAGAGGGTTCCAAAGCTGTGGTTTGTATGGACGCGGACTCATCCTGAGAAGCTGCTGCTGGCTTCAAACCCCCGACCTTTCGGTTAGCAGCTGAGTTCTTAACCACTTTACCACCTTTGTTGTTAGGTGCCATCAAGTCAGTTCTGACCCTGTGCACAGCAGAACTAAACCCTGCCCAGTCCTTTCACTGTGGCAGTCCACCTAACTGAGGTCTTGGTTTTTGCTGACTATTTTACCAAGCAGGATGTGCTTAGGGACTGGTCCCTCCTGATGACATGTCCAAAGTACGAGAGACCTAGTCTTGCCATCCTCAGTTCTCAGGAGCATTCTGGCTGAATCTCTTCCAAGACAGATTTGTTGGTTCTTTCTGGCCATCCAGGGTACTTTGAATATTCTTTGCCAACCCCATAGTTCAAATGCACCAATTCTCCAGCTTCCTTATTCCTTGTCACTCTTTTACATGCATATGAAGCCCTCTTCAGAAATCAGGTTGTGGCAGACCTAGTTTACATTCCTTGTTACAGATGAAGAGCTATGAGACCCAGGTCATCCCAAACTGTGACACAATCGAAGATCCGTGATGGGCTTGCCGGCTCTCTGAACCTCTCTGCTGAGAGAGTTTTCAGATTTCACTGCATTCATATGTGGGGTAGTTGGACTTGCAGCGTAGTTTTCCAGCAGCTAACAATGCTCTGTCACATGGGTAGCTAACCCAGATTCAGGCTCTGACCTGGCCCATTTTTCTGCAACATCTGGGTGTAAAAATGAAACAAAGTGGGCTACGGCTCATTATGAACCAAGCTCCTACACATTAAGAGCAAGGCAACTGGAAAAGTGGGCAGGACACTTGAATTTTCTCAGCCTCAAACACTGCCCTGGACAGTCACAAATGCTGGGCTCTCTGAACTAGCCTTGCATTTTCAAGCTGAGACAGAAAGCCCAGAGGTCCTAAGATTTGCTAAAGGGCACGGAGCTGAGCAGAAGGTGTGTGCGCCTGTCCCAGAAGTGGAGACTGCCTTCTCTCTCATGGACTCTACTGACCAGGCCAGTGCTCTGGGACACTGCAGAATTTCAGTGGGTGCACAAGCTGGGGGTTATTGTTACTGTCGAGCTCATTCCAACTCATGGTGGTCCCTTGTGCACAGAGTAGAGCTGCCCCATCGCGTTTTCAAGACTGTGACCTTTCGGAAACAGATGGCCAGGCCTGTCTTCTGAGGGGCTTTTGGGTGGGAGTCTGGGGAAGACTGGCAAAATACGCCTCTCCAGTATTTCACCAACTCGAGAAATGTGCTCAGTCTTTTCATCAGAAGATAAATTGGTTTATGAGGAGTGTGGCTCTTCAGGACTAAAAGCTAGATCGTCCATATGCACAGAATCTGGTATTGCTGTCTGGTATTCCAAAGAAGGGAAAGTCCATAAAATCCAACTAAACAGGCGTTTCAGTTGGAACATTCTCTTGCCTGGGAGACCAGCAAAGAGTGGTAGCTTTGTTTTCATCATTTGGGCATTTTCAACTTGTTAGACGTCTTAGATAAATGGCTCTACATTTAAGTCACTCAGGCAGGGGGCTGCCTAGAAAACATTTATACCCAGGGCCTACCTCAAAATAATATGGTTTAATTGGTTTGCTAGGCAGCTCTTGGTGTTTCATAAAATTCTTCCAGTGGATTCTAATGACTAGGATTAAGAACCGCTATTTTGGTAGTCTATGACCCATACTTTCAGAATGAGTTATTTGATACAGCTGTGTCAGAACCAACACAAAGAGCAACATGTCCCAGGCAAACAACTAAAAGCATTGTTCCGTTACTATCTGCACAGAAAACCAATCTGGTTTGGACGTTGTTCAGATAATGTAGATCTGGACGCAGGAGACGTAGTTCTCTTACTGGCCAGATGTGGACACCTCAGTCGGCCCCAGTAGCTCTGTGTTTTCTCCCGGATCCGCCTAGAAAGTCTGCTGGACTCCTCCTAGGCATCTTGTGCTGACAGCCCAACCTCGGCACTGCTCCCCTTAGCCTGTCCGGAAACAGTCTCAGAGCTACCGCCAAGCTAGACTGGCTTCAGGCAGCAGAGGGGAAACACTATCAATCCAGGGCTCTTTGTTGGATTTCTCCTCTTAGCACACTTTACCGAACTACACACATTTGACGAGGGGCTAAGTGCTTCTCATTCTGCCATTCCTTCTAAATCCCATCTAGCACCGGCACATCCCAGCCAGAGGGAGTTCAGGCCCAGCTCCCCACCCACCAAGACCACCAGTGAAGTAGGGGGAACCTGGAGGGAACCCCAGCTGGCCACTTCTCAGCACTCTTGCTTTTCTCTGCTCCACAGTGAATGGTCTTCAAGCTCGGACTTTTGGGATCTGGACACTGCTTTCATCCGTGATTCGCTGCCTCTGTGCCATCGACATCCACAATAAGACGTATGTAAGGGGAGGAAGAGCTGTAGCACCCTCTCATTGGAAATCAGTGCTAGGCATGCCCATTGTCCCCACCCTTGTTGTTGTTGTTATGTGCTGGGGAGTCGGTTCCAACTCATAGCGACCCTGTAGAGGGTTTCCGAGGCTATAAATCTTTATGGGAGCAGAAAGCCTCATCTTTCTCCTGCGGAACAGCTGGTAGTTTCGAACTGATGACCCTGAGGTTAGCAGCCCGATTCGTAACCACTACGCTACCAGATTTCCTTGTCCCCACCATTGATGAACCATTAATCATTTTGCATATTAGCCTAGAATGTGGATCATGGAAAGTGAGTAGGTTCCGGTTGTAAAAGGAGTTAACAGTTATTAAAAGTGTAATAGTTATTAAAGACCATCATTAAAGTCTGAAACATCTGTAAAACTGACATAGCAAACTGGCAGTGCAGAGCAAAACCCAGTGCCTGCAGCCTCCATCTCTTTCCTAAACACCAGGCCACTCACTGCCATGGAGTCAGTTCCAACCCAGAGCAACCCTAGTTTCCGAGATTACAGATCTGTGGAGAGCAGGCAGCCTCATCTTTCTACTGAGGAGCAGCTGGTGGGTTTGAACTGCTGACCTTGTGGTTTCCCATCCAGTGCTTATCATACAGCACCACCAAAGTTCCTGTTTCCTAAAGGACCAGGCTTTCTTCTACTAAAGTAGAATAAGGGAGTCTGCCCTTGGTTCGAAAATATTGGGGTTGTGGGGTGCCAGGGGAAGCAATCCCTCCAAGGCTAAGAGCTATCATAAAGAGCTACTTACACTGTGTTAGGTACTATATGTAATTGAGAGATGATTTAAGGTAAACTGTAGGTTATGTGTAAATACTGTGTCATTTTATATAAGGGATTTTGCATCCTCACATTTTGGTATCATGGGGGTCCTGAAACGAACCCCCATGAGTACCAAGGGGCAACTAACTGTTTAGAGTGGCCACCCATCCACACCTTTATTGGTTCCCACTCCTCCACCTTAGGAATAAGCAGGAATGGACATAAACCACAGTCCCTGAAAAAGAGGGGCCCACAAGTCAAGGCAAGGAGCCCTGCTAGTCTAGTAGATGGCGAGCTGGGCTGCTGACCACAAAGTCAGCAGTTCAAATCTACCACCTGTTCCAAGGGCAAAAGATGAGGCTTTCTGCTTCCGTAGAGATTTGCAGCCTCAGAAACCCTATCCAGGGTCACTGTGAATCAGAAGCAACTCGGAGGCACATCACCACCACCATCACCAGTCAAGTCAGTAGTTGATTAACTCTCAACTCTACCGTCTCTCGGAGTCCTGGTGTGTGGCGCTGTGGGCTAATGTGTCAGAACTGCTAGGTTGGTGGTTAAAGCTCACCAGCTGCTCCTTGGAAAAAATATACAGCTGCGGGTGGTCTTAGGCTCTGGTCTAGAGGATGCCTGGGTAAAGGTTTAGTACTGCCTTTGGCCACTGGGGGGTGCTCAAGCATTCTTCCCAGCAGACACCCTCACAGTCATGGTGGAAACTCAGGTCACAGTGCCAGCCAGCTTCACTTCACTTCACACTAAAAGACCTTTACTCCATGCTCATAGCATCTAGAGGGGGAAGGAGGGCCAACTCTTTATAGAACTGCTCTTATGCCAGGAGTTCCACCTCTGTGACCTTGATTAAGTCTCCTCATAACAGCCCTGGTACCTAGGGATTCCTTGTTTGGCACATCAGAATGTCAGGGACCCAGTTCATTTAAGCTGAGGAAGACTGATGCAAGTGGGATTTGATGCGGACTATTGGCTCTGAGATCTCTCCAGTTTTCTTTGAACTTGAAACTGTGGTTTACTTGTCCTAGATTGACATATATTTTTGGAAACAGTATGGTTTAGTGGAAACTAAAGAATCAAACAAGAAAACAGGTCTCTGTTCTATCAGTAGCTAGTTTTATGGCAACAGTGTTATTACTTACTCTTCCTGTTACACCTGCCGTTTCTTCATCTGTGAAATGAGACTCACGTGTCTGTTGTACCTCTCAGAGTGCCTAGGAGAGACAGGGCATTGACCGTTTGAGTGACCTTTGCCATGCTCTGTCTTTGGTTTGTTGTGCTTTGGTAGTCAGCAAAGAGAACTCAGCCTGATCCATACCCGTATTATCCATCCATTTCCTCCTGTCCCAGGACAGCTGCTGCATTCCTAGTTCCAGCTCTCTGCTACCCTAGGACTTTGATCTGTGTACTCTGATCCTCTTCCCTTCCTGCTGGAAACTCAGAATCCACACCCATGCAAACAGATGTACTGAGCGTATGACAGCCGGCGTCTGACCTGACCCACTGCCATTGAGTGGTTCTGATTCATGGTGGCCTGATAGGACAGAACAGCCCCAGGAGGTTCCCAAGGCTGTAATAGTTACAGAAACTGACTGCCATCTTTCTCCCACAGAGCAGCTGATGGGGTGCAAACCGCCAACCTTTTGGTTAGCAGGCGCCCCACCAGGGTTCCTTTGAAGCAAACCCAGGCATGACGAAAGTCAATTGAGATAATTTCTTACCTCTGGGGAGGGAAAGAGAACTGGATCAAGGTGGGATACACAGGATGTTTTATCTGTTGTCTGTAGCATTTTCTTTCTTTGAAAAAAGTACCCAGAGTAAATACGTTAAAATGCTAAGGTGTGGTGGAGCTGGGTATTGGTTGCGTAGGAGTTCATGATATTACTATTAGTTGATTATCTCATTTCAATAGGTTCTAAATGTTTTATAAGGAGCTTTGGTAGCGTAGTGGTTACCATTCAGGCTGCTAATCTCACGATCAGCAGTTCGAAACTACCAGCTGTTCGTGGGAGAAAGATGAGGCTTTCTGCTCCTGTAAAGATTTACAGCCTTGGAAACCTTGTACAGGGTTGCTATGAGTTGGAACTGACTCCACGGCACATAACAACAACAACAACAGATGTTTTATAATTTTTTAAAAATACCATCTATGTGTGTGTGTTAGCAATCCGAGTGTTTGATCCTCCTGTAGCCCATTTTCTCCACCCATGGTCAAAGCTGAGAGACGAGTTCTCTTCCCATGGTTGTCTCCATGTCCTCTGTCTGATCACCTTCCCAGACTAAGTCACAGTAGAACAGCCAGTTCTTTCGATGCAGGAGCATCTAAAAGCCTCCCTGTTCAGACCTTGGTTCTGTGACATCCCTCACACCAGCACAGACAAGCCCACAGCCGGGCACCTGCCAGGGAGGCTTTGACTGCAGAGACAGCCAATTTGGAAAAGAAGCAAGTGTGAGCGTGGCTGACCCAAAAGTGCTCTCATCACCTGAGACTGCCATAAGCCAGATCTGCTGTGTGGGCGTTGGGCCCTCCACCTTATTAAGACTGGATTGTTCACTCTGGATGCCTGGACCAGCCTCTCCGTTCAGCAGACTGAAATCTTCACTTTGCCTTATTGTTCGTTAATGCTGACTTATGATGACCCCACATAGAATTGTCAAGGCATTGACCTTTCAGAAACAGATTGCTAAACCTGTCTTCCAAGGCACCTACCTCTGAGTGGGCTGGAACTGCTAACCTGGCAGTCAAGTGCTTAGCTATTGAGCGCCTCCTCAGTTTTGCCTGACTGGGAATCATTTGATAGGATCAGCTCCTCAGGTCTGTGGCAGGAATGAGCCTCCTATCCTGGGCCTTATTTATGTGTACGAAGTCAGAGTGATACTCTTCCTACTTCATGGCGCACAGGCCAGAACCTCAGTTCCCTTTCTGTCTGTCCCCTTGTAGGCTCTACCACATCACACTCTGGACCTTCCTTCTTGCCCTGGGCCATTTCCTCTCAGAGTTGTTTGTATACAGGACAGCGGCTCCCACGATTGGTGTCCTGGCACCCCTGATGGTGGCAAGTAAGCATCCGTAACCACCAGCCCCCAACCTCAACCCTCCCACGGGAGCTCCCACTGCCAGGCTGGAACGGGAGAGTAGCCCGGCAATGGGGACCACTAACCCATTCTCTGTCCTGAAGGTTCCTCGATCCTAGGCATGCTGCTTGGGCTCCGGTACCTGGAAGCAGAGCCAGTGTCAAGACAGAAGAAGAGAAACTGAGGCCACACTCCCCCTCCAGGACTTCACCGTCTTCCACCTTTGCTGTCCCCGCCTTCCTTCTCTTTGCCCTTTAGTTCTTTTTGACCTCTCATTGGCCCTTTTATCCACTTCTAGGCTTTAAGCTTTTTTTTTTTTTTTTTCACATTTAAAATTTTTTTAAAATACAACATACACACAAAAAAAGCATATGATATGTTTGGACAATTTAAAGTGAACACGATACCTCCAGGTCAGGAAACTGCCAGCCCCTCAGAGTGTAACCTTCCCCCACCCTTATAATTGCAGCCTTTTCCTGGCTCCCTTTCCAACCTTTTCTGGTTTTTCCTTTGATTTCTGTCCCTTGGTTTGACTTGTGTGCTGGATACATGTGAACTGGAGAGCTAACGCTGATGCCTCTCCCAGAGCAGCTGTGATCACGGGGCGTCCTCCCAGCCTGGGACTTGTGGCTGCTGCTGGACCCAGGTATCTGCGCCATCTAAGGACCGGGCGGATCTAGGAAGGGCTCCCCTGGGAGGGAACAGGACCATGGCTCTCCTACAGGTGGACAGGGTCAGGAGACTATTTTTAGACCTTCTGGTCAGCTGTATTTATGTAAAGAATTTTGTAATAAATAGAAAAACCCTCTTATTGGCCATTGTACTTTGACCTCCCCTAAGAAAAGAGCCCCCTGCCTCCTCTGAGCCCTAAAGTAGGATAATCACAGCTCTCTACCTGCCCAGGTACACCAGAGTGAATAGAATGGCTGTCTCCAGCTCCTTGGTGTCGCTTGCTTATTTCTCAGATGTTTGGAGCCTTATCTTCCTCCTCTCTGACCATCTTTAAGATTCTATGTACCAGTTCTTGTTTTCTTCTTGGGAAGAAACAGATTCTAGTGAAAGAAGAGGCAGAGCGCAGAATCAGGCAGAACAGAAGAAACAGCAGCCATGTCCAGGAAAAGGGGAGCACTAAACCTGAGTGAACGGTTCCCTGAAGACGCCTCCCTGAAGGTCTCCTCACTGGCTGAGCCATCACCCTCACCCACAGCCTCAAGACTCAGAGCTCATTCATCACTCGCTTATTTACTGCACATTCAGTCCACACCAGACACTTGGGCTATAGCACTAAACAATATAAGCAATGTCCCAGTTCCTGGGGACCATACATTACAGTCAAGAAAACAGACAACCAAGAAGTCAACAAATGAAAGAACAATGTTCTTAGTGCTAAAACCCCTAAAGAAGATACTGTGAACAAGACAGGTGTGTAACTGAGATTGGGTCATCAGGAAAGGCCTCACTCAAGGTGGGATGTGAACTGAGACTTGAAAACCTAGGAGATAGCTGTCCTAAGATACGGGGCAGAGCAAGCAGCAACTAGAAGGTAGAAACATTCTGTCTCAAGGAGCAGCATTAGGTCAGTGTGGTAAAGAGTCAGGGAATGACGGGTAAACGATAAGGTCAGAAAGGGAGGCAGGGGCCATGTAAGGCCATGGTAGGAAGCTTAGAGTTTATACTTAGGTGTGTTGGGAATTCCGTATCAGTTCTCTTGAGGTGAAAATGTACCCAAAGCTGGCTTAAACAATAAGGATAACATTGGCTCACGTAAGTGTTACGTTAAAAGGATTGTAGACTTCAGAAATGGTTTGCTCAGGACTCCAGCGCCCATTGTTTGGCATTGTTTTTGCCTCGGTCCTCTTCTCTGTGTTGACCTCATCCTCAGCTTGGCTTCCCTCTTGGCGCTGATCATGGTTGCAGCAATTCCAGCCCTCACAGCCACACACCACTCCTCCAAGGGCTCAGTGGTGGGAGCGGCCTTTTCCTTATTGTAAGGAACGAAGAGTAGCAGTGATCTACAGAGAGTGAACGCCTCAGTGTAGGTCCACCTGAGGCCACTGAAGAAACAAACATAAATGATGAGTGGAGTGCTTTAAGCATATGTGAGAAATAGGGCTGCAGATAAGTAAAGGCAAGATCCCAAAGGCTAAGGCAGGTAAAATATATCACAGACACTTGAAGTGGTAGTCATCTTCAAAGCTCGGGCCTGGCTCCCTTCCCAGATGACTTAAAGTGGAAGCATAATGGCTTTCCAGCTAAGAACTGCTAACAGATATGGTGCCAGCATGTTACAGGCAGAGTGTGTGTCCCGTGAGGAAATGTACAGAAAGCTGGTAGCATCCAAGTACCAGCTCTAAAGTGAGTGTGGTTGGGAAGGGATAATCCAGAAGAAAAACAAAGTGGAACTGCAGGTGCTACTGGGCTTAAGCTTGGGACTTTGGTCAGAGCCAGTGTCTGGTTGGTGTGATCATAGAACAAACACTTCAGCCCACCTTTGAGGTCGAGCCAGAAACAACAATGCAGTTTGGAGAGCGAGCAGTCAGTGTCACATCCTGGGCACGGAGCTGCAATTCCTGTGAAGGCAGACTAACTTGCACAGCCTTGTCTTCAAAAACCTCACTCTCTGGGATGGTAACATCTATAGAAACGGGAGACCCTCCTCTGTGCAAGGCCCCAGAAGCCCCTCTTCTAGCCCTGGCTTCCAGTCAGCCCTCTAACACTAAAGCAACTGAGTCTGGAGAAATGTGTAATCATCTCATTGTTAATGTGCCTTTGAGTCGGTTCTGACTCAGCATGGGGACTACCAAATTCCCACTCCGAGAATCTTTTATTGCCTTAAAATGTCTGGCATTACAAATAGAAAATACAAATGATGATTTCAGAATAAGGCAACTGATTTGGTAAACATTTTGTTAATCCATTATGAAGGTTTCAAGAGTAAGCACTGTTCTCGTAATGAGAACCGGGACACCTCTCCACCCTTCTCGCACCCCCAATCGGTCCCTCACCAAGAGTGGGAACTCCTTTTACTGCATCCGGGACATGTGTCCCCGGTTCACTGCTCCTGTCTACATGCGGTTAAGTGCAGATAAGCTGATTCTTCTGACTCAGCGGTCCTGTACAGGATTTCTGAGGAGTAACTGGTGGGTTTGAATCACTGACCTTTCAGTTTGCAGTCCAGTGCTTATCCTACCGTGCTACAGTGGAACTCCCATGTCTCCACGCATGCACACAGATCTGGCTCCCCTCAGGGGCCGTAGCCTAAGCACCCCAGCACTGCAGCTAACACAAGAGGGGCTAAGGCCAGGGCAGTGGCTTCAGCAAAGCGGCAGAGTGGCCACAATGGCAGCTGCTCAAGGTGCCCACCTGCTCTGCTATTCTCTGGAGAAATTATGGAGGGCCGTGAGGACAGCAGCCTGCGAAGCAGGAATAGAAGCCAGCTTGAATTGGTTTAGAGGAAGTCTCTTTAAAGTTAGATTATCTGATGAAGTTTATTGCTGGGGGGGGGGGATAAAGGGGGGCTGAGTGCGCAGATCTTGCCCCCACCCAGAAACCCAGAAGTAGGGTAGACTTAATTCATCCCCATGCCAACGTTCATTTACCGTTTCTGCTCTTCCTGCCCTCTCAGAGTGGAACAAACCAAGACTGGATTTCAGTACTGGTGAGAGTACATGGGCTGGGGTTTCTCACTTGGGCTGAGGTATCAGGGCTAACTATAGCACATACACACAAGTCCCCAAGCAAAACTTTTGTAAACAACAAAAAAGAACCTCCCCATTCCCTAATCTGGGACTCCACAAACACACACTCAGCCCCAGCACTGTATACACTGGGCACGTATTGTTAGCTGTCACTTGAATCGATGACAACAGTGACCCCATGTGTGCAGAGTACAATGTCACAGAGTTTTCAAGACTGCGACCTTCCAGAAGCTGATGGCCAAGCTTATCTTCTCAGGCACCTCCGTGGATTTGAACTGCCAACCTTCTGGCTAGTATTCAAGCACTTAGCTATTTGTGCCACCCAGAGACTATTGCAGGCACTTAACCCTCCCAAATTAATTTCTTCTTCAAGGCCATATCCAAGTTTGGTCAAGTTTATTGATGTTTGGTTTGATCAGCTCTGAGGAAAGAGGGTTTAGAAACATACCCCAACATTAGGCCAAGAGAATCTAGGCCCAAGAGTTCCGAAGGAGTTGTTCTCTTGTGTTTTCCGTCCCCCAGAACCCTAGCAGCTGCTCTGGTGACCCAAGAATGACTTCAGTCACATTAGATATCACTCTTTAGAACTGAGTTTCCTGTGAGGATCTTAAGGCACTAGAAAGAGTGAGACCCTGAATAAGTATTCTTCCTGTGATAATTTTTAGACTTTCTCCACGAGGGATGGAGCTGAAGAGGAAAGGCAAGGGACCAAGTCAGGATTTTGACTCCCGTATTCTCCACCAGCCTCTTCTAACACCAGCTACCATAACCCAAAGTGGGGCGGGGTGGGAACCAAATCTAAATTTGATGAAATGGTACAATTTTCCCAAGTAAACCGTCCAAGCTCTGGAGGAGCTCTGGGAGGCAAAGGCATCACTGTCCAAGCCACAAATATCCCAGCTGGTTCCTTCCACAAGATGCTCCAGCAAAGTGAAGCGGCGTTGGGTGGTGAGGTGAGGGTGTGGTCTCTGTGTTCCCTGAGTGGCCATCACTGTCTGCTCAGAAACGCTCTTCAGATACGATGGCTGGCACTTTGCTGGCATTGCTCTCCTCCTCCTCCTGGGGTTTCTACAAGGAAAAACAAGCAGGTACCCTTTAGGGTCAAAAGGCCCAGACTCCATCCTGGCCGAGTCACTGGCCCTCAGTGTCTCACAACAGTAAGCAATACAGGAGACAGCGGCCAATCAGCATTCTCAAGAAAGAATGAAGGACACACAAAGCAGCAACTGAACCCTTGAATAAGCACAGACAGCCCCCTACATCTACACATATAACACACGGTGTCATGAATGTAAAATGCCCGTTTTCTGTGATACCACTGTCCCCAAACCTTCCCAGTCAGATCCACTGTACCAGGTTTCCTCTCAGGATTGATACAACAAAGCCCACTCCCTCCCTAATCAGACAGCCTAGAACACGTCTGGACCAATCATCCAATAGCCGTCCAAAGCGCGTCATCTGCGACTGCTGAAGAATCATTTTACGTGGAGCAGCCCCCAGGATGAGTAATATGGTAATGTGCATAGATACAACAAAGGTGATTTTTTTAAAAAAGGATACCTAGTTACATATATCAACTTTTGTTCCTAGGAAGAAGACCCTTCATTCATAGGCTCAGCTGCACTTTGGATTTCTTGGGAAGGGGTGGTTCAGGGTTAGTTTACAGGGAACGTTCTGAGTCACACTTGTCAGGGGAGTGTGGAACCAAATATGGAAATTATCCTGGGGGCGCTAGGGACATACTGCCAACTTGGGCATTTGTCTGCTGTTGTGAAAAGCAGCCTCAGCTTCACTCTGGTGTCAGTCCAGCATGACTCTGAGAGAGCAGAGTAGACCCTCCCCTTGACACCAAGTTTCCACACACCCTTCCAAACAGCATGGCGAGCTCCAGGAGCACAGACAATGAAGCACCATTCCTGGAAGTCTTCCATTCCTATCTCAGTGCAATTTCCAAAATCCCACACCCAAGGAAATCGACCACACCTCCAACCTTGTCCAACCTGGTCCATGTGAACAAGGGTCTGGCTGCAAGGATAAGGATTTCATCCTTGGACTATATGTAGTAATGAAATATTTGAACAACCTAAAAATTGAACAAGAGGAGATGGAAATATCTATATGTGAACAAGAGACGAGTAAAATGTCATGTTGTAGAAAGTTTGTCAAGCCACATGAAGTTGCCAAGAAGGGTAGAAAACCAAATATGCAAAGGCATACCATATAGCAAAAAAAAAAAAAAAAAAAAACACGGGAAAACAGCAAAATGCTACTAGGTCGTCTCTAGGTGGTAGGATTACAAGTCATTTTTCTTTTCTTGTCTATATCTGCCAAAGTAAACAAATTACAAAGCAAAACCTCATGTCACCTGATGTAATACACATTACATTGAAAATTGAGACCTCACCAGAAATCTACCCTGTTTAACTACCAGCGCCTTCTCCCACTTAGACATGGCACAGGTGAAAGCCTACCTCCACAGTGTCCAGGTCAGGGACCTCACACATTCTAGAGAATTTCACACCTGCTGTACAGCCTTCCCAACCTCCCCAGTGAATTTCCTGACCTGGACTCCTTCCCACACAACTACCTGTAATACCAGAAAACAAAGAGTGAAGAACTGAAGATTATTGTCTCCCAGTCAACCCATGTCTTCCAGGTCCCATTTTTGCCTTAGAATATAGGCAAAAGTTTTTCAAACAATTGCTCTCAGTGTTGGCGCGTGTATACACTGATGGTAGCAGTCTAACTAGGTAGCATCTGCAGTAGTACCTTTCGAGAGGAGAGTTTCAGTAATACACATTAACACTCTCAAAAATGTGCATGACTGACTACTGATCATTTCTCAAGGAAATACCACGTGTAAACATGATTTCTTCTAAGAGATTGCTCACGATATTGTTTCTAACAATTGGAAACATTCTGAATGCCCATGAACAGTAAAATGATTGATCGAGTCACATTTATCCATCTAATGGAACACTACAATCATCAAGGTCAGCAGTTAAAACCCATCAGCCACTCTCGGGGAAAAAGATTTGCTCTCATAAAGATTTGTTGTGAAGCGCCATACGTCAAGTCAACTCCTACTCAGAATAACCCTGTATCAGGTTTCTGAGAAGCAGCTGGTGGGTTTGAACTGCCGACCTTGTGGTTGTGCTGATCCTACAGTGCCACACCAGGAGTCCCTGTAGAGATTTACAGCCTCGGAAACCCTATACAGGGTTGCTATGAGTCAGAATCCACTTCATGACAGTACGTTAGGGGTTTTTTGTGAGGTTTTTTTGGAGCAGTCATCAAAGTAGGTTGTCAAATACTAGTGACATGGTAAAATGTTCATAGTATTTTAAGATAATAACAGAGTAGGATTCAATTTTTGTTTAGCAAATTGTATGTATATATTTATATATGGCTGGAGAAAGATGAGACTTGCTGCCCCTGTAGAGATTGATTGCCTTGGAAACCCTATATGTGTCGCTGTGCATGGAAACCAACTTGACAACACAACAATACACATGTATATTGTTGTTGTTAAGTGCCATTAAGTAGGTTCCAAAGCATAACGACCTTGTATAGGGTTTCCAAGGAGTGGTGGGTTTGAACCTCCAACCTTTTAGTTAGCGTCCAGTACTTACTCTATAGTGCCAAGCATTCGACTACAAGGTGGGTTTGAATCACAAGGTCAAGGTCAGTGGTTCAAACTCACCAGCTGATCCTTGGAAACCCTACACAGGGTTGCTATGAGTCAGAACCACCTCAACGGCACTTAACAATAATATATGTATATATGTGCATACATGTATTTGGATATATATATGTATGGAGTCCTGGTGTGGCGCTATGGGCTAATGCGTCAGACTGCAAAGCCATTTGAACTGCAAAGTCGGTGGTTCAAGCTCACCAGCAGCTCCTTGGAAACTCTATACAGGATCGCTATGGGTTGGAGCCGACTCTACAGCAAACAACAACATATATTATGTAGATATGTTGTTACTCGTTGCCACTCCTGGCAACCCTTACAGACATGCATAATAAATGCAGAAAACAACCGCACCTTATCTTTAGATGATGGAATTAGAGGGTGATTTTTTTTTTTTTTAAATTTCTGTATACTTTTCTGTACTTTGTGGTTTTTCTACAAAGAACATGTAAAAGATTAATTTGGGGGTTTGTTTTAAGAAATCTTCTACTTTTACTCCTCCTCAGATTTCCTTTTATTCTCTTAGATTTGATACTTAACATTTTGGTCAAAATGGTTCCCAGATGATGAGAAGAGATGGAACGAGTTTTCTGTTATAGACCAAACTCCTGGTCCTGTCCCCTTCTGCCAGCGGGGTAGAGTGATCAAACCTCTACCTTTCCTCCCCAGTCATGGACCTCAGGGCTTGGCTCAGGACCCAAGGGGTGGGTGCTGCTCAGCAGACTGGGACAACAGTGGTACCCACAGGGGAGGCAGGAGGGGGTAGGCTCTGCTGCTCTTTCTCACCAGGTACGGAAGCCAGAGAAGAGCCCGAGAAGGGCAGCAATTCCAAGAGGAAACTTGTGAGAGTTGCTCTAATAGTCACCACAGAAAGCAATCCACTGTGGGATGCCCCCCTACTTCCTCCCATGTTGCCACATCCTCATGAAAAGTCTAAGCCCCAGATCTCAGTCCCTCATACCTCACATACTCACATTCTCAGGTGTTTCTTTGTTTGCTTTCTGCCTCCGGAGATCTGCCCTGATGAATGCTGAGGTTCAAAGATGAAAAAGAAAGAGCAACAAAGACAGAGGCATCAAGCAAATCAAGTTCATCCTAAAAAGGGAGCTCTCTTTTTCCTAAGGGCTACAGGTATCCCAAACCTGCTTAAGATACTCAAGGGACCTGGGGCACCATCAGCCAACCTGATCATTGCTAATCTTGGCAGGCAGAAAGCAAGAATGCCATTGGCTCTTGTTTAGGGATCATTTATACTTGCCAGGTGCTTTGCACATATTGCTCTAATCTTCACAATTTCCATTTCATAGATAAGGAAACGGACACTTCTCAGAGGTTGATCAGTTGACCTGCATCAAATGACTCTATAGGTCACATTACAGTCTGGAAATTAAACTTGGGCCTTTGGGCTCCAAAACCCATACTCATCCCAAGTCTATGCCTCCCTCCTAAATAGATTTCCTAACAAGTTCTCCCCTCTGTCCCCCCACATGTATCCCCCATCTGTACAACTGACCAGGACACTGGAGTCTCCAATTGCCAGCAGCCTGCCCATAAGAAGCCTAGGTTTCCTTGTTGCCATCAGAAGCCAACTCACCAGTAAGAGCTACTCCAAGCAGGAGGAACACGCATAGGAAGATGTTCCCTGGCATGGTTCCATAGTTGTCGATAATCTGGCCTTGGGAGATGGTGAATATGATCCCAAATATCTGAAAAGGCATGAGGAAGAAAGACTGGAAACAAGGGTCCATCCAAGTAGTTCATGAGGGTCACTGAACTGCTATAATACAAGGCTTGTGCCAGCCAAGCCAGGCCAAATGTGAAATAAGAGCCTACCTGGGGAGACCAAACAAGATGGTGGATTGGATGGAAGTGCAGTAAAGAGCTCCGCCAGCAACAAAACAGAATACCCGACCAAGCAGGCTCAGGGGATGGTCCCAGAACTCTGAACCACATATAAAGGAATATATAGAAGGTTGAAGGGCTTACAGCTGGGGAATTTGTGGCAGAAACAAGAAATCCATTGCTTTCTAGTCCGGGATGGTCAGGTACTCCAGGAGCCACCATCTTGGATGAGACCAAGTGGGGGAAGGATTGGAGCAGCCACAGACACCTGGCAGAACTGCAGAGATAAAGGTGTGGACATTCTTTTCTTTTGGTAGCTGTTCATTGGTCTCTTGCTGTCTGCACACCTCCATTCTGGTGACTATAGGGGTGCCTGAGCTAGTGGGCACCCCAGCCCTACCCTTGGAGGGTTCTACTACACATGCGCACAGATCTCTTCGAAATTTAAGGAGACAGTTTCCACTTAAAACCAAATGGCCACAACCTGCCCTGAACTGTTTACAACTAGAAAAAAGGCCTGAACGGGGACTGTAGAGAGGGACAAGCAGACAAAAAAGGAAATAAGCCAAAAATTAAACCCTAAGTTACGTCAAAACGACCAACAGTGGCATCTTGAAATTTCTCAAGAAG
>NW_006408597.1:757333-769592 GCF_000296735.1 Chrysochloris asiatica
GGACTAAGAGCTGGTGGCCAGGAACAAACTTATAGAATGTGCCCTTTGGAGATGTAAATTATTATATATGCCTGAGTGGTTTTTTTTGTTCGTGTGTTTTTTAAAAAGCTAAAGTGGATAGATGGAAATACTGTAACTGATGGTACATGGAAGGGATTATAATCAGTATAATGAAACAAGGTGTATGATTTGTTGAATGTAAAACTGATGATCTGCCCTGTAAACTTTCACTCAATCCACAATAAAAACCTTAAATAAAAAAAAAAAAATAATAAAGAGCCTACCTGGGCAGACACGTTGAGGAGGCCAGATGACATGCCTTCTGATTCTGGGTATGTCAACTCCACAGCAAACTCAAATCCCAATGGGAGATAGCCAGTCATAAAGAAGCTGAAGGTCAGATCACAGAAACAAGGTGATGGAGAACTCCCAGAACAAGACAGTGGAAGTCTCCCTCCTCCATACCACTTCCTTTCTTGTTTCCTGTTTTCCCACCAAGACATGCCAGTGCCTTGAAACATCTGGTCATCCACAACATGGCCATTCCAAGGAAAGGGAGTCCCCAGAAGCCAAGTGTAGGCCTTGTGCTCGGGGGGTCTCTGGGGTTCCCTGCTTCTACATCTAGCCATCAGTGACTGGCAGGATCAGCATATACAAAAGGGATAGAATACTTGATGTATTCAGGCCTCAGTTGAGACGCTTCTGTGTCGTGGGTACACAGGTCCTGTGCTGGGAGTTGGAAGCCCTTAGGTGTTATGGATTGAACTGTGTCCCCCTAAAAGTGTGTGCTGTGAACCCTAACCTCTGTGCCCTGGTTATAATCCCATTCAAGAATGGGTTGTCTTGATTACATTCATGAGAGTGAAAGAAGCAGAGATGCGGGAGGAGAGATGGGAAGGCATATGAAAATTACCCAGGATCTCAGAGAAAGAAGGCCTTCCTCCAGAGCCAACAGAGAGACAGCCTTCCCCTAGAACCTCCTAAACCATGAGAAAATACATTTCTCTTTGTTAAAAAACACCCACTTGTGGAAAGGCAACTGTTTTTTGTGCTTCCTCATACAACAGGGTTAGAAAATTCTCACGTCCTACATCGGCACCACCACACTTCTTGCTTTCTTTATATATGTTATCACTCACTCACTCACTCCTTCCAACAACTCTGTGAGGCAGGCACTCTTGTCCTCATGTCCAGATGGGGAAACTGAGACTCAGAGAGATTAAGTGGCATCCCTGGAGTCTAACAGAGAGCCAGCAGCAGAAATAAGACTGGGGCATAAAGTTTCTGATTGCGAGACCAGACAAAACCCTCTAAACACCCTTAACCTCCTGGAAGTCTGTCTTTTCTTCATGCTTCAGTCCATCCCAACAATGGGGGTGGCCCTGTAAGCACTAGGCTACCTTTTGAAGTGTCACACATAAACAAGACTCCTTAGGCCCCATTTCTTCATCTCCAGAGGTCAGTGAAAGGGTTAATATTGCTTCCTAAAATGTTGGCAACTCGAGGAGCAATAGAATGGTGTTTTCCACTTAAACAGGTGAATAATAAAACTTACCCCAACATGCCGGCTGTGATGAACACTATCCACAGGTGTCCCAGGTTCAAGGTGAAGGTATAGACCACCATTCCCACCAGAGTCATGATATATACCACCAAGGTTGTCTCCCTACAAGTAGAGGCAAAGATGTTGAATCACACTGTCCTGGCTTTCACAGCATCATTCATTGACTCATTTTCCAAGTATCTATAGGGTATCTGCTCAGAATCAAATTCTCTGCTGTGTGCTGGGATTTCTGCCCTCATAGAACTTTCTGTCCAAGGGTGTGATGGACACTGAACCAAATGATCACACAAATGACTACTGGATTGTTTTGTGGTCAATGCTACAAAGAGAAGGACCAGGAGAACGTAAAGCCATATTGCTGTATGTATTGCTATATGTTCCAGCAGAACCCACTCAACCAGACCAAGCTGCCCTTGACTTATATACACACAAGATGGGCACAACCTTGTCCTCCCATGCCCACCCCCATGTGACATCAAGACAAACACCAGCTGTGCTCTGTTGGCATAAAGTGCAAGACCATCCCAGAAGCCACCTGACTCTGCTTTGCTTTGTCCCAAGACCCCACGACAAGGCTGAGCAGTGATCTTGTACTCTGTCATCTGTGAGTTTTTCCTGTTGCCACTTGCAGAAGCCCAGATGAACTTTTCCTGTTGAGTCCCAATTCTTCTGCCTCAGAAAACAGCCTGCCCTGGCCTGTGACAGTTCCCTTTCTTGGTCCCTCCAGAAGTACTACCAGCAAAGCCCTGGTTTCTCCTCCAGCCGCTCCCTTGCATGTGTCCCTCATGTACTTCTCTGCCCACACTGTCCGCTCTGGACTCTGCGGCTGGCCTGACTCCTCTGTCTGCAATCAGACCCTCACACTGCTTACTGCAGAGCACAGGGTCTGGGCTGCAGGACTCAGAAGACAAAGGTTCAAAGCCAGGAGCATGGTGGGAACACCAGGAGAGGGACACTGGTTATATTGAATGAACACCTGCATTTATTGGGTGCCAAAAATGACGTGAAGCACTTTCTAGGCATGTATTATTTTTGGAAATCTTTACAAAAGCCCTGCAAGAAGTATATGGCGATCCCCAATTTTACAAGTGAGCAAAAGGAGGCACAGAGCACTAAGTTCGTTGTCCAAAGTCGCTATTTGAGTAAGTAGCAGAGCTGGGAATTGAACCCTGTGCTCTTCTATTACTGCACACAGGAACAGCACTGCACTATGTGGCTGCATCTTTGGAAAAGCTCAAGGGCCGAGTATACAAAGGATGCCCTTCCCACCCTGTGGTCCAGAGCAACCGCTGTGGCTAGAAGGGTTCCCTTTTCCCTCCATCCTACGTTCTTTCTATCTGTACCTACCTGGTAGAAAAGAGCTTCACTTCACAAACACCAATCTTTCTCAGTGACTCCACAAGCTTGCCAGATGCTGGTCTATTTTAGTTACAGCTCTTCAACTACTGACCAGTTTAGAAAACTGAAGGATAACCCCAGCTATCTATAAAAGGACCTCACCACCCAATTTCTAGCTTCCAGATCAAACTGGACAAATCTGGGACCCTTAGGAAGCAAGAAGACCCTGGGTGGTACAATAGTTAATGGTTCGAGTTCAATCAGAGGAACCTCAGAAGAAATGCTTGGCTAGCTACTTCAAAATCAGTCACTGAAAAACCTATTGAGCACAGTGCTGCTTGGATACACATGATGCTAACATGAGTTGGAATCGACTCAACAGCAACTGCTTTGTTTGTTGTTTAGAATGAAAACTGACATCAAAATCACAGATCTCGGGGCTCTCTCATCCTGCCAAGAGCTGTCCTCTTAAGTGCTGGTGTTTCAGGCTGACTGCTGGATTTAGACATCAAATGGTACTGAAAAGTGGTGATTTAGGACAAGCATTTTCTAATTCATCTGAATCCTCTGGCTACTCACATTCCAGCCCAGTCAACATTCCAATCCCCCCTTCTCCTGCTACAGAACAAGTCCGGGAGAAAGAGTCAGTGCTGTTCCCTGGTTAGAGAGGGGCCAGTCCTCACTGCCCGCATATCTGGCCACCACAGTCAACTACAGAGAGCAGAGACTAGACGGCGGCCAGGCTCCACCAGGGGAATTAAGCAAGGTCAGGCACCTCGTCCTTGTGCTAAGCGAGGCAGTCACAGCCCCGAGAATGGCCTCAATTGGCCTTTGATTAGGGTGGCCTGAGTGAGACCTGGTCTGACCAGGGCCTCACAGAAGTGGGTCTGTGTGGCGGAGAACAGGTCTGCCACTGTGTGTCGCCTCCAGACACTGGGAACTTTGGAGGCATTGACAAAGCAGCCTGAAATGCCACTCCACCCTAGAGCAGGCCAACCCTGGCAGCTGCCCTGACAGCCAGTGTTAACCGAGCACCCAATGCATGTGGAGCACTGGAAAAAACACAACACGAAGGGACGGATGTTAGGTCTCTGGTCTCCAGAGCCATGCTCTGCAAAGTGGCTGCTGAATGCAGGCACCTAGGTCACTTTGTACAAATGCAGTTTCTCCTGCTGAAATGGGCACCCATGTCGGTGGGGACCAAAATCTGCATTTCTAATAAGAATGCCTAGACTATCCTGGCATACGAGAAGATCTTAGAATTTGTATTGATCAGTCAGATCAAAGCATAGCACAATATTTGCCAACAAGATATAGGCAATTACAAGATTGAACAACAAACAAAAAAAATAAAATAAAATAACCCACCAGATGCCGTTAGGGAAGACACAGGGAGAAGTGTGAGGGTTAAAGGCAATAGAGGTAAATACTGTTATCTACGGTGGTGGTGGTGTGCCGTGGAGTCGGTTCTGACCCATACTGACCCTGCATAGGGCTTCCGAGGCTGTAAATCTTTATGGGAACAGAAAGCCTCATCTTTCTCCCGTGGAACTGCTGGTCGTTTCGAACTACTGTACTTGAGGTTAGTAGCCTGACTTGGAACCACTACGCTACCAGAGCTCTTTACTGTTACAGTCTATACAGTCCTACAGTAACAGAGATCTACAGGTAGATGCATGGAGAGACACACAAGCTGAATGGGTGTGGAAGGAGGAATACACCCACAAATACATAGCAGTTTGACAGAAGGTATCTATCTGTACATGGGTATTTATCTTTGCTGCTAATACATCCATGAATGTTTGGCAGCATACAGGGGTAAAGTCATGAAAACTTTGGTATTACCAAACACCTTGAGGGAAGGAGTTACTGAGCCTTGGGGACACACCTTTGGCATAACACAGTTCACAAAGACAATGTGCTACATCCTACTTTGATGGTCTTAAAAATGCATCAACAGCTATCTAAGGTGCAACTATTGGTCTCTCCCTGTCCGGAGGAAAGAAAAGTGATGAAAATTGAAGACATTTGGAAACAATTAGTCCAGTGGACTAATGGACAATAGGAACGTCAGTGTCCACAACCCTGAGACCAGAACTACTAGATGGTATCCGGTATCCAGCTACTACTTCCAACTGCTGGGCAAAGTGAGAGCAAAGAAACACAAGGAGAATGTGGGGTGAATGGTGTTACATTGAGGGATTGCAGTCATTGAGGTGAAACGAAGTGCATGATTTATTGAAGGTAAAACCTTCACTCATTTCACAATAAAAAGTTAGAAAACAAACAGGTGCCATCGAGTCAATTGCAACTCACAGTGACCACGTGTGTCAGAGTAGGACAGCGCTCCAAAGAGTTTTCAATTGCTGATTCTTGAGCAATAGATCACCAGAGTAGGACAGCGCTCCGAAGAGTTTTCAATTGCTGAGTTTTGAGAAATAGATCACCAGAGTAGGACAGCGCTCCAAAGAGTTTTCAATTGCTGAGTTTTGAGAAATAGATCACCAGAGTAGGACAGCGCTCCAAAGAGTTTTCAATTGCTGAGTTTTGAGAAATAGATCACCACGTCTTTCTTCTGAGGCACCTCTGACTGTACTCAAACCTCCAGCCTTTCAGTATGATTAACTACTTGCACTATCTAGAACATCATTGTTGGTGGTAAGTGCCATTGAGTAGATTCCAACTTATAGCAGCATCTGTACAGCATTTCTGAGGAGTGGCTGGTATGTGGGTTTGGACCACCAACTTTTCAGTTAGCAGTTCAGTGCTTATCCTACAATGTTACTCCAGGACCCCAACTGCAAGAGAATACACTACAGACTAGACTAACCACAGAGTACTTTGGTTGATCCCACAGCATCTAAGATGGAGCTATGGGAACAGGGCAGTGAAGTTAACCTCCTCATCTCCACAGTTTGAAGCTTCCACAAACTTTCCAACTGTGGACATTTATTTTAATTTCTCCTTCATCTGCCCCACTCACAAAGCTACTTGGGGTGGGGGAGGACAGCTCCCACTGAGAGCTTGTAGGGCAGGTATTATTTCTCCCATTTTATAAAGGCTCAGAGAAGATGACTTTGAACTGCCAGCAAGACCACTTAGACCCCATCCCCAGCTCCCACACACAAACACTTGGATCTGTACTGTCAGTTAAAAACATTGGTCCCCCAATATCCACTCCCAGAGGAATAGCCACTTACTTGTAGGTTTTGGATTTATCCAGCCAGATACCTGAGATCATAGCTCCAAGCATCCCTGCAAGCACGATGGTTAAGCCAATTCTTCCAGCATTGACTTCTTGCCCCTGGGAAAAATCACAGTCCCAGAGATCACCCTGCTGACTGCTAGACACTGGACAGAATGTAGTCACCATGGGAGAAGCAGCCAAGGCAAGTCACCTGGGCTCCAGCTCAGCCAATCAGAGTACAATGACATGTAAAGGACTGCTAATGAGGAGAAAATCCCAGAAGAGTTGCTCCTCCCACTTTACTACAGTACCAGATGTGCATGATGGTACTGGATGCTGGGGTGACAGGGTGGATTCTATCCTTAGAAGCCCTTTTAGATAGCTTTACATTTTTGATCCTTACAGCAACACTCCTCTTGTATTTATCACTATTACCATTTCACAGATGGGGAAACTGAAATATGTATGTTTAAATATTCCATTCTCAGGTTCTTTTGAGCTGGCTGAAAGAACAGACAGAAAACATTTATATATGCTTTTAGAATAAGCCAGGCACCAGGATGAGGATTTTACATCACTATCTCATTTCATCCTCACAAGTCCTCACCGGAAGGTTAGGATTTTGCATTCCCACTCTACAGATGAAGAAACTGAGGCACAGGGAGATTAACCTACTAGCCCAAGGTTACATAGTATTAAATGCAGAGCTAGAATTTGAACCTGTCGAGCTTCAAAACTGGAACACTGAGTCCTAATCGCCCACCACTTCTGCAAGCACGAGCTCCTCAAGGGAAACCCCTGCTGTTGAATGCACTCTGACTCATGAGGTCTCACCTGCAGAGCAGGACTGCACCCCACTGGGGTTTCAAGCCTATGACCTTTGGGAAGAAAAGGACTTTCTTTAAGGAGTTTCTCCTGGTGAGTCTGAACTGCCAACCTTTTGGTTAGTAATTGAGCACTTAACCATTTGCACCATCTAGGGGATCCACAAAAGCCTAGTTCTTTCAAGAGGGTTGGACCTTGGTTTTCCTTACTCCACGATCCTTAATACCTCATCCCAACAGTCAAAATTAAACCGTACCTATAACTTACAAAAATTTCATACATGACTTTATGCACAGATTTACCTACTGTGCTGCCAGACCCTGTGCTATATATATTACACAGGTACACACATGATATTTTTTACTTTCTAATCCTAAAAAGCACCTTGCCATTATGCTTCCTTTGCAGAAGAGGAAATAAGATGCTCAGAGGCACTCCGTAGGGTGCCACCCTCATAGTTCAGCACCACCAGAGGTGAGGCTGAGAGACCCAGGACCATCACCCTCCATGTCATCATGCCACCCTGCCAGAGTTAATCACAGAGAAAGACTTGGAAATCACATGACCTCCGAGCCCAGCACATCTGAGGGACTCCCTTACCGGGTAGTGAAAGATCACCATGCGATTCAGGAGAGTGGACAAGGCATAAAATGCACCGACATTCAGACCTGAAGGAGGGAGGGAGAAACACAGCATTAGGGTGAGCCTGTTGCTAACTCCTCCCCTGAGTGGTTCAGAAAGTCAGGTCTCAGTACCACTATTGCTGTGCATGGTATCCTCAAAGGACAATCCAGGGAGGTATGATGCTACTCTGCAGTTTCCCTCAAAGACATACTTGAAAACAATCAATCGTTGCCATTTTTGACCTTTTCTTGGCCAAATACCTCTGCCCTTTGAGCTTTTAGCCCTGCCCTGGAAACAACTCCTCTGTAGGGTTAGAATCGTCCACATCTCTCTACATCTTCTCACCCATGAGTCACAAATGGTTAAATGCTGAGCTACTCACTGAAAGGTTGGCAGACTGAAGCCATCCAGAGGTACCTTAGAAGAAAGTCCTGGTGATCTGCTTCCAAAAGATCACGACCCAAACCCATAGAGCACAGTTCTACTCTGCACATGGGGGGGTCACCATGGGTCAGATTCACAATCGACCTGTTGTAACTGGTTTGGTTTTAGGTTTCATGGGTCAGTGAGATTACCAATCCCCTCAAACTCCTCCTGAGGACCCTTGTCCTCTTTTCACACCACTCCAAACCTCTGACTTCTGACTCCTAAAGCCATTTTTTCTAAAGGTAGATTCTCACCTTTCCCCTGACTCCTCCTTCAACTTTCTTTTCTGGTTCAATGTCACACAAAAATATATATTTGAGAACAGAAGAGACCCTAAAGGGCATCTAGTGAACTTTCTCTACTCACCAATTCAGTCAACAAAGAAATGGAGTGCCTAGAATGTACCATGAGAACCTGTGTCTTCAGAGAATGAGGCCATTTGGCTAAAGCCACACAGTAAGTTAAAAGCATCTAGAACCAGAGGAGAAAGGACACCCAGGACTCCATTTAATAGTAGTAACAACAATAATAATGGCAGTATACACATTTATGTATTAGACACTGTTCTAAACACATTACAACACCAACAACTCTAAAGGTAGATCTATTCATATCACCTCATTTTATGTTGTTGTTGTTGTTGTTATTGGGTGACATTTAGTTGGCACCAACTCATAGCAACCTTATGTACAACAGAACGAAACACTGCCTGGTCCCCCACCAACCTCAAAATCGTTGCTAAGCCTGAGTCCATTGCTGCCACCACTGTACTAATCCATCTAGTTGGGGGTCTTCTTCTTATTCTCCCACCCTCCACTTTACCAAATACGATATCCTTCTCCAAGTATGAGAGACCAAGTCTGGCCATCCTGGCTTCTAAGGAACATTCTGGTTCTACTTCTTCCAACACAGATTGGCTTATTCTTTTGGAAGTCCATGGTACCTTTAATATTCTATTCCAACACCATAACTCAAATGCATTAATTCATTTACAGTCTTCCTTATTAGTGAATATACATCCAACTTTCACATGCTTATGAGGTTACTGAAAATACCCTGGCTTGGATCAGTCACACCTTAGTCCTCAAACTGATATCTTTGCCCTTCAACACTTTAAAGAAGTCTTGTACAGCAGACTTGCCTAATGCAATACATCATTTGATTTCTTGACTGCTACTTCCATGAATTTTGATGATTGACCTGTACAGATTGAAATCTTTGACTTTATTTTTTTCTCCATTTATATGGATGTTGTTTATTGGTCCAGTGGTGAGGACTTTTGTTTTCTTTACATTGAGATGCAACCCATACCAAAGTCTATGGTCTTTGATCTTCAACAGTAATTATTTTAAGTCCTCTTCACTTTTAGCAAGCAAGGTTGCATCATCTGCATATCACAGGTTGGTGAGTCTTCTTCCAATTCTGATACCACATTTTTCTTCATTTAATTCAGTTTCTCAGATTATATGCTCAGCATACAGATTGAATAAGTATGGTGATAGAATATAACCCTGGCACACACTTTTCCTAATTTTAAACCATTCAGTGTTCCCACGTTCTGTTCAAACAACTGCTTCTTGGTCTGTGTACAGGTTCCTCATGAGCACAATTAAGTGTTCTGGAATACTCATTCTCTGCAATGTTGCCCATATTTTGTCATTATCCACATAATCAAAAGCTTTTGCATAGTCAATAAAGCACAGATAAACATCTTTCTGGTATTCTCTACTTTCAGGCAAGATCCATTTGATGTCAGCAATGATATCCCTCATTCCATGTCCTCTTCTAAATGCAGCTTGAACCTCTGAAAGTTCTCTGTCAATGTTTGCTTGCAGCCATTTCTGTACTACCTTTAGTAAAAATTTACTTTCATGGGATATCAAAGATACTGTCCGATGATTTCTGCATTCAGTTGGGTCACCTCTCTTTGGAATGGGAACAAATATGGATCTCTTCTGAACAGTTTACCACGTAGTTGTCTTTCAAATTTCTTGGCATAGATGAGTGAAAGTCTCCATGCCACATGAGTTCATTGAAAGATTTCAATTTATATTCCATCTATTCCTGGTGTCTTAGTCTTTGCCAATGTCTTCAATGCACCTTGGAATTCTTTCTTCAGGATCATTGGCTCTTGATCATATGTTACCTCTTGAAGTGGTTGAACATCAACCATTTCTTCTTGGTACAGTGACTCTGTATTCCAACTTCTTTCGATGCTTTCTGCATCATTCAACATTTTGCCCATAAAAACCTTCAATATTTCAAGTTGAGGCTTGAATTTTTCCTTCAGTTCCCTCAGTTTGAGAAATGCTGAGCGTGTTTTTCCTTTTTGGTTTTCTAACTCCAGGTCTTTGCACATTTCATTATAATACTTGACTTTGTCTTCTTGAGTTGACCTTTGGAATTTCTGCTCAGCTCTTTTAACTTCCTCATTTCTTCCATTAGCTTTAGCACCTCTCCCCTGGAGAACAAGTTTCAGAGTCTTTTCTGACATCCTTTGTGGTCTTTTCCTTCTTTCTTGCCCTCTTAATGACCTTTTGCTTTCTTCCTGTATGATGTTCTTGATGTCATCCCACAATTCTTTTGGTCTTCGGTCGGTCTTCAGTGTCTAATGTATCAATCTGTTCTTGAATTTATCTTTAAATTTGGGTGGGATATGTTCAAGGTCTTATTTTGGCTCTCATGGGTTTGTTTGCATTTTCTTCAGCTTCCTGAATTTGCATATGAGCAATTAATGATCAGCTCCACAATCTGCCCCAGGCCTTGTTTTGGCTGATGTTATGGAGCTTTTCAACCATCTATTACCACAGATGTAGTCAATTTGATTTCTGTGTATTCTATCTGGTGAGGTCCATGTGTGTAGTCATCTTTTATGTTGTTTAAAAAAGGTATGTGCAATGAAGAAATCATTGGTCTTGCATTCTGTAATGCAATCTCCAGCATCGTTTGTATCACCAAGGCCATATTTTCCAACAATTGATCCTCTTTGCCGCCAACCTTTGCATTCCAATCATTAGTAATGATCAATACATCTTGATTGCATGTTTGGTCAATTTCAGACTGAAGAAGTTGGTAGAATTCTTAAATTCTGTCATTATTGGCTTTAGTGGTTGGTGCATATATTGGAATAATAATGTTATTAACTGGTTTTCCTTGTAGGCATATGGATATTATCTTATTACATACAGCATTGTACTTTAAGACAGATCTTGAAATTTTCTTTTTGGTGATGAATGTGACACCATTCCTCTTCAATCTGTCATTCCTGGCATAGTAAACCATGTGATCATCTAATTCAAAATGGCAACTACCCATCCATTTCAGCTCACTAATGCCTAGGGTATGGATCTTTATGTGATCCATTTCATTTTTGACAATTTCCAATTTTCCTAGATTTATATTTCAAAGATTCTATGTTTTGATTATTAATGGATGTTTGCAGCTGTTTCTCTTGATTTTGAGTTGTGCTCCATCAGCAAATGAAGTTCCTGAAGGCTTTATTCCATTCGCATCATCATGGTCAACTCCACTTTGAGGAAGCAGCTCTTCCCCAGTTGTATTTTGAGTGCCTTCCAACCTGAGGGGCTCATCTTCCAGCAGTGTATCTGATAATGTTCTGGTGCTCTTCGTCATGTTTTAACATTCAATATTCTGGGATGAGAGTATTCCACTACTGTTCATAAGGTTTTTAGTGATTAAAGATTCAGAAGTAGTCTGTCTCTCCTCCTTCCTACTCTGTCTACATCTAGAAGCTCAGCTGAAACCTGTCTACCATAGGTGACCCTGCTGGTATTTAAAGTACCTGTGGCATAGCTTGCAGAATCACAGTAACACACAAGCCACCACAGTATGACAAACTGACAGACGAATGGTAGACCCCATTTTATAGATGAGGATAAATATACATGGAAGCAAAAAGTTTGCCAGAGTTCACTCTGCCATGCCTATCAGCGGTCTTCAACAGATCATTGAGGCTCAGAAGACAAGCACAGGCACACTTGATACAGCTCTACTTAGGAGGGCTTAAGACTGGACATAAGAGATGCTGGCAGACAAACGCCAGACATTGTTCTGCCAGGGAGCCAGCCCAGAAGCACCAACCAATACAATGGTTCACAGAACCAACCAGAAGCCAATCTGGTTGTATCCTTGTCATGCACAAGGAGGAGTTTCATGCTTGTAACAACTCTAGAAGCATAACTCCCAGGGGCCCCATGAAAGGCTGTAGCTGTTGCTGTTAAGTGCTGTCAAGTTGGTTCTGACTCATAGTGGCCCTGTATAGGTTTTCTGAAGAG
>NW_006408597.1:771207-772844 GCF_000296735.1 Chrysochloris asiatica
ATTCTCTGCTTTCAGCCAAGATCCATCAGACATCAGCAATGATATCCCTCGTTCCATGGCCTCTTCTGAATCTGGCTTGAACCTCTGGAAGTTCTCCGCCAATGTATGCTTGCAGCCATTTCTCTGTTACCTTTAGTAATTAGTTTCTGTATTCCCTAACATGGGATATCAAAGATATTGTCCAATGGTTTCTGCATTCCATTGGGTCACCTCTCTTTGGAATGGGCACAAATAAGGGTCTCTTCCAATCAGTTGGCCAGATAGCTGTCTTCCAAATTTCTTGGCATAGATGAGTGAGTGCCTCCTGTGATGCCTCAAATCCTTGGAGCCTTAGAAATGCACATTACTGGACCCCACCTTATCTACCCACTGCCAAGGAGTCAATTCAAACTCATAAAGACTTTATACAATGTTTCCAAGATTATAAATCTTTATGGGAGTAAACAGCCTCATGTTTGTTCTGTGGAGCATCTGGTAGGCTTGAACTACACACCTTGCAGTTAGCAGGCCAATGCCTAATCTAGAGGACTCTAGAGCTAGCGAGTCATAATTTAATGAAATGGTTCTCAAGAATCTACACTTTAACAAAATCCAGGTATTTCTTAAATTCATTGAGAGTTGGTAATAAATGATTTGGAGAATATAGAAGTTCTAAGACCAGGCCCTGGCTCCCAGGTGGTGGAATTAAAAATCCAGCAGCTGGGATGGGAAGTGGCTTCAAGATCATGAGAATGACTGTAACACAGCTACTTTAGAGTTCTCAGCCCTATTACCAATGGAAATCGCCCAAAACCCATGTTAAAAGCAGGTTCCTAGACCAAGACTTTCTGAATGTGAATTTCCAGAAGTATGGAAGAAATCTGTGTTATATTCAACCAAGCACTGAAGAGATCCTACCATCAGACAAGCCTGGGAAACATTGACCCTAGATCGATCCCTAGGTTCTTGTGATTCTCTGAATACATTTCCCTTTGTCCATCCTGACCGTATAGACAAATCTTATCTTAAAGGATAAGACTCTAATGATAATGACTTTAGCAAAGCTCCCAGGAATCATGAGAAGAATTTTATACCCCCTCTTAAACCAGAGAAATCCCTGGGTGTTGCAAACTGTTAAGATGTTAATGAGGTTGGTGGTTGACTTTACCCAGAGATCCTTGGAAGAAAAGCCTGGCGAGCTACTTCCAAAAACGTACCCATTCAAAGCCCTATGGACACCACAGCTGTATCCTGACACGCGTGAGACTGCACTATGTCAGAACAGATGTCTGTTCATTCTGAAATAAGCACCTTTGAGAAAGCACAAAGCCACTTGGTAGGCCCATTTCACTTGGATCCATAATGAACACCCAGGGAAAGCAGCAGCCAAGAAATCAAAGGACATACAACATTGGATATATCTACTGCAAAGACCTCTTTCAAGTATTCAAAAGCAACAATGTCACTTAGAGGGTTAAGGTGCATCTGACCCAAGCCATGGTATTTTCAGTCATCTTATATGTATGTGAAAGATGGACAACGAGTAAGGAAGACTAAAAAGGAACTGATCTATTTGAATATGGTGTTAGTAAAGATAATTGAATAATCCAGGGACAGTCAGACAATGTACAAGTACAGCCAGAATGTTCCTTAGAAGT
>NW_006408597.1:773685-783220 GCF_000296735.1 Chrysochloris asiatica
CCCGTAAATATTTACAGCCTCGGAAACCCTGTACAGGGTCGCTATGAGTCAGAACCGACTCCACGGCACATAACAACAACAACAACAATAGCTGTTGGCAAGGCTGGAGAAAGGACTCCCTTTGAGAATATTTCTCTCAAAGAGAAAACTCTTTACAATTTATCTTAGCATGACAAATGTTATGACACTGATGAAAAAAGCTATGTGAAAGCAAGACCTTGAGACAAGAAGGCAGTCAAAACAAAAAACAGCATACCCAGTTAAATTTAAATTTCAGATAAATAGGGAGTATTTTTTTTTTAATTCTATGCCCCAAATATGGCATGCGACACACTTATGCTAAATAATACAAATAATAAAACATTGCTTTTCTGAAATTCAAACTTAAATGGACAGTATTTTATCTCTCAACCATACTCTAAGTATATAGCCAGAAACCTCTAGGGAAGATGCAGCAACACTTGGATCCTGGATTTTCATCAAAGCCTTCAATCACATTACTACACATCACCTCCCAGCGACTAACTCAGCCGCTCGGAGACTCACTTACAAAGTACAGTATTGGACATACCACCAGCTGCAGGAAAGCTACTCCTGAGGTGGAAAATCAAGTTCAGATCAAAGAAAGAGTGCTCTTTCTTACCAACATAGTAACATTTTGGAGGCACCCTGTGTCTGTTCTCAATTGCTTTCAAAGTTTTCACTTCCAATTCAGAATACTCCAATGAAAAGAATCTTACTACTATTTTCTCATGGAGAAAGTTATTCATTAGAGAGGGTATGGCATAAGTTGGAGTCCTGGCATGGTGCTGTAGGGTAAGCACTGGACTGCACACCACAAGTCAGTGGTTCAAACCCACCAGCAGCTCCTTGGAAACCCTATGGAGGGTCACTGTGAGTCAGAACCGACTCAATAACACTTAACAACAACAATAACATGGGCATAAATATGTGCACTCAGCAACTGGAAAAGCTGACACCGAACCTCAGCCCTCTCATTCCTTATATGCCAAGTCTCAACTCTATCCAGCAGTTAAAGCTTTTAACCTAAGACATGCCTACCCCACTCAGAAAACATGCCCATGAAATACTATCATCTACTTGTTTCTCAGCTACATGCTCTGATATCAAAACCAAACCAAATCCTCTACCATCAAGTTAATTCCAACTCATGGTATGCCTATAGAGGGTTCTTAAGACTGTAAATCTTTATGGGAACAGAAAGCCTGATCTTCCTCTTGAGGAGCAGCTGATGGGTTTGAATGGTAGCCCTTTCTATTAGGAGACCAGTGCCTAATCACAGCCCCATTCAGTATGCACAATACATGAACCTTTTTCCTCTTCCACCACTCATCTGTTAGTTTGTCACACTGTGGTTGCTTACAGGTTGCTGTGATGCTAAAATTATGCCACCAGTATTTTAAATACAAGCAGAGTCATCCATGGTGACAGGTTTCAGCTGAGCTTCCAGACTAACACAACCTGGGAAGAAGAGTCAAACTATTTCTAAATGTTTAACCAATGAAAACTTTGTAAACAGCCCCAGAATATTGTCACATATAGTGCTGAAAGATGAGCCTTTGGAAGGAATGCAGAATATGACTGGGGAAGAGGTGCCTCCTCAAAGTAGAGTTGATCAAGATGAAATGAATGGAGTAAAGCTTTCAGGACCTTCATTTGCTGATGGGGCACAACTCAAAACAAGGAGAAACAGCTGTAAACATCCATTAGTAATCAGAACATGGAATGTACAAAGTATGAATCTAGGAAAACTGGAAGTTACCAAAAAATAAATGAAACACATCAAGATCGATAGTTAAGCATTAGTGAGTGGAAATGGACTGATATTGGCCATTTTGTAACTGACAATCACATGCTTTACTATGCCAGGAATGAAAAATCGAAGAGGAATGGTGTCGCATTCATTATTTAAAAGAGCATTTCAAGATCTATCTTGAAACACAGTGCTGTCTGTGATAGGATAATATCTATATGACTATAGGGAAGATTAGTTAATACAACTAGCATTCAAATTTATGCACCAACCACTATAGCCAGTGGTGATGAGACAAGAATTCTACCAAATTCTTCAGTGTAAAATTGGTCTAACATGCAATCAAGGTGTATTGATAATTAATGGTGATTGGAATAAGAAGGTGAGAAACAAAGAGGAATGATCAATAGTTGTAAAACATATCCTCAGTAATAGATATGATGCTGGAGACCATTTGATAGAATTTTACAAGACCATTCATTGCCCTTTTATAAATAACATAAAAGATGACTATATACATGGACCTCATCAGATGGAATACACAGAAATCAAATTGACTACATCTGTGGAAAGAGACAGTGAAAAAGCTCAACATCATCAGCTCAAACAAGGCCAAGGGTAGACTGTAGAACAGACCATCAATTGCTCATATGCAAGTTCAGGCTGAAGCTGAAGAAAATTAAAACATGTCCACAAGAACCAAAATATGGCCTTGAATATATACTACCTGATTTATAGATCATCTCAAGAACATATCTGATGCATTACACACTAAAGACCGAAGATCAGAAAAGTTGTGGGATGACATCAAGAACACCATATAGGAAGAAACCAAAAGATAATTTAGAGGACAAGACAGAAGGAAAAGAACAAAATGTTTGTCAGAGGAGGCTCTGAAACTTGCTCTCCAGCACAGAGATGCTAAAATCAAATGGAAGAAATGAGGCAGAAAACTTCTCTGAACAGAAAACTTCATAGGGCAGCTTGAGAAGACAAAAAAATTATTATAATGAAATGTGCAAAGACCTGGAGTTAGAAAGCCAAAGGGGGACACATTCGGGCTTTTTCAAGTTGTAAGAACTGAAGAAAAAAATTCAAGCCTTAACTTGAAATATTGAAGGATTCTATAAGGAGCTCTGGTAGCGTAGTTGTCACAAATTGGGCTGCAAATTGCAAGGTGAGCAGTTCGAAACTACCAGCTGTTCCATGGGAGAAATATGAGGCTTTCTGCTCCTGTAAAGATTTACAGCCTTGGAAACCCTGTACAGGGTCGCTATGAGTCAGAACCAACTCATGGGCAAAATATTGAATGATGCTGAAAGCATCAAAAGAAGATGGAAGGAACACAGAGCTACTGTACCAAAAAGAAATGGTTGATGTTCAAAACATTTCAAGAAGTAGCATATGATCGGGAGCCAATGGAACCGAAGGATGAAGTTCAAGGTGCACTGAAGACATTGGCAAAGAACAAGGCTCCAGGAATTAATGGAAATCTTTCAACAAACTGATGCAGTGCTGAAGGCACTCACTCATCTCTGCCAAGAAATTTGAAAGCTGACTGCCTGGCCAACTGACTGGAAGAGATCCATATTTGTGCCCATTCCAAAGAGAGGTGACCCAATGGAATGTGGAAATCTTTGAACAATATCATTAATATCACATACAAGTAAATTAAAAAATGACTGCAACAGTACATCAACAGAGAACTGCCAGAAACTCAAATCAGATTCTAAAGTGGATGTAGAATGTCAAATGGATCTTGGCTGAGAGCAGAGAATACCAGAAAGATGTTTACTTGTACTTTATTGACTATGCAAAGGCTTTTGACTATGCGGATCATGACAAACTATGGATAACACTAAAGAATGGGTATTTCAGAATACTTAATTGTGTTCCTGAGGAACCTGTACATAGATTAAGGGCAGCTATTTGAACAGAATAAGCAAACACTGGTTTAAAATCAGCAAAGGTGTGCACCAGAAATGTATTCTCACCATACTGTATACTGAGCATATAATCCAAGAAACTGGATTATATGAAGAAGAATGTGGCATCATGATTGAAGGAAGACTTAACCTTGCTTGCTGGAAGTGAAGAGAATTTAAAATACTTATTGAAGAAGATCAAAGACCACAGACTTCAGTATGGGTTGCACCTTAGTGTAAAGAAACAAAAATCCTTACAACTGCACCAGTAAATAACATCATGATAAATGGAGAAGAGAATTAAGTTGTCAAAGACTTCGTTTTGCTTAAATCCACCATCAACAGTCACGGAAGCAGCAGTCAAGAAATCAAATGATGTATTGCATTAGGCAAGCCTGTAGCACAAGACCTCTTTAAAGTATTCAAGAGCAAAGATGTCTGTTTGAGGACTAAGGTAAGCCTGACCTAAGTCATAGCATTTTCAATAGCCTCATATGCATGTGAAAGTTGGGTACTGAATAAGGAAGACCGTAGAAGAACTGATTTTGAGTTATGGAGAAGAATATTGAATGCACCATGAACTGCCAGAAGAACAAACAGGCCTGTGTTGGAAGCAGTACAGTCAGAGTGCTCCTTGGAGGAAAGGATGGCAGTACTTCAGACATATTATTAGGAGGGCCCAGTCCCTAGAGAAGGACATCATGCTTGGTAAAGTGGAGGGTCAGCAAAAAAGAGGAGGCTCCCAGTGAGATGGACTGACACAGTGCCAGCATCAATGGGCTCAAACGTAGCAATGATTGTGAGGTTGGCCCAGAACGAGGTGGTGTTTTGTTCTGTTGTGTACAGGGTCACTATGAGTTGGCACTGACTCAATGGCACCTAACAACAACAATTTTCATCTTCAATTCCCAATGTAAAGTGCACTGGGAGCGGGGATATGGGCACTAGGGTGGCTAGTTTATGTGCCAGCTTAGCTAGGCTATGTTGCTGTTGTTAAGTGTTGTCCAGTCTATTTCAACTCATTGAGACCCTGCATAGAGTTTCCAAGGAGTGGATGGTGAGTTTCAACTGAGAGAAAGATGAGACTATCTGTTCCCATAAAGATTTACAGCCTTGGAAACCCTGTACAGCATGGTTGGGGAACATCCAGCCAGCAGGCCATATGTTGTTGTTGCTAAATGCTGTCGAGTCGGTTCCTACCCATAGCGACCCTGTATAGGGTTTCCAAGAAGCAGCTGGTGAGCTTGAATCACCAACCTTTGTGGTTCAAACGACTTTGCAGGCCAGCACCTTAACCCACAGCGCTACATCAGGATTCCATATGTTGTTGTTGTTGTTGTTGCCATCAAGTTGGTACGGACTCATAGTGACCCTATGCCTAACTGAATAAAACACTGCTCAGTCCTGGGCCAACCTCACAATTGTTGCCATGCTTGAACCCATTGATACTGCCACTTTGCCAATCCATCTCTCTGGGGTCTTCCTCTTTTTCTCTGACCCTCCACCTTACCAAACTTCGTCTCTCATATTTCGGACATATTGTCAGGAGGGAGCAGTCACTGGAGAAGGATATCATGTTTGCTAAGGACTCCATATAAGGCTTGTGAAATCATTTGGTCTGGTACTACCAAGGCAACTGCAGTTCCAGTCATCACACTGGTGGTGGTTATGAGCCGTGGAGTTGGTTCCGACTCACAGTGACCCTGTACAGGGTTTTCAAGGCTGTGAATCTTTATGGGAGCAGAAAGCCTCATCTTTCTCCTGTGGAACAGCTGGTAGCTTTGAAATGCTGACCTTGAGATTAGCAGCCTGACTCGTAACCACTACGCTATCAGGGCTCCTTTAGCCATCACATTGTTGTTGTTGTTGTGATGTGCCGTGGAGTTGGTTCTGACTCATAGCGACCCTGTACAGGGTTTCTGAGGCTGTAAATCTTTACAGGAGCAGAAAGCCTCATCTTTTCCCACGGACCAACTGGTAGTTTCAAACTGCTGACCCTGAGGTTACCAGCCCAATTCGTAACCACTACGCTACCAGAGCTCTTTAGTCATCACATTAGAGGTGAGTTAATTAAATGTTTGACCAAGTATAATAAGCTAATTTTCAGTTGATAATTGTGTATGGTCCCCAAATGATATTATAAATTTTGGCAGGAAAAAGGGTCCCCCTCCCCTGCTGTGCAGGGTTGTTGTGAGTCAGAAGTGAGTGGGTGGCAGTAGGTTAGTTAAAGGTATTACTGAATGGCTGCTAGGCTCCTGGCTTTCACAGCTATATTAGTTGTGAGGCTGACAGTTTTCAAGACTATTGCTAAGCCTGAGAGAAGGGAATCACAACAAGTTAAAACACAAAATTTTCTGTTCTTATTGACATCCATCAGGTTTTTTTAAGCCACTCTGCCATGCTACAGACTATATACACATCCAGCCAGTAAGAGGGGAAGGGAAGCACTTGTTTCGCTCCCCCCAACATGACTTAGAGCCGAGCCCCCTCAAAGACCAGGAACAATCCTCTCCCTTGTACATTTTGTTTGTGTTTCTTGCTTCCAAGGGTCAGTGACTTGGCCCTACCATCAATAACCTCTAGCACTGAAAACTACAGCTTCCATAGTATGGTCACTTCCCAGTAATCTCTTCTATTCTCATCCACAGAAAATATTTATTAATTACTCATCTGCCCTATAATCCCAATATAGGCCACAACTATCCTGTGTCAAAGACATTTAAAAAATATATATAGTTGGCAAAGGTCAATGCACTCAAAACGTTCAACTATGAGGAAAAGTGAAAGTTCTTACAATCATGGAATCCTGAGTGGAAGAGAGTCAAAGTCCATCCGGTTTTCTTAACCATCTCTAGCCTGAGATTCCTCACAACATATCCGCCAGAGTGGCTGGTCTCATCCATTAATGAATACCTCCCAGTGAGGCACGACTCCTTAGTCGGACACCTCTCAGTATTGGAAACTTTGTCTCTCTAGCATGGGTGAATGAAGAAACACTCAGAGGTAACAAATGGAAAGGAATAAGAGACGGAAACCCTGAAAACGAATCATCTAAAGCTAGGCCTCTCTTATCCGATGCCTCAGCAGAGAACACTTTAATTGTGGTGCAGGGCATTGATAAGGCTAGAATGACCTCTTAGCACAATTCTAAAATAGATAATAGGCAGTTATGCAGGCTCTGAAGTTAGACAAACCTGTAGTTGAATTCAGGCTCTGTCACTTACTGGAAAGCTGTGTGACCTTGAGCAAGTTACATAATCTCGCTGAATTTCAGTTTCCTCATATGTTAAATGGGGATAATTATAATACTTACCTCATATGGGAATGACAGATATCAAAATAAAATCATATGTGAAAAGCACTTCCCCCAAAAACCATTGCCTTTGAGTCAATTCTGGTTCATAGTGATCATAAGGGACGGAATAGAACTCCCTATAGGGTTTCCAAGGATGTAATCTTTATAAACACACTTCCACAGAGGTCTCCCTTGGAGTGACTGGTGGGTTCAAACTGTTGACCTTTCAACAGCAGCTAAATGCTTTAACCACAGTGCCATCAGGATTCCTTGTGAAAAAGCACTTACTGTTGTTGTTAAGTGCTATTAAGTTGTTTCCAACCCATAGCGACCCTGTATAGGGTTTCTGAGGAGCAGCTGGTAAACTTAAAATGCTAACCTTGAGGTTCAAACTGACTTGGCAGTCCAGAGCATTAACCCACAGCACCACACCGGGACACCACTCAGTACACAGTAAATGTTATTGCTGTTATAAAAGATATATGAGTCTATAGAAAAAATAAGATTGTAGCCAACTGGGATTTCACTAAGAACAAGTCATGTCAAAGCAATCTCTTCTTTCTTTTATAGGGTCGTGAGCATGTTATATAAATATTGACTCTTGATTTTAATCAAACTTTAACCAATGGACTCAATAGTGAAATGTAGGTTAGAAATCACTACTGTTGGGTAGATAGGTAACTGTTTGAACTAAGTGCACCAGTTAATAGAGTGGTATTCACCTGGAGCACAAACACTCTTTAATGGAATCCCATGAGGTCCAACATTCCTATGAAAGGTTTAGAAGAATAAGAAGTCACCAGGCTGAGAAGGTGACTCATAGAAGAGTCAATCTAGGGGCAAGATGGCAGATTAGGCAGATGTGCTGAGTAAACCCTCTATAACAAGGACCCAGAAAACCAAGTGAAATCTACATAGATGGTGGTCCTGGGACCCTGAGCATCAGAGGAAGGGATAGAGAAGGGGGTTGAGTGGCAACTGGGACACGAAGCTGAGCAGAAGTGGTGAGACAGTAGACAGACAGGGGAGATGTAGGCTGCCCTGGCATGCCAGAGCCATTCTGAGCTTTTGCAGGTGGCTCTGGTAGCGTAGTGGTTATGAGTCAGGCTGCTAACCTCAAGGTCAGCAGTTGGAAACTACCAGCTGCTCCGTGGGAGAAAGATGAGGCTTTCTGCTCCAGTAAAGATTTACAGCCTCAGAAACTCTTTGCAGGGTTGCTGTGAGTTGGAACCGACTCCACCAGGATGCTCCACATTGATTGTCATGGAGTCCTGGTGTGACCTCAAGGTCGGTTTGAACCTCAAGGTCGGCAGTTCAAACTCACCAGCCGCTCTTAGGAAGCCCTATTCTGGGTAGTTATGAGTCAGACACTTAACTCACCAACACCTAACAACAACAACAACATTGATTGACACAACATTCTGGAGACACAGGACATGGTGAAAAGAATGTGGTTCTCCCTTATTCCCCACATCCTCCTAGTGGCTGGGAACATGGCCAACCCTTGCCTTCTTCTGCCTGGTGGACAATGACACCCTCTCCTTTGGAGCCCTTGCTCTGCACACACTACCACACACACACACACACACACACAGAGGCAGGCACCAGGTGAAGCACACCCTTATCTGGAGGTGTATGAATTTCTCCTATCAGATCTTTTATTGCTGTTGTTTGGTTTTGGAGATAGTAGTAATTATGCTCATATAGCTCACCCACATCTGTATCTCCTGTGGCTCCACCCGCTGGACAAGTGCCACAACCCACTCCTGTACCACCTGATCACTCATAATCAGCAGCCAACATCAGACAAATCCACCCTGAACTACCCAACAGGCAGTAAACAGAGGACTATGTACATACTTCCATTCTCTATCACATCCACCAGGAGATAGGTGGTTGAGTGCCTAAGAACACACCAACATACAACTATCAGTTAAATATAATGACAACATTCCACTTCACAGGAAAAATATCAGACTTTCTGCTCCCGAAAAGATTTTAACAGCTTCAGAAAACCCTATAAAAGATTGCTATCAAATTAGAACTGACTTGATGGCACTTAATAGCAACAAAATAAAGACACCATAATGTATCAAAGACAGATAACAGACAATTTCAGCTTATACAAAGAAACAAGACAGAGTGACTCAAACAAGTGACAAAAATACAGAGTCAGAAAATATAATACTAAAAATGACATCAAAGCTACCTGATAAGGAAATCAAAAGAAAAATATTTAAGTACCTTTAACAGATTGAGAGAAAGATAGAAAAAGCTGCAAATGAAAGCAAGGAAAACACAGAAAAACCTTTAGAAGAATTCAGGAAAATATTACCAGAACAAACTGGTAAAATAAATGAAAAATTGGAGACCACACAAAAACAGCAAATAGCAATCAGAAGATTAAAACTAAAATTTTAGAAGTAAATATTAAAGGGCAAGGAAGAACTGACTCAGTCAAAAGCTGAATTAGTGAGCTTGAAGACACAGCTCTTAGTATTTATCTGCCAGAGTAACAATCAGAAAAAAGAACAAAAAAAA
>NW_006408597.1:783375-786658 GCF_000296735.1 Chrysochloris asiatica
CATTCAAGAAGCTGAACGAACTCTAAACAGGACAGACCACAAAAGAAAATCACCAGGACATATATAAAACTCTGAAAGAAAAAATTTCCAACCAAGAACCATACACCTAGCAAAATTGTTCTTTAAATATGACAGCTAAATTAGAACATTTCCAGATAAACAGAAATTAAAAGAATTTGTAAAAACCAAACCAACCTTACAAAAAACTGAGGGGAGTTCTTTGGACAGAGAACCAACAACAACCTGAGATGCAAGACAATGTCACTCAGAACTCAACTCAGATATAGAAGTATTCAAAGTACAGCAAACCTGTAAGAGCAAACAAACCAACCTGAAAATAGGGAACTAAAGATGACATCAGTTTGCAACAACAACAACAAAAACCCCACAAAGTAAAAAGAAGGAATAGTATAGTTACAAAACTTCCAAATTAAGAATAAAATCAAGTGGATTTTAATAACTAAATAAATATAAACCTAACTGTATCCCTACTCCTAACCCTAACCCAATCCCTACCCCTAACATTTACCCTAGTCCTAATCATAACCCTAACACTATACAAAACCCGAGGCCTAGCCTATACCTAGTATAGTCCTAACTCTAACACCTTATTCTTACCCTCCAAATTAAGAAAAAGAAAAAGAAAAAAGGATTCAACTCTATCTTGCCAAAAATGAAGAAAATTAAACAAAAGAATAATTTTGTCTTGTATTCAGGTCAAAAGGGGGTCAGTGTTAAAAGATGTGAGAGGATGGTTTAGGAGGGGCTCATGGAGAAAGACTCAGGCATCCATATTTGTACACATGTGTTCATTCAATAACAACTACTAGTGTATCCACTCCAGGCCAGCTACTACCAGGAAACCAAAAAGATGAAAAGACATATTCGTGTCCATGGACTTCACATTCTAGTGGGAGACAGAAACGGATTATTTTTCAATGATAAGTCTTAAGATATACAAGGAACAGCACAATAAGAGAGGAGACGGTGCATCTGCTTACAGAAGTGATACTGAGATGAGACACAAAAGATCAGTGGGCATTGGCCAGACAATATGAAAGGAAAAGAAATAGTTCTTCTGGTCAACCCTGGTTAACAGCTTTACCTGCACATATGGCATGTGGAGGACTACTGGTGCGGCACTGCTCCTTGGAAATCTTATACAAGGTCACTATGAGTTGAAACCAATTCCATGGCACTTAACAACATGGGATTTGGAAAAAGTAAGGCACAGATAAATTAGAGCTCTTACACCTCTCAGTGGGAGAAAGATGAGACTTTCCGCTCCCACAAAGATTTAAAGTCTTAGAAACCCTATCCAGGGTTACTATGAGTCAGAACCGACTTGACAGCACTTAACAACAACAACAACACCTTTCAGGGCATCTCATCTTACCTTACCAGTTCAAGTACACTCCTGGACACATCTGCACCTTACCATAGGTGATGACAAGTAGCACGAAGTTGAGGTTTTTGAAGAGCCGGAGGATGGAGTCTAAGTATGAAGCGTCAGTGGAGGCCAAGGCATAACTCAAGGACTGGGCTCTGCTGGGGGGATACTTAGGCTTCTCCTTGAATACTGAAAGAAGAGAAACAGAAATCACTGAGAATCCCCATGGTCCCATCCCAGTCAAGCTGCCAACAAAGGAGAGATGACACCATCCCCTGAGAAGGAGCAAAGACCCCAGAAGGAAAGTTAAGTTCCTTACAGCTCCTCACTTGAAATTACATCTCATTGTTTGATTCTTTTTTCTTCATGGCTTATGGAAAGCTGAAGTCATTAGGGATCCCAGGCAATGTTTAAGGATCAAGAAGTTCCATAAAAATCACATACCACAGAGCACTGAAAACAACCGCAACAGTAATACACAGACGGGCAAAAAGTAAAAGCTGGAGTTTGGGAATTAGTGAGGGCTGTTTAGGGCTTAGTACCAGATCTGCTCCCAAGGGGCCAGGACTGCATTGCCCATGCTCAGCACAGAGCCTGGTAGACTGACCCGTGGACAGTCTCTGAGCAAGTGAGAGGGATCTTCTTCAGAGAAAAGACTGGGGTCCATTCATTAGTTTCTCCAAGTCTGAATCAGATACCTGTTTCATGAAGGAGACCGGGCAGACAGGTATGTGTTTCTCTAAAACTGCATACTCTCAGATGAAAGACTGGGTGGACAGTGGGGAAATCACACATTTTATATTTTATTTTCACTATAACAGCTCTGATCATTTTGATTAAACTGATTGCCATTCAGTACGCTGGGCAGAAAATCCATTTAGACAGTTGTTTGGTTGACCTGTTGTTGTTGTTAAGTACTGTGGAGTCAGTTCTGACTCATAGTGACCCTGCACAGGGTTTCCAAGGCTGCAAATCTTTACAGGAGCAGAAAGCTTCATCTTTCTCCTGCAGAACAGCTGGTAGTTTTGAACTGCCAACCTTGAGTTTAGCAGCCCGATTCTTAACCACTACGCTACCACAGCTCCTTGTTGGTGACTATCGAGTCTGCGCCACATCATGGAGACCTTATGTATAAGATCCTGCACCATATTGCTTATCCTCGGTCCCTCAGCTGAACCCAAACAAACATCATGCAGCCTTCCCTTCTATCCCTTCTCTAGCTCTCTTCCATCCCCCACGAGAGCCTTCCTAAAAGGTCAGTACAGGAAGCAGCTCTGGAAATGAGGCTGACTCTCCTGGAAGATCAAAGGGGAACCTTCACCCAGAAAACTCCTGAGCCTTGACTTCACAACCCTGTTTCTTCCTTCTCCAGAAATAGTCCTGAATAACTTCCCACCCAACTTCTTGCCCTTCTCTCTGTCTATTCACCTCTCCTTCCATCAGGGGAAAGAAGGCAGTCAAGAAGAGGCTTATTTGGGCAACAGCAGGGAGGCTTCAAGATTTGGGCAATGACAAAACCCAGAATTTGATAAAGTTTTTAATTTTTTAAATTCAATTGGTCACTATCTGTGCTTGACGACATGTAGATACTAGTATTAGGTGCCCTGAAAGCTCACAGTGACCCCAGGCACAGCAGAAGTAAGCACTGCCAAGTCCTGAGTCAGCCTCACAATTGTTAGGTTTAAACCCACTGTTGCCACCACTGTGTCAATCCATCTCACTGGGAGGTCTTCCTCCTTTTCACTGACCCTCTGTTTTACCCAGCATGAGGTCCCTTTCCAAGGACTGGTCCCTCCTGATAACATGTTCAAAGTACATGAAACAAAGTCTTGCCATCTTCTCTTCCGAGTGACATTCTGACTGTACTTCTCCCAAGATAGAATTGATTGTTCT
>NW_006408597.1:788163-792001 GCF_000296735.1 Chrysochloris asiatica
TGATAAGAATGTTGTTTATTGGTCCAGTGGTGAGGATTTTTGTTTCCTTTATATTGAGATACAATCCATACCATAGATTTGGTGGCAGTTGGTTTAGGTTTTTGGGTGATGTAAAAATAGGGTTTCCCATTAATAGGACTTGAGGCTTTTGCTGTAAATCTTTATGGAAGCAAACTGCCACATGGTGAATTCTAATTGCCAGCCTTTTGATTAACTTTTGGCAACAGTAGTGAGGTTGGTCCAGGATCAGGCAGTATTTCGTTCTGCTGTGAAAAAGGTTGCTATGAGTCATCACCGACTCGATGGCACCTTACAACAACAACAACAACAGGGCAGAGTAGAACATTCCTTTGGGTTTCCAGAGCTGTAAATCTGTATGGGAGCAGACAGTCTCATCTTTCTTCTGCAAAGTGGCTGGTGGACTTGAACCACTGACCTTGCAGTTAGCAGCCCACCACTTCATCAGGGTTCCTGGAAACTCTATGGGGGCAGTTCTATCTACTCTGTCCTATAGGGTTGTTATGCATTGGGAAGGACTCCATATAATAGGTTTGATTTGGATGCTCATGAAACCCATCATGGAAGCAGCTTATGACCCATCCTCTCGTAAGATGCATTACATCTATCACTATCACCCACATATACTTTTTTTTAAAGAAAAGGTTTCTTAATCATTGCAGCACGATCTTTAATAGATGGGGAAATGTATGTTGTTTATTTGTAATAGAGATGGAAACTAAGATAAAACTGTGCCATTGGAAGAAAATTAAAAAAAGGAATTCAAACTAGAAAAATGCTTTGATTATTAAGTATGATAAAGTATTTCTTAGAATATTTTATAAAGGGATTGATGTGGTACACATCACCAGCTAAATAATCATTGGACTGTTGTTGTTGTGTGCTGCTGAGTCAGATCCAACTTATAGTGACCCTGTGTAGGGTTTCTGACAGTGGCTAGTGGGTTTGAACTGCCGACCTCGTGGTTACCAGACTAGGCATACAATCAACCTGTCATTGAGTTGACTGACTCATTGTGACCCTGTATGGATTTCTGAGACTGTAAATCTTCTCAGAAACAGACTGCCTCATCTTTCTTCCATGGAATTGTTGGTGGACCTGAACTATTGAGCTTGTAGTAATTTTCCCAACGCCTCTCCAACAGTACCATCAGGGCTTCTAAGGCACACAATAAAGTAGAAAATAAAACCTAACATAGGGGAAAAGTTTTGTAACAACCCCACTTAAAAAGTAATTCTGATCTATTATATAGGTTTTATTTATACACATATACAAAAAACACATAGGTATTAGGAGTCCTCATGGCACTCTGGGTTAAGCATTGAGCTGCTAATCACAAAGTTGGTAGTTCAAACCCACCAGCTGCTCCCGGAAGAAAAATAAGGTTATCTGCCTCTGCAAAGATTTAGTCCTGGAAACCCCAAGGATCATATCTACCCTGTCCTATCGGGTTGCTATGAGTGGGAATCAACTCCGTAGTAGTGGGTGTTTGGTTTACATAGGTATAGCTATAGGAACTATTTCCTTTAGAAAAGATAAAGTTATGAATATTGAATTCCAAAGGGAAGCTATTTTGGAACATCAGTTTTGCTAAATAAATTCAAAATTGCAATATGGTGTGAATCTGCATCTTAACTTTGATGTAAATGTTTATTACTCTGTTAATGTGAAATTAGGTTACTTGGATATATGGCACTATATGTATAGTACTTTTTTATTTTTAAGTTTTTTGTGTGAATTGAGTGAAAGTTTACAGGGAAGATCATTAGCTTTACATTCAACAAATAATATACTTTGTTTCATTACAATAATTATAATCCCCTCATTACAATAATTATAATCCCATCAGTTAACAGTATTTCTCCCTATTCATTTTAGTGTTTTTCTTTTTAAACACTCAGGCATATATAATAATTTACACCACCAAAGGGCACATTCTGCAAGTCTGCCTCCTGACTGCCAGCTCTCAGTCCCTCTCTTTCCATGAATCTAGAGTCCTCAGTTGCTCCCACTTTCCATGTCCCCATCTCTGCCTCCATCTCTGGTGTCGCTGCTTCTCTGGATAGGATCTCACATTCCGCTTGTGCTCTTCTCCCTTCATGGTCCTACGGTCCTTTATTTCTGAACTGTAAGATTAATTACCCCCTTGTTTTTGTTATAAAACTTCTACTTTTATAGTTGTGACAATCACAATTAGTCATGATAACTATTACTCACTATTGAATCATAAGAATCTTATTCCTATCTCTTTTTACCAGACCCATCTAGACAAGATGAAAATGATTCAGTGGGGACTCTATCTTCCCCCTCCACACTCTTAAACTAAACTCCCTCTTGAAACCTTGTAAGCCAGTCACTGCATGCCTTTATCACCCTCTCAGTTTAGGTAGCCAATGTCTAAGTTGCCCATCCCTATCTACCCTGTGTACAGAGGGGATAGCATTGATACTTGATGTGAAGACTCCTTCACTCTCTGTTGATATTTAGAGCTACTACCTCCATGAGTATAGGTTAAGTTCATCAACTTGTAGCAATTTACCCTCATTTCCTTTATCAAAAAATTGTTTTTTGTTTTTTTTAATTTTCCTGTAATCAAGTTCTGATTATCAAGCCATAGAGGCTTGGTCAAATGGGTTCTATCTGCAAGTTAGGGTGTTTTACCACATATATTTTGCAAACCAAGCATAGCAAAAGCTTCATTTCCATACATCACACCCACAAGTACCCTATCTCACCAAGCACCAATCAGAATAGTATAACCTAGGTTCCTGGGTTTAGTTTATAAATATGGTTATGTAACTCCAGCACAGCGCAGCCCTTGGTAAAATCTTTTCTGTTCCTTGCTGCCCCAATTCATGAATTATATTGGCCTCAATAAAACTCTTAACTTTTTTACTTTTAACAGACTCAAAGAATTTACTCTTCGACACCGTGTCTCGTCAGAAGAATGAACAGATCTATCTTGAAAGAAGTATAGCCAAAATGCTCCTTAGAAGTGAGGATTATGAAACTTCATCTCATTTACTTTGGACTGCTATCTGGAGAAGGTAATCATGCTTGGTACAGTAAAAGGTCAGGTGGGTAGAAGTGCAGTGAGGATCTCTGTGATCAATAACACAGAATACCAGCTGAAGCAGTTCAGAGGATGGTACCAGAGCTCTAAACCACATATAAAGGAATATTTTTAAAGTTTGAATGCTTACAGGCAGTGGAATTTGTAGTGGCAGTAAGAAATCAAGTGCTTTGGGGGATCCACCAGGCTCAGTGTCTCCCAGAGTGGCCATCTTGGGTGAGAACAAGAGAGAGAAGGATCAGAGCAGCCACACAAGCCTGACCAATCCACAGAGATAAAAGTGTGGACACTCTTTTATTTTATTTATTTTTTTCTGTTCATTGGTCTCTCACTGTATGCACAACTCCATTCTGGTGACTAGAGGGAGGGCCTGAGTGAGTGGACACCCCCACTCTAGAGGGTTCTACTACACATGTGCACAGATGTCCTCAAAATTTAAAGAAATAGTTGCCATTTAAAACCAAACAGAAGCGCAAAATGGCCACAGCCAGCCCTGAACTGTTTATCACTAAGAAAAAGGCCTGAACAGGTGTTGTGGAGTGGGAGAGGCAGACAAAATGGAAACAGGCGAAAAATTAAATCCTGAGTTATGTCATAATGACCAACAGTGGCATCTTGAAATTTCTCAGGCAGCCTTGAAGACAAGAAGCCAAAAGAGGACATTAAAATCATACTCATATTAGGCTGCAGATTTTTTTCCCCTCTCTCTTCTCTGCGATTATAGATTACTCAATCCAATCTGTCTTT
>NW_006408597.1:793726-794718 GCF_000296735.1 Chrysochloris asiatica
CCACACCAGGACTCCATACAGGATAAAATAGACTGTCTTAAATGGAGGGAAAAGTTAATGGAATATAAGGTAACCACAATGGTGGGGTTGTGGTGGTGGGAGGGTTGGAGAAGGTAGAGGGAGGCGACGGTAGAGCACAGAGTAGGGGGCAGACACATCATAGTTCAGGTGTTGAGGAGGACAATACAAGAAGGGGGAGGGGTGGAAGAACAAGGTAGATAGGGGAACACTGAGACAGGTTTGCATGGGTTACATGGGAGAGAGGTAAATAGTGACGCATGCTCAACTTTGGAACAACAGGTCTCTGTGATACAGGGATCTAGGCATAGTTTGAAGAGGGGAAAGAATACTAAGATGCTTGACTGTCTTATGAATATTAGTTTCCCTTGTCTACTATTGTAAAATTGACACTTGAGTGGGATAGAAAGGAACATTGGGAAACATGATTACAGAAAGTTTGTAAGGACGTCTTCAGCCTATAACTGATTGGAATACTTAAAAGTAATTCTAGAACTTGCCCAGTGAAATAGGCCTCTTGCAAAGCCTTTGCAGTATATAGGACCTTGGGTGGAATCCTGAGCCCCATCCGAAACCTTCTGAGGTGGGATTCCCACTAGAAAGGACAAGCAGACTATCCTGGAACAGCTAGAGTGACAGAAGATAACATCTTCAAAGAAAGATATCAGCAGGAAAAACACAAAATAAAAATGTCAGTATGACTGGCTACTACAAGAATAAGCAATCTGTTCACTGGGAAGCCATCAAGGCAAGCAATCAAGTTCCTTCAGGACAAACTCCCTCTAAGACTGAAACTCAAAGGGAACACATGAGCAGGCATGAAAGCTTGCTGACAACAACATTGGGCTACTGGTGAGTGGAAGAGGGGGAAAGGCAGCAATGAAGAAATGGGCTGAGTTCAACCACGATCCATAGACTCCTGTTGACATGGAGATGAGAGAGAGAAGAGGAAGGGCTGGTTGGTCCAAAGTGTG
>NW_006408597.1:795702-825847 GCF_000296735.1 Chrysochloris asiatica
ACTTTCACTCAATCCACAATAAAAACTTAAAAAAAAAGAAATGTGTAAACCTAGATGCATGGTATGTAGAGAAATACTAACTTCATATTTTGCTACTTTTGTTTAATGTTGATTTTGTAACAATATTTTTGGACTTAGCTTCATAATTTATCTTAGCTAGTAAAGGTCGCTATGGGTTGGAATCAACTCGACAGCACTTGACAACAACAACAACAACAGTAATGATGTCTGTCTTTAGTTTTTGTGTTCTTTTAAAGATCTTTATAGAACAAAATTGACAACAGCAAATCTAAGTTTAGGGAACAGTTTATCTTCATGGGGAGGAACACCTCAGAAAAGGAGGGTGAGAATTTCACAACTTGAAGAATGTAATCAATGTCACTGAATTGTACATGTAGAAATTGTTGAATTGGTGTATATTCTGCTGTGTATGTACTCAACAACAATAAAAAATTAAATACATGATTAAACATTAAAAAAAAAAAAAAAAGTAAAGGGTCAGCTACTGGACTCAAATGTACCAACAATTGTGAGGATGGTGAAAGTACCAAACAACCAGCCGGTATGTCCCTGACCTTATCATTCTTCCTTGATCTCATTTACAAGTCCCAGCTTGGTAAATTTTCCACCTCTCCAGAAACACCAATTCAGCCAGCTTTTAAAAGCCAATAAGCAGCCCTTCCTCACCCTAGATTCTAGGGAGGAAATGACGCAGAGAGGGTGGTTGAATGAGTTACATGATTCTCCAACAATTTGGTTGTGAAGGTGAGGCCAGCAAGCAGGAATGAGAACTTTCCTGCGTGAGGTGGAACTTGCAGACGTGAGGGGAAAAACCGGTTAACCTTTAGACAGGTGACTAACTGAAAATGAAAACCTCTGCCTTACTATTGCTTCAATCACCGAAGTTCATATAACATCATTCAGGTGAAAAAGAGATGCCATATGTATTAGGATATCTCAGGATTGATTGAACATACATATGGATAATAGTAATATGAGGTGGGTAGTTGGGATTAATTTGCACAGGCTAAATTATTGGTGGTTCTTTTTTTGCATTTTCTAGATTTTCCCAGGTTGTTGTTGGTTCCCATGTGGAGTTGATTCCAACTCACAGCAACACTGTTTAGAGTTCTGGAGGCTGTAAATCTTTGCAGGAGCAGAAAGCCTCATCTTTCTCCTGAGGAGCAGCTGGTGGGCTCAAACTGCCAACTTTGTGGTTTGCAGTCCAGTGTTTATCCTACAGAAGCATCACATTCCATAATGAGCATATATTATTCTTTTTAAATAAAAGTTATGGTAAAATATAGATCAAAAGGAGTCCTGTGGGTTAATGCACTGGACTGCAAAGTCGGTTTGAAATGCAAGATTGGCAGTTCAAGCTCACCAGCAGCTCCTCGGAAACCCTTTACAGGGTCACTATGAGTCAGAACCGACTCGACGACATTTGACAACAACATAGATCATAAAGATTTGCTGTTTCAACCAATGTAAATGTACAAGTCAGTGTCCTTTACCATATCTACCATGTTGTGCAACCATTGATATGATCCATTTCCAGAACAAGAATGATTTTATAACCCTAACCAGAAATCAGAGGCTTTCTGCTCCCATAAAGATTTACAGCCTCGGAGACCCTGTACAGGGTCGCTATGAGTCGGAACTGACTCCACGGCACATAACAACAGCAACAACCAGAAATCCACTGATAGTTACCTGTTCCCCCTCCTCTAATTTCTTCCTGTACTGTCTGCAGTGCATGTCAAATCCCTTTCCTCAAGTGTAAATGAGAACTCAGTCTATCATTTTATGTGTAAAGTTTATTTTTATCCAAAGTGCCTGACATGACCTTGATATTAAAACTTAATTAATCCCAAGTACTGTTTTTCTGTTCCCTCTCTTACAAGGCACAGAACTAACGAAGCCTAAACAGCCTTCTATTGGAAGACTGGGAAGGGGAAAGTAAACAAACTCAACTCTTAATCTAAGGCTAAAACTGCGTTTAGCCTGTTTGCTAAATGCACTTCACTAGAATTAATGGGTAAACTGTCGATTCCCTTGATAGCTCTTAAGATATATCACTGCACTGTGCTCATTTCAACTTCAACATCCATATGAGGCTAAAACTGGAACCGACTGGCAGATAAGTGTAATCATCTCCTGGTAATCATTGACAAATTTTTGTCTCTCTGCATTTCGTGTTCTAGATATTTCATATAAATGGAATCACACAAGAATTGATCTTCTGTGTCAGGTTTATTTCACCCATTCTAATGGTGTGGCGCTGCAGGATAAGTACTGAACCACAGGATGATGGTTCAAACCCATTCCTCAGAAACCCTATACAGGCTTGCAATGAGTTGGAACTGACTTGAAGGCACTTAACAACATTTTCAGGTTCATCTATGCTATGTATTGGAACTTCGTTTCTCTTTATGCTTGAATAATATTCCATTGTAAGTATATACCATATTTTGCTCATTCATGATGATGGACACTTGGGTTGTTTCCTCCATTTAGTTATGGTGAATAATGCTATCATGACCACTGATGATTGTTACTCTCATAATTAAAAAAAAGAGAAATTAAAAGGTGGTCCCAAAGTGTCCTCAGAAGAACCTATGACAATATGAGTGTTTGTGAATTGATTTTTGGTTTTGCTTTCAAAAATTCAAAGTATGGAGTTTGACAAGCCTAGGTTTGAATCCAATCTCTGCCACTTACCAGCTATCTAATCTTGAGTAACTGAATTTCCTACCAGCTTTATTTTCCTTTGTTATTTGGGACTGATGGAGTCCTGGTGTGGTACTGCAGGTTAATGCGCTGGACTGCAAAGTCGGTTTGAACCATAAGGTCAGCTGTTTAAGCTCACCAGCCACTCCTCGGAAACCCTATACAGGGTCGCTATGAGTTGGAACTGACTTGATGGCATTTAACAACAACCACAGGGACTGATAATAGTATCTTCACCTCATATGGATGTTGAAGTTTAAATGAGCACAGTGCAGTGATATATCTTAACAGCTATCAAGGGAATCAGCAGTTTACCCATTAATTCTAGTGAAGTGTGTTTAGGAAACAGGCTAAATACAATGAAAATCTCTACTGAGGCCCTAACAAAGTATACAGGACCAACCACCACTGTAGCCCTGTCAGCTGCTCAGCCTCTGGTTTCTGTGAATGTCCATGGCATTCTTGGGCCATGATCACAAGTGTCCCATCAAGTCAGCAGAACCCTATCCCTTCCCCATTCCAGTCCGTTAAAGACCTTACCAATGATGACAAGGATGAGAAGCAGAGTGGCCACACCTCCTATTATGTAGAACATAATGCTAATGTGGTAAGCAAGCTTGTCCTGATCTTTGATGTTGGGTACCAGAACAGGAGGGACCAAGAACCCAATTGCAATTCCAAGCTGTAAAAGACAGAGACAATCAGAAGACAACACAATTTTAAGGCGAATCCTAATAAAAAGCATATTACCTAAATTCAAGTCCTTAAAATTCAAACAGGGATTGGTGCCCCCTCTCCCTCAGCCCCAAAGAAAGAGAAAAGTTTCTTTCGATTGGCAACTCAACTCATACACATTCCCGGCCACCCCAATTCCTGTGGGGAAAAATACAGTTGAGGATCTCAATGTGAGCTGTCTCTACTTTCATTGCAAACAAATGCACCATAATTCTATATCCCCATCTCCATCAAAGATGGAGTGAAATAATATTTATTCATCTGTTTTTTTCCCATGCCACTTTAAATACTTGATTTCATTTAGCCTTTAACCTGAAGCTGATAAACTTGCTGGGGATAAAGTTTTACATGTTGCAACCCAAAGAACTTGCCTTCAACATTGTTTGATTAAAACAAGAGTTCAGAGGATATTGGCTAAGGTTTAAAGATGATCTCAGGGCAATCTTTTTGGGGGTGTTCTTGTTCTTGAGGTGAGAGTGCTTTTCACATTGCAAATAAGAAAGTTGAATTTCAATGTGTGGGTAACCCAGCAACTTACGTAGTACCTTTAGTGAGGCATCACACAGAGTTGCATAGATTTATACACACAAGACATGAGTAGATGCAAACTAGCAGTTAAAATACAAAGTCACACACCCCAACAATTCAAAACATATCTAGATTGAAGTTCAAACTCCAGTGACCTGACAGATAATGTGGCTTAAGTATTTCAGAGGTCAGAAATTCTTTGATTTAGTACTGACTGGCTGTTGAGAAACCTCAGAAAGGTCCTTTTGCCACATATGATTAAACAAAAAAACAAAAACAAAACTCAAATCATCAACTCAATTTGGACTCATGGTGACTGACCCCATGTGTGTCAGAATAGAACTGTGCTCCATAGCATTTCAGTGGCTAATTTTTAGAAGTTGATTGTTCTGCTAGCCTTCTAGCTGTCTCTGAGTGGACTCGAATCTCCAACCTTTCGATTAGTAGTTGTGCATGCTAACCATTTACACCACCCAGGGACTCTACCACACATCATACCAAAGCAGAAGTTGGAAAATGGCCTGAAAACTCAGGCAAGCAAAACAAAAACAAAACAAAACTCAGGCAAGCATCAGATTCCAAGAGTGAAGGAAGATAAGTAAGTCTTTTGTCTTGCGGTCCCATTTTTCCTTTATTATACTTGAAAGGAGTTGGAGGTAGAGGAACACCTGGCTTCTAGTCAACACTATGGCACCATTCATGAGCTGTCAGTGGGCTGGACTTCTTATTGGTTTTCCAGCCAATCTGTCAATTACAGGATGGGTACTAGTTCTCAGCTCCGAAATATTCACTAAGAGTCATCAATAGACAGGCTGTAGGGCTCTTTCCAGTACACAATCAATGAATCAAACACATCATTAAAGCATCTACTATGTGAAAAGCACTCTGCCCTCAAGAACAAGAACTTCTCCCAAAACCGTTGCCCTGAGATCATCTTTAAATCTTAAACCAGTATCCTCTGACTGCTTCTTTCAATCAATGTTGTTATTGTTAGGTGCCATCGAGTTGGCTCCAACTCCTAAAGACCCTATACACAACAGAACAAAGCACTTTCAGTTCTCACAGTTATTGTTAGCTTTGAGCACATTGCTTTGACACTATGTCAATTCATCTGATTGGAGGACTTGGATTATTTCACTGACCATTCACTTTACCAAGCATGCGGTCCTTCTCTAGATATTGGTTTCTCCTGGTAACATGTCCAAAGTATGAGAGACAAAGTCTCTCTTACTTCTAAGAGACTAATTCTCACTTCTAAGGAGCATTCTGGCTGTACTTCTTCCAGCACAAATTTGTTTGCTCTTTTGGCAGTTCATGGTACTTTCAATATTCTTCTGCAACACCATAATTCAAATGCATCGATCTTCTACAGTCTTTCTTATTCACTGTCCAACTTTCACATGCATATGAAGCTACTGAAAATACCATGGCTTGGGTTAGGCGCACCTGAGTCCTCAAACTTACTTCATTGCTCTTTAGCAATGCAATATGTTGTTTGATTTCTTGACTGCTGCTTTCATGAATGTTGATTGTGGATACAAGCAAAATGAAGTCTTTGACAACTTCATTCTTTTCTCCATTTGTTATGATGTTATTTATTGGGCTAGATGTGAGGATTTTTGCTTTTATATTGAGGCATAATCCACACTGAAGGCTGTAGTCGTTGATCTTCATCAGCAAGTATTTTAAATCCTTTTTGCTTTCAGCAAGTAAGGTTGCAGCATCTTCATAATTCAGGTTGCTAGTGAATCTTCCTCCAATCCTGATGCCACATTCTTCTTCATATAATCCAGTTTCTCAGATTATTTGTTCAGCATATAGATGAATAAGTATGGTAAAATGATACAACCCTGGCATGCAACTTCCCTGGTATTAAACTATTTCATATCCCTTTGTTCTGTTAAAACTGACTCAGTCTACATACAGCTTTCTCAAGAGCATGGCCAAGTATTCTGGAATATCCACTTTTCACAATGTTATTCATAGTTTGTTATGATCCACACAGCCAAATGCCTTTGCATAGTCAGTAAAGCATAAGTAAACATCTTTCTGGTATTCTCTGCTTTTAGCCAAGATTCATCTGACATCAGCAATGATATCCCTCATTAAACATCCTCTTCTGAATCCGGTTTGAATTTCTGACAGTTGCTTGTCAATGTATTTATTACAACCATGTTTGAATTATCTTCAGCAAAATTTTACTTGAATGTGATATTAATGATAATGTTTGATGATTTCAACATTCTGTTGGATTGCCTTTCTTTGGAATGGGCAAAAATATGGATTTCTTACGAGTGGTTAACCAGGTAGCTGTCCTCCAAATTTCTTGACATGAAAGAGGGAGGATTTCCAGCATTCTAGACATTTGTTGAAGGAGCTCTGGTAGCGTAGTGCTTACGAATCAGGCTGCAAACCTTAAGGTCAGAAGTTTGAAACTACCAGCCGCTCCATGGGAGAAAGATGAGGCTTTCTGTTCCTGTAAAGATGTACAGCTTTGGAAACCCTGTACAGAGTCGTTATGTGTCAGAACCAACTCGACGGCTCTTAACAACAACAACAACATCCATTTGTTGAAATATTTTAATTTATATTCTGTTAATTCCTGGAATCTTGTTTTTTGCCAATGCCATCAGTAAAGATTGGACTTTTTCCTTCAATGTCATCAGTTCTTGGTCATATGCTACCTCCTGAAATGGTTGAACATCAGTGAATTCTTTTTAGTACAGAGACTCTGTATATTCCTCCCATCTTTTTTCTTCTTCTTCTTCTTCTTCTTGCTTTTATGGTCTTTGTTTTTAATGTTTTATTGTGAATTATGTGATAGTTTACATGTGATTAGCTTTACATTCATTCTATTGTATATTGTTTCATTGCCTTGGTTACAATCCCCTCCATGCGTCATCAACCAACAAAAGTATACCCTGCCCTCCCCGCCCCCTCCGGTCATCAGCACACAGCCCAACTCCCTCTCTGGGTCTAGAGTCCCCAGTTGCTCCATCTCTCCACATCATCATCTCTGCCTCCAACTCTGGTGTCACTGCTTCTCTGGGTAGGGCCCCGCTCTCCACTCTTCTCCCTTGGTGGTCCCAGAGACCTCCGATCCTAGACTGCAAAGTCAATCACTCCCTTCCTTTTGCTACAAAATGTCTACCGTTACATTTCCAACCATCACAATCAGTCCTGATAATAATTATTCACTATTGTATCACAAGAGACCTACCCACATCTCCTTGCATCAGCCCCACCAAGACAAATTGGTTGGTATTCAGTGGAGATTCTATCTTCCTCCATGCCCTCTGGATCTAGGCTCCCTCTTGAAAGCTTGTAAGCCAGTCACTTCTTGCCTTTGTAGCCCCACCATTTTGGGTAGCCAATGTCCAAGTTGCCCATCCCTGACTACTCTGTGTATTGAGGGGGTGGGAATGATCCTCACTATAAAGACTTGTTCCCTTTTTTGAGCTACTGTATCAAAATTGTATCAGATAACTCTTTTTTTCCCTCTTCTTTCTTCTTCTAGTTGAGCTCTGATCATCCAGCCATTGAAACCAGGTCGAGTGGGTATTATCTGCAAATCTGGATGTTCTTATGCATATGCCCTCTCTTCTTATAATCTGGATGCTTCACTTTCCACTCTAGTCCTCTGTGGCTATGTCACTGACTCTGGCCCAGCAGTCCCCAGGTCTTGCCACACTGCTGGCCAACCAGGTCTCCACCCAGGTTCACAGGAGTCTATTGAACATTGTAGGGCTTAGCTCGCAGCTTCATTGCTGTTTTTCCCTCACTTCCCCATATTGGTGATGAATGTGTCACCAATCAGAGCGTGTATTCCCATTGAGTCTTAGTCTTGGAAGGGGGTTTGCCCTGAGAGGACCTGACTACTTGCCTTGATGTCTCCCGGGCGAGCAACTTGATTGTTCTTGTAGTAATCAGTCAAACTGACGTTATTGTTTTGTATTTTTCTGTCGGTCTTTCTTTCAAAAAACATCTTCTGTTCTTCTAGACACTGCAGGATGGTCTACTTGTCCTTTCCAGTAGAAATTTCCCACCTCAGAAGATTCTGGATGGGATTCAGGATTCCATCTATGATATTATGTAATGCAGAGACTCTGCAGGAAGCCTTCTTCACTGGGCAAGATGTAGCCCCATTTTAGCTACAGGCAGAAGATGGACTTACAAGCTTTCTATGGTGATATTTCTGTCTATTACTTTCTCTCCCCCTCCAGTGTCTATTTTATAATATAATGCAAGGAAAACCAAGATTCAGAAGACAGCCAAGCATCTTAACATTATTTCCCCCCTTTTGCACATTCTAACCATGTCCCAATCCCTGTATCCCAAAGCCCTGTTGTTCCAAGGTTGGGCAAACATCATTATTTACCTCTGTCCCACTTAGCCCATGCAAACCTGACTAATTGTTTTCCCATCTGCCTTGTTCTTCTATTCCTCTCCCCCTTCTTGTATATTGCCCCAAATTATCCTTGTCTATTCTCTACCCTGTCCTCCCTTCCTTCACCCCAGCCTCCCACATCCCAGTAACCAGTAAAGAATCCGCCCCCCCCCCTTTAGTATGGGTTCTTTCCCTTAGTCTTTTACAGTAGTGGTCCTATGCAGTATTTCTCCTTTTGCGACTGACTAATATCACTCAACATAATGTTCTCAAGGTTCATCCATGTTATGTGATAGCTTACAGCTTCCTTGTTGTTCTTCAGGGTAGCATAATATTCCATTATGTGTATGTACCACAGTTTGTTTATCCATTCTTCAGTTGATGGGCACTTAGGCTGTCTCCATTTTTTTGCTATTGTAAATAGTGCAGCTATGAACATTGGTGTGCATATATCTACTCATGTTATGGCTCATCTTTCTTGCTCTCATCTTCTTTTGATGCTTCATGTCTCACTCAGTATTTTGCCCATAGAATTCTTCAATATTGAAAGTTGGGGCTTGAATTTTTTTCCTCAGCTCTTTCAGCTTGACACATGCTGAGTGTGTTCTTCCGTTTTGGTTTGCTAACCCCAGGTCTTTGCACATACATTTGACTTTGTCTTCTTTAGTTGTCCTTTGAAACTTTCTGTTCAGCTCTTTTACTTCATCTATTAACTTTTTCAGTCTGAAATTAATCAAACATGCTATCACGATGCTTTCATAATTACTGGCCATTGGAATGCAAAAGTTAGAAACCAAGAGGAAGAACCTGTAGTTGCAAAAAATGGCCTTGGTGATGAAATGATGCTGGAGATCAAGTGCTATATATATATATATATTCCCCCCACCCCAAGTTTTGAAGTTTGTAAGACCAACAATTTACTCACTGCAAACACCTTTTATCAATAACATAAATGGTGACTACACAGCTGGACATCATCAGGTGGAATCAAACTGATTGTATCTGTGGGAAGAGATGATAGAAAAGCTCAATATCATCCACCAAAACAAGTCTATGACAGACTATGGAACAGACTATCAACTGATCAGATGCAAGTTCAGGCTGATGCTGAAGAAAATTAAAACAAGTTCAAGAGAGCCAAATTGTGACCTTGAGTATATCCCACCTGAATTTAGAGATCATCTCAAGAACAGATCTGATGCATTAGACACTAATGACTGAAGACCAGAAGAGTTGTGGGATGACATCAAAAACATCATAAAAGAAGAAAGCAAAAAAAAAGTCATTAAAAACAACAACACAGAAAGCCAAGCCAGATTCAGAAGAGGTCATGGAATGCGGGCTATCATTGCTGTCATCAGATGGATCTTGAATGAAAGCAGAGGACACCAGAAAGATGTTTACTTGTGTTTTATTGACGCAAAGGCATTAGACTGTGTGGATAACAAACTATGGATAACATTTCAAAAAATGGGAATTCCGCAATACTCATGAGGAGCTTGTACATAGACCAAGAGGCAGTCATAAGAACAGAACAAGGGAATACTGCATAGTTTAAAATGAGGAAATGTGTGCATCAGGGTTATATCCTTTCACCATATTTGTTCAATCTGTATGTTGATCAAATCATCAGAGAAGCTGGACTGTATGAAGAACATCAGGATTGGAGGAAAGTTCATAACAAGCTGTGATATGCAGATGACACAACCTTACTTGCTAAAAGTAAAAAGAACTAGAGACACTTACTGAGAAAGATTTTAAAATTCAGCATTCAGTATGGGTTACAACTAAATGTAAATAAACAAAATTTCTCACAACTGGACCAATAAACAATGCCATAATAAATTGAGAAAAGATTGAAATTGTCAAGAATTTCCTTTTTCTTGGATCCACAACCAACGCTCATGGAAGTCAGCAGTCAAGAAATCAAAAGATGTATTGCACTGGTCAAATCTGCTGCAAATGGACTCTTTACCATCATAAAGAGCAAAGATGTCACTTGAGGACTCAGGTATACCTCATCCAAGCTCTGGTACTTTTTATCACCTCACATGCATGAGAAAGTTTGACAATAAATAAGGAAGCCTGGAGAAGAATTGATGCATTCAGATTATAGTGTTCAGAAAGAACATTGAAAGTTCTGTGGACTGCCAGAAGAATAAACAATTCTGTCTTGGAAGGACAGCTAGAATGCCCCTTTGGAAATGTTATCAGGAGGGACCAGTATCTGGAAAAGTACATCATGCGTGGTAGAGGGTCAGCAAAGAAAGAGGAAGACCCTCATTGAGATGGACTTCACAGTGGCTGCAACTATGGGCTCAAATGTAACAATACTTGTGAGGATGGTTATGCACAAGGTTGCTATGAGTCGGCGCTAACTTAATGGCACCTACAGCAACTTTACAATAAAAGGGGGGTAAAAAAAAGAGAGAAACAACAAATGTTCAGCACCTTGCCCAAGAGAGAACAGAAGAGCCGGGATATCCTAACCTAGGTCTGTGTCTCTAAAATCCTCACTCACATAGCTGCCTTCCATGAAAAGTCTCTGTGATGGGGTCAACAAAGATGTCAGTGTTTCCATCCAATTGAGTTCCACTTCTAGGGTAAAAGCCAGAGGACCTGGAGTCCAGCTCAGCGCACGATTAATTCAAAGAGATAGGAAGGAGCATGACCCTTCAGTAGGGAATGGGAAGCACTGAAAACTGTTGCTGAATGGTTTTGACTTGCCTTTTGTCCCTGTATTTGTTCTCATTTTAGTATTGTTAGCAAAACATAAAATGCATCAATATAAGTTCTCAAACCAAGGCACAGTCTCGGCTCTTCAGGAATTTTTAAATGAATGTTTTTATTAAAATAGTAATTGTTGTTAAATGTTTTGGAGTCAGTTCCGACTCATAGTGACCCTGTATAGGGTTTCCGAGGAGCAGCTGGTAGGTTTGAACTGCAGCGATTAGCAGTTTAGTGCTTATCCTACAGTGCCACACCCAGATTCCTTTAAAGTAGTAATTTTTGTTGTTAAGAGCTGTTGAGTCAACTCTGCCTCATAGTGACCCTGTACAGGGTTTCTGAGGAACAGCTGGTGGGTTTGAACCACCAACATTGTGGTTCACAGTCCAGTGCTTATCCTACAGTGCAACACCAAGAGTCCAAACACCTTTGTTATTGTTGTTATCATTGAGTTGGCTCAGACTCATAGTGACCCTATATAGGGTTTCCAAGGAGTGGTTGGTGGGTTTGAACTGCTGACCTTGTGGTTCGAAGTCTAGTGGTGCTCTAAACACTTTTACTGAGGTATAATTCACATATCATACAATCCACTCATCTTAAGTAGATAGATCAGTGGGTTTTGATGTTGTCAAGTGCCTTCGAGTCGGTTCTGATTCATAGTGACCCTGTACAGGCTTTCCAAGGAGCTGCTGGTGGGTTTGAACTGCCAACTTTGCATTTAGCAGTGCAGTGCTTATTTGCATGTCCCATAGCTGTATTTCCCAAACTTATCTGATGACCCACCCATGTGAATATGTGACCCTCTGGACTGAATCACAGCACATTGATGTGCTTTGGCTTACTTAATATTGCTGCAAATTTAATGTGCAGCAATCCTCATCACTTATCAAAGGTATCGGACATTTGACATGGGCCTGAGCAGAGACCATTGGAAAACGTGACCTGGTCCCTTTCTGCTTAGAAGTTTTCAGCAACTTCCACTTGCTTTTAAGTTAGGGGCAAAAATCCTAAACAGAGTCCACAAAGTTGTACACTCAGGATCTGTCTGTCCTGCCCTGGTCTTCTACTTGATCCTTTGATACGCAGCCACATTGGTCTCCTTTCTCTCTGTGGAGTGTCCAAAGCCTCCAAGTGCCCAGGACTGCTGGGTCTTTGTACGAGCCCCTCTGCCCTTTCTGCCCTTTTCACCTACTGTATGCAGACATCCTTCAGTCGGAGTGTAAGTCCTCAGGGGAGCCTTTTTGATCCCTCACATGGCCAAGTTGTCAAATAGGTCATTTCAGCTGTGTATGATGATTCAATTAACATCTGTCCCACCAATCAGACTATAAGCTCCATAGGAGGAAAGGACTCATTTAACTCACTTCTCTAGAGCCTACCCACAATATTAATCACAGGGAAAATGTATGGAGGAGTCCCTGGGTTCATGTACTAGCTGAAAGGTAGGCAGTTTAAACCCACCCTCAGAACACAGGCCTGGCCAATTGCTCTGAAAAGTCGCAGCTTTAAAACCCTATGGAGCAGTTCTACTCTGCACAGGTGAGTCCCATGCGTTAGACTGCAGGGTAATTAACCACATGGAGCACCACAAATAATCCTCACAATCCCAGAAAGGGTGGATCTAACATTGTTCCAATGGTTAAATGAAATTAAAATGGAGTCATGTGACTGACAAAATGGCATTGACCGTCAAGTGGGGACAAACCAAAAACCAAGTCCTCTGCCACTGAGTAGATTCTGACTCATAGAGATCCTATTGGACAGAGGAGAACTGTTCTATAGGGTTTCCGAGCCTGTAAATCTTTATGGAAATAGTCTCCTCTTTCTCTCATGGAAGAGCTGGTAGATTTGAACCGTCAACCTTGTGGCTTAACCTACAGTGTCACCAGCCCCTGTAACGTGTCTTTATAAAAAACTTAAGTCTATGATTGTAAGGGCTGGAAATGTAAAGGTAGACATTTTGTAGCAAGGAGGAGAGTGATTAACTTTGCAGTCTAGGAGCGGAGGTCCCTAGGACCATCAATCGAGAAGAGCGGAGAGTGGGACCCTACCCAGAGAAGCAGTGATGCTTGAGATGGAGGCAGAGATGATGACGTGGAGAGATGGAGCAGCTGGGGACTTGAGACCCAGAGAGGGACAGGGGCTGTGTGCTCATGACCGGGGGGGGAGGCTTGTAGGATATACCCTTTAATTAGTTGATGATGCATGGAGGGGATTGTAACCATGGCAATGAAATGATATACAATAAGATGAACGTAAAACTAATGTTCTCTCAAGTAAACTATAACATAATTCACAATAAAACATTAAAAAAGAAAACTTAAGTCTACCTTTCCTGTATATCAGACAATTTCCATTGACCAATGAAATCCTGATAGTGTATCCTGTAATAAATTGTAAAAGCCAATCAGAAATACACTTCCTTACTTCTGTGTTTTGTTTTTGTTTTTTCAATAAAGCCAGTCACTTCTGATACTTTGTGGATTACCTTTCCACATGTGGTTTAGTACTACCTGATTCTTGAATCTTCTGTCCAAATAAACCTCATCTAATAATTTTATTATTGACTCAGTTTCTTTTGACACGATTTTGCAGGTGATGCAGCTGGAGGGCAGGGATGTTAAGTAATTTGAGCCAGGTTGCATGGCTATAGAAACAGATGAAATTTGTCCACATAGCAGTTGTGAATCCAGAGCCTGCAAGTGTAACCACTATGGTTTGTTGTTGTTGTTGTTAAATGTCGTTGGGTTGGTTCTGACCCATAGTAACCCTGTATAAGATTTACAAAGAGCAGTTGGTGAGCTTGAACCATCGACCTTGTGGTTCAAACCAACTTTGCAGTCCATCACATTAACCTAAAGTGCCACACCAGGACTCCACTTTACTTCCCCTCAAAAGAACGTGGTTCAACAACAAACATAATTAATGAAGGGGTGGATAGGCAACCTGGGAAACTCAAATTTCATTTTCTCTTGTAACTCAAGGGTGACATCTCAATGCTGCCGCAATGCCAGTGGTCATAAGCAAATGTCACAGTTAAAAACAGGTCTGTGCATCCTGAGAAGACAGAGCCACACCTGAAGGATGACAGGTAGAAGTCACACTTTGTGTACAGTGTCACTTGTCATTCTGGCTCAAGCATTTCACAAAGTCAAGAAGATAAAAACCAGAACCCATCAAGTTGTAGCTGGGATATGATCTTCACACTTGACTCTTCCATCCTGCCTTTAAGACTTAAACTCAAAAATCACCCATCACACAACACATGTGTGATAGTGGTCCTGAGACCCTCAGAACCACTGTTCCCATGGTTATTCCTATGGCGAGTGAATGCCTCCTAGGTGCAAAGCATGCTACTGAATAGTCCATGGTTCTCAAACACGGCTCTGAGTGAGAAGGCTGGAGAAGCCTGGCCCACCAAGCTGCCCTCTCAAATCCTGCTTGGTCATGGGTCAGAATGTGCCCTATCAAGGGAGGATTTCAAGGCTTCTGCAAAAGGTTCTGTGTCAATACTATGTGTGGGCTTCGACCCAAATGGCATAGGGTCAGAATAACTATTGTTCATCTGAGTCCTTTGCTAGGGTCCTATTCACCTCACCTTCCTGACTCTTCCTGTTAGGAGGTGGTGACGTCAGCAAACAAGTTCCTACTCACCTAACCTCATTCCTCCTCTGCAGGCAGACCATACTGAGTGTACCTCAGTTCCAGGACTGCGACCCCATTGGTTCCAGTCAATGAGCAAGCTCATGCCTTTCCCTGGGCTCAGTCATTGGGTCAGGATGGTCACATGCTGAGGATAAGCAATGTTCCAATGGGTCAGCTGCTTTCCCTGCAACAGAATTCAGGACTCTAAGGCCTACATTAAATGTGGTCTCCTCATGATTGAATCTTGGGTTCACTTTGATCATCAAGGGGTTCATGTCCACACTGTACTCTCTATTTTAAGAGGATCCCTTCACCTTTCCTAATTTACCCTTAACATCCTGGGAGGCACCATCACTCTTGTGCTTAAGAGCTCAGACTCTGAGGTCAGAAAGATTTGCCTCTGAATCAAGGTGTTGTTGGCAAAGGGTATTGAATATACCATAAACTACATACTTCGGACATATCGTCAGGAGGGACCAGTCACTGGAGAAGGATATGATGTTTGGTAAGGTAGAGGGTCAGAGAAAAAAAGGAAGACCACAATGAGATGGATTGGCCAAGTGGCAGCATCGATGGACTCAAGCGTGGCAACAGTAGTATGGTTGGCCCAGGATTGGGCAGTGTTTCGTTCTGCTGTGCATAAGGTTACTACGAGTTGGTACCAACTTGATGGCACCTAACAACAACAACAACTGGTAGCATAGTAGTTATGAATCGGGCTGCTAACCTCAGGGTCAGCAGTTCGAAACTACCAACTGTTCCATGGGAGAAAGATGAAGCTTTCTGCTCCTATAAAGATTTATAGCCTTGGAAACCCTGTACAGGGTCACTATGAGTTGGAACCTACTCCATGGCTCATAACCACCACCACCAACACCACCTGCAGAATGAACACATCTGTCTTGGATGAAATACAGCAGATGTTCCTTAGAAGCAAGATGACGAAACTTTGTCTATATACTTTGGAAATTATTATCTGAAAGAGACCAATCCCTGGAGAAGGACATCATGCTTGATATACTAGAAGGCCAGTGAAAAAGAGGAAGTCCCCCTCCAATGAGATGGCTTGACACAGTGGTTGAAAACTGGACTCAAACTTCGGAACAATTGTGAGGTTGACACAGGACCAGGTAGTGTTCCATTCTGTTGTACACAGGGCCCCTATGAGTCATAATTGACTTGACAACTCCTACAAACAGCAACAACATGCAGATGAAAGCTGGATAATGAATAAGGAAGACCTAAAAAAAGTACTGACACATTTGAATTACGGTATTGGCAAAAAACCATGGAATACATCATGGACTGCCAGATTGGCAAACTCATCTGTCTTGGAAGAATGCTCATTACAAGTGAGGATAGTGAGACTTTGTCTCATGTACTTTGGGTAAGTTAGCAGGAGGGCAGTTCCTGGAGAAGGGTATCATGTTTGGTAAAGTAGAGGGTTAATGAAAAAGAGAATGACCCTCAGTGAGCTAGATTTAACACAATATCTGCAACGAAGTGTTCAAACATAGCAACGATTGTGTCTTGTTCTGTTGTAAATGAGGTTGCTATGAGTGGGAATTGACTCAAAGGCACCTAAACACAAACAACAGATACACACCATCAAAGGTCTTTTATGAAGATTAATCTGAAGATAATGTTTATAGGACATGACAGTTTAGAGCATAGGAGATGTTAGAAAACTTAAGCTATCAAGACAGATGTCTTAGTGATCTAGTGCTGCCATAACAGAAGGACCACAGTGGATGCCTTCAACAAACAGAAATTTCTCTCTCACCCAGTTTAGGAGCTACAAGTCCAAACTCAGGTGTCAATTCAAGGGAAAGCTTTCTCTCTTGGTTGGCTCTGGGGAAACGTCTTTGTCTCTTCTGAGTTTTTGTCTCCAAGTGATCTTCATGTAGCTTGGCATGTCTCTTCCTCATCTTGGCTTAGATTTAGCATGCTTGTTTAATCTCTTTTATATCTCAGAAGAAATTCCCTTAATCTATACTCTACATTAAGGAGCTCTGGTGGCGTAATGGTTATGAATCTGTCTGCTTAGCTAACCTCCAGGTCAGTGGTTCAAAACGACCGTCTGTTCTATGGGAGAAAGATGAGGCTTTTTGCTCCTGTAAAGATCTACAGACTCAGAAATCCTGTACAGGGTCGTTATGAGTCAGAACCGACTCCATGGCACACCACCACCACCACCACCATGTTGTTGTTGTTGTTGTGAAGTGCTGTCAAGTCGATTCCGACACATACATTCTGAGGAGCAGCTGGTGAGCTTGAACCGCCGACCTTGCAGTTCAAACAGCTTTGCAGTCTGGCGCATTAACCCACACTAATTCTGCCTTATTAACATACCAAAGATAAACCATTCTCCAATGGAATTATAACCTTAACCATAGGCATTGCTGTGGTTGTTCTGACTCATAGTGACCTTTTACAGGGTTTCTGAGGAGCAGCTGGTGGGTTTCAACTACCAACTTTGTGGTTTGCAGTCCAGTGCTGATACTACAGTGCCACAAAAGCAGCTGGTAAATGGCAAAATTAAAGTGAAGGCCTCGTCAAAGAAAGCCACCTTTGGACTTATGGAGGGGACTCAACGGGGGTTGTGGGGCTGAGTCTGTGACTGTCCAAGCAGAGGCCAAATTGGCTGCTAAGCCACTGAAATGCTAAAGAACTGAAAACACAGAGCTTGAATTGAACTGTGAGAAGGAGCCCCCACCTGCCCAGGAATACCAGACTACTCCTAGGAAACTGCTGAGGTCAGCAATAATGGTGCAGGTAAAGCCGGCTCATGTGACTATTTCTGAAATTCCCAAATCCAAGCCCTTGGCTTCTTTTGAAAATCTTAACTCATAACTAAGAAGGCAACAGGCCTTCAGGAACAAAAATACCCCCACTGATTTAGGAAACATTCATTTAGAAAGGGGTTTATAGATTTAAAAGCCTAAACTTAGGTCTCTAAGAACTTAGGAAGCAGAGTGATAGTTGGTCAACTCCAGCTTTCTCAACCACTGGGTTTGTCCACTAACCCGTGGTTATGCTGGTGCCTAGCACTACCTGGGTTTCCCTTTAGGAGAATGAAGAAAAAGCGGCTACTGAAATTAGCATTGCCCATAGGATAAGCACGTGACCTCAAGGTAGGTTTGAACTGCAAGGTTGGTGGTTCAACTCATTAGCCGCTCCTTGGAAACCCTATACAGCGTGGTTATGAATTGGAACCGATTTGATGACACACAACAGCAACAACAGTCATTGAGTAAGTATGGTGCTGTAGGATAAGCATTCAACTGCAAGGTCGGCTGTTCAAACTCATCATCCTCTCCTTGGAAACCCTAGATAGGGTTGCAATAAATTGGAACCAACTTGATGACACTTAACAACAACAACACTGAAGGAGTCCTGGTGGGTGATGCAGTGGGGTAAGCATTGGGTTGCTAACTGAGAGGTTGTCAGTTCAAACCCACCAGCTGCTCCGAGGGAGAAAGATGAGGCTATCTGTACCAGGAATGATTTACAGTCTCAGAAACCCTAAGGAGCAGTTCTACTTTGTCCTATGGGGTCGTCATGAGTTGGACTCAACTCAGTGGTGGTGGGTTTGATTTGGGTTTGGTACAGTCATTGATTACTAAAGAAGAAAAGAATAGCAATAAATGCTGCTAGTTATAACTGTGTTCACCATACAATAAGCACTGTCCTAAACACTATTGTTGTTGTTAAGTACCGTGGAGTCGCTTCCAACACATAGTGACCCTGCACAGGGTTTCTGAGGCTGTAAATCTTTATGGGAGTAGAAAGCCTTATCTTTCTCCCAAAACTCTGTAGTGTATGTATATTAACTCTTTCAATCCCTATTTGAAAGTATAGGAAACTGGTATTTAAACAGCATTTTGCTCAAGGTCACAGAACTAAGAAGTAATGGGACTGGACTTTAAACCCTAGGTCATCTATCTGCACTAGAGTTTGTACTTGTAACCATTATTCTTAAATCTCACATCTTGATTAGAAACACCTACTATGTGCTAGACAGTGTGTGCTACAGGGGTTTTCATATGGTCTTGTGTTTAATCCCTCTCAACAGTCTCCTGAATTTGCCATCAATATCTCTAGTTTTGATTTAAGAGATGAAAAATCATCTGTAATTTGTCTGTGGCCACCCAGTTTCTAATGAAAGTTCAAACCCAAGGCTGTCTAACTCCAAAGTCCTTGATGAACAAGGTGAATTTCACAGAAGGATGAATGCCCACAAGAGTGGAAAATTCTTCCGGTCTTCAGTGCTCTATTCTGTAATTCAAACACTCTATGCTGCAATTCAAATTCAAGTTTGGAGGAAATGATGCTAAGAGTTTCTAGCTACATCGTCTCTTTTCCACTGAATCATGACCTATGGACTTCTTGTTGTTATGTAATGCTTAGTTTTTAGTTGTTGTTGCTTAGTGTAGACAGTTGTCTCTCCAGCTAGACTGGCAGCAGCTTGACTCACACTTCCTTACGCCACCATCCTTTCTGCTCCTACTCCAGCATGATGCCAAGAACAGTGATGTCTTTCAGAAGGAAAAGATAACTCTTGGGACTCTGCAGCCCAAACCTAAGCCAATAATTTCTAGTCTTCTCTACAGCCAACAATGTAGGCACAGTAACAATTTTCTGTCCTGCAAGAATTAACCCCCACAAGAGGTAGAATTGTATCAAGACCTCAAATTTGGGGCTCCCTGAAATCAGTCATTGAGGCCACTAGAATGAGTACTGATCAACTTCCCATCCTCAAGCCTGAATTTGTTTATTGAACACCTACTTCGTCCTGGTGTGGTGTCAGAGGATAAGCACTTGACCTCAAGGTTGGTTTGAACTGTAAGATCGGCGGTTCAAACTCATCAGCTGCTCCTTGGAAGCCTTATACAAAGTTGTTATGAGTCAGAACTAACTCTACAGCACTTAACAACAACAACAATTACATCTTAAGCACAATAATAAAAGGGAAGGAGACAGCAGATACCAGATGAAGTATTCACTGTTACCATAATTGGAATCTACCTAATATACCTTGATTTTTTAAAAAATTAGCTTTATCTTTGTTGTTTTTGATCTTGTGGTCAGAGCAGATATACCCTAAACAGTAAGGAGAGGAGAAGCTAAATTTCAGGGAGGGGTTTGATAAAGGGCTTTTTACTTTCATTTATTTCAGCTGTGCCCCGATATTTATGCCTGTTTTCAGTCATCAACTCAGGAGTGTCCTATTTTGTGGGTTGAGCTTTTCCTTTGAAATTACCCTCATGGTAAAATCTGCAAAGGGTCCATCTATTTTGAGAGCAGAAGTAAAACCTTCTCAGCCTTCCCTTTCACCAAAGCCCAAATCACTGTTGGTGTCAACATGAAAAGATCCCTCTGTGCCCAAGGCTGGTGACCACAGGCTCACAGAACTTCCCCAGTGACTCAGCTGAGAAACAGGGAAAACTGAGTGGGTGCCTTAGCAACCACCAGACCAGAAGAGAACATAGACAGCAGACCTGTCTCCAAATACGGTATCCAGAGAATTTTTCACACCTGACATAGGCAATGTGCAAATGAAAACACCCCAAAAAAGTAGAAATGCCTGCTTTGTAACATTTAACAAGCTGTCACCCTTCAAATGAGTCTATGTGACAATAAGTATTTCTAATCCTCCTAAACTCTATATCTGGCCAGATTGACCATCTTCCCATTCAGAGTTCTGGTGGTAAAACTCTGACCCAGCAAGTTACTCATAGCAGGCCTTAGAAAGTTATTGCTCAACGGATGGTCATGAACAAGAACAAGTTCCTCTTACTTGGGTGTGTACTTTCAGATAAAGAGTGGGCTCCAGGGGCCTTTTTCCTAAGAAGTCAACTTCATAAATTAACTAATATCCTGCCTCATGATTCCAGAGGGAAAGATGGAGAGAGAGAAAAATTCTAAGTCTTGTACCTGGAAAACCATGAGACACACGTGTCTAATGTCATGCCAAGAGATCAGTACCAGCTGGCCTAGCCCTACTATTTAGGGAGTTACTCAGGGATGTACTTAGGCAAAAAATGCCTCCCAATATTCTGCTATTCCGCAGGAGAAAGATGAGGCTTTCTGCTCCCGTAAAGATTTACAGCCTCGGAAATCCTGTAGAGGGTCGCTATGAGTCAGAACCAACTCCACGGCACATAACAACAACAACAACAATATTCTGCTATGATGTCACCTCCTACATTGCCACCATTCCAAAACTACTAACCTCACTGCCATCGAGTGGATTCTGACTCACAGCAACTCTATATAGGGTTTCCAAGACTGCAAATCTTTACAGAAGCAGAAAGCCTCATGCTTCTCTGAAGAGCAGTTTTGACTTCCTAACCTTGTGGTTGTTGTTGTTGTTGTTAGGTGCCATCGAGTCGGTACTGACTCACAGAGACCTTATGCACAGCAGAACGAAACACTGCCCGATCCTGTGCCAACCTCACTACTGTTGCCACGCTTGAGTCCATGGATGCTGCCACTTGGCTAATGCATCTCATTGGGCAGCCCAATAACGTTCTATAGGGCCACCATTATTGTTGTTAAGGGCCCTTGAGTCGGTTCGAACTCATGGTGACCCTGTGCAGGGTTTCTAAGGAGAGGTTAGTAAATTTGAAGCTCCAACTTTGAGGTCAGCAATCAAGTAAGTGTTTATCCAACAGCACCACACCAAGGCTCCGTTAAATAGTTGGTTTAGAGTCTAATCTTATTTTCCTTAAATGTAAACTCTACAAGAGCAGGGATCTTATCTTTCCCATTCACTGCTACCTCCCCAGAGCTTAGAATGTTGGCAGATTAGGTGTTCAATAAATATTTGTTCAATTAAGCCTGTCATGCATTGTCTCCAAAAAACAAACATATGATAAACCAAGAATACGAGAGTCTTCTTCTAATGGCTCTTATTTGGCACATTATCTGCTGCGTAGGGGAAACACAGATAAGATGGCAGGAAGGGATGTAATCCGGAACAAACAGGATTCAATAACAGAATACAGCATAAAGATTGGATGACCAGAGATCTGTGAGGGTTATCTGCAATGGATGTGTGCAAAATAAGGTGGGGCATTCTAGTAGAAGTCAGAGGACTTTTAAAAATTTTCATTATGGTAAAATACACACAAAAACTTAACCATTTTTTAAATTGCACAATTAAGTAGGACTAAATTCATTCATAGAGTCCTGGTGTGTCACTCTGGGTTAATGTGCTCGATTGAAAGGTCGGTTTGAACTGCAAGGTCGGCAGTTCAAGCTCACTGGCCACTCCTCAGAAACCCTATACTGGGTTGCTGAGTCAGAACTGACTCCAGTGCTAATAACAACAACAACAAGTTCATTCACGAGGATCCTGGTTGTACAGTGGGTTAAGTGATGAGCTGCTAACCACAAGGGTGACAGTTCAGACCTACCAGCCACTCTGGAAGGAAGACGAAGCTATCTGCTCCCATAAAGATCAAAAGTCTTGAAAACCCTACACGTTGTTGTTGTTCTGTGCTGTGGAGTCGGTTCCGACTCAGAGGGACCCTGTACAGTGTTTCCGAGGCTGTAAATCTTTACGGGAGCAGAAAGCCTCATCTTTCTCCTGTGGAACAGCTGGTAGTGTCGAACTTCTGACCGTGAGATTAGCAGCCCGATTCGTAACCACTACACTACCAGAGCTCCTTTGAAAACCCTAGAGAGCAGTTCTAAGCTGTCCTCTAGGGTCACTACTAGTCGGAATTGACTCGATGACAGTGGGTCTTGGGTTTTTAAGTTCATTCATAAAGTTGTGCAATCAACACCACTGTCTCAAGGCCATGGATGTGTGTTGGGTAGCACAAGAATCCAGGGCCACTTATTACTTCAGTACCTTCTACCCTGAGATAATGGGAACTCTTTTCCCTAAACAGAGAAAGACAGAGACTTGCCAGGGAGAAAATGCAACATCTTCACAAGGACTTCATAGGGCTCTTCAAACCACCATTCATCCCTGTTGACCACTGCTGCTTGCTAACTGAGGGGCCCCAGAGAGAATGTGGTACGATCCCATTCTCACAAGACCTTAAAAAGAACACTTCTCACTCTTGGACCCAACCTCCTGATGTTGCTATTTTTGGTTAGCTGCCACTGAACCGGTTCTGGACTTGTGCACATTGGAATGAAACACTGCCACGCCCTACACCATCCCCATGGTTGCACTGTTGTGGCTGATTTTTGGAAGTCCAGGGCCAACCCTTTCTTTGTAATCCATCTTAGTCTGGAAGCTCTGCCTATATTTGTTCGGTATCATAGTAACACATAAGCTTCCACTGACAGACGGTGGTTGTTGTACACAAGGAGTACTAACCAGGGCTCACAGCTGGTCTTCCACTAACCCAATGCTCTTAAGCGATCCTGTGATGGTGGTGGTGGTGGTCATGGTGGTGGTCTATACCCTGGATTCGGTTCTGATGTGTAATGACCCTGCAGGACAGTGTAAAACTGCTCAGGAGACTTTCAAAGACTGTAATCTCTATGGAAACAGACTGCCACAGTGGCTGGGGGATTCAAACTGCTGACCTTCCAGTTAGCAGCTGATCATTCAATCACTGCAACAACAGGGTTCCTTGCGTCTCTAACCACTAAAAACCGAACCAAACCCACTGCCATCAAGTGGATTCGGATTCGTAACGGCAATACAGCAGACAAAATAGAAATGACCCTTAACGGGTTTCGAGACTAAATCTTTATGAAAACAGATACCCTCATCTTTCTCCCATGGAGTGACTGGTGGGTTTGAACCATTGACTTTGCAGTTAGCAGTCCAATGCTTAGCCCAATGCCTAGCCAAATGCCACCAGGGCTACTTAGATCTCCCACAGTGGGATCAGTTCTGGGCACGTGTCCCACGTCACTTCCTGCATTGACATACAGAGTTAACAGCTGCTTCTTGCCATTCATTGGCAAAAGGCCCTTCTGTCTCAAGTTGTGGGCTTCCTGGAATCAAAAGGAACCGGATTCCAAAGACTTAGATCAGCAAATGCCTCTTCTCTTTACTGATGAAATGAATCCAGAAGCTTCAGGAATGAGAATGACAGCCAAAGATGACCCATGCCTCCTCTGAACAAAGAGCTAGCTGTAAAGGTAAGACTAGTGCCTATAAACGGAGGGTGTGGCTGTAAGTTCAATGTTGCTCTTCATGAGAAAGAAGGGACAAGGCTGTGTGCACAAGGAAGCTCTTTCACTCTCCTGTCAAGGGCCAAGTTCAGAGTCTTTTTTTTTGTTTTTCCTCCTTTAAGGCCAGGAAAGGACATTTCTTGAAAATTCATTTGCATAGTCTCACACAGGTGTCAAAGCACTTATACACCCAGCATTTTATCAGAGCTCCCATACAACCAGTGAGATCAAGAGCAGGAGGCAGGCACACCCAAGGTGCCTGAGACTAGGCAGGAGTGGCTTGTTTCCTCCACTGGATAAATGAGTGGAAGCAACTTGCTGCAGTCACAGCGTGCCTAAGGGGTGAGGTCCACATCAAGACTTCTGATTTTCCCCTGTCCAGTCTGGCTCTCTTCCTGCTGAGCCTGCCTATGTCTCAGCAAGGTACCAGGCATCAGCCTACCCCAGAAAGATGTGGCCTGATGGGGGTCTTGTTATATAACTGTGGGGGGTGATGGCTTGGATGCTCCCTGGGAAAGGTTCAGGCCATCAGAAAACAGATAACATAGTTATTCTGTGCCTCTTCTCAAAGTTCTTTCTGTACAGTGAATCAAGAAGGCATCCCAGGAAGAGAAGAGAATGCAGGTGCTTTCTAAAGTCCCTAAACAAAGTGCCAGCTCTGATCTGGGCCCTAAGAACACTTGCTTCCTCCTCAAAATAGCCTAATAAACATTAGCAAGGACAAAACCTATTGTTGGGCTGGCTGCCCTGAGGTCACACAGCAGGCCGGAGACTGAGGACATCTCTTGGTGACCCACGCAGTGGTATACATGAAGTGCCAGGCTGGTGAGGGGCTGTGAGGGCTAGGCCCCAACCCCCAGCTCAATCAGCCGCTAAGTGGGACAGCCTTTGCCACCTGCTTCTCTCGCTGGCCACCACCTGTCTGCCAGTTTGTCAGTTTGTTATATTGTAGTGACTTGCTTGTGGTACTATGGTGACATGCATATTGCTATAATCCTGGTGTGGCACTGTGGGTTAATGCACTGGACATCAAGGTTGGTTTCAAGTTCATCAGCCACTCCTCAGAAACCCTATACAGGGTCTCTATGAGTCAGAAAGAGCTCTGGTAGCGTAGTGGTTACAAATCAGGCTACAAACCACAAGGTCAGCAGTTCGAAACTACCAGCTGTTCCGTGGGAGAAAGATGAGGCTTTCTGCTCCCGTAAAGATGTACAGCCTTGGAAACCCTGTACAGGGTCATTATGAGTCGAAACTAACTCCATGGCACATAACAACAACAACATGAGTCAGAACCACCTTAAGGGCACTTAACAACATAATGCTAGAGGTTATGCCAATATTTCAAATACCAGCCAGGCCACTCATGGTGGAGAGCTTGATACCAGACTAAGACAAAGTAGGTGAACGACTCTTCCAGAACTTCGCCAATGAAAACCATGTGGATCACAACAGAACACTGCCTGATGTGGGGATTGCTTTCACTAAGTCTGGCGTTGTTGTTGTTGTCATGTGCTGTGGAGTCGGTTCCAACTCATAGCGACCCTGTTCCCGAGGCTGTCATAACATAAATTAAAAGAATGCAGGTTCTTGGACTGTTCTGCCCTGATAGTATACTCACCTGAGAAGACTTGGATCCAGTGTGTTTGTCAAGGATGTTTGTCTAACTAGGAAGCTCTAGTTATGAGTGTCTGCAATCAGAACATTCCCAGTCGTTTCTCTGTGCCAAACCTAATCTAAGAATTTATGTTGCCACCTACCTTTTCCTAAAGCTTGCAAATATGCTTTTGAACTTTCTGCTTTGATAAAGTCTAATAAATATGAGGAGAAGGAACAAGTCAGGAGGAGTTTTCTAACTTAGAGAGCTCCTCTCCCCGAATCCTCTTAACTCTATGTTTTGAGTAGTGTATTCTTCCACTTGGCATTTTCTTAGGTCAGTAAACGCAACATATGGTGACCCTGACCTGACTGGTGTGGAGAAAGTGGAAGAATCCCGATGAACAACTGATATTAGGGGAGGTGGGGAGGGGAAACTGTCAGGACCTACAATTTCTCTCTCAGTAAGAGAAGGTGCCAAGAGAGCATCCACCACATGTAATAAGAAAAAATTAGGGGCAAGAATTGACTAATGATAAAAAAAACTTTATATAAAAACAATACAGCAGCTTTTAAAAGTAGCCTCATGCGCAGGTGAACCTAAGTCTCTTCAAACTCTATAGATGTAGGTTAGTTAGGGATCACTGTCCCTGGTTCCCAGATTCAGGAACATTGAAACAGGCAGGTAGAAAAAGATTTTGAAAAAGAAACATCCGTGCCTATTGGTGTGATTACAACAGCTCAGTTAGAACAGCTCTTTGTCCTCTTCATGCAAAGGACACTCCAGGACCCCCATGGCCACCTCCCACTGCACCCCCTTCCGCAGAGTCTCACAAGGAAATTAAAATGAATTTCCTCTACAGCCTCCTTAAAGGAAATGAGCATTTAAGCTCAAAAAGAACTCTAACAAAAGATGCTATTAAAGACATTGGAATTATAAATACAGCCTTAAAAGAAAACCAGCTGTCCCAAGTTATGGACACTAGGCCAATATGTGTATTCATTTTATCTACAGGAATTCTAGGGCAATTCAATCCTCAGTTGTTGATCTTAGAATGGCTATTTCTAGAGCACACCTATAAAAGAACTTTCACCTCATCTACTGATCTTTTATAACACATGATTAGAAAAGGAAGACATCTTTGTCAACTGTTAACAGGATTTAATCCCTCCTTTATCTATTTACCTTTAAAACAAGATTCTGAGTTTATCTTACAACAAGACATATCCTGGCAATGTGCTGATCATATTTGAGTGCCTAAATTCTCCTTACCTTCTGATCGTCTTCTTCAATTTTTGACTATAAATGTTCCTTATCTTCCTTCTCAAACACTATCCTCCCCCATTTATGAGGGATTAACTCTGGACAACTTCTAACTGGCAATATAAAATTCAAAAAGGGTTTGGTACTACTCAAGTGGAACTGGGAGCATTAATTTTGGTCTTCCAGCCTTTTCCTAACCAATCTTTAAACCTTATCTCAGTTTCTAAATATGTGGTGTATACCCTACAAAACATTGAAGGTGCTAATATAAAAGAAATCTCTAATAAGATTCTTTTGATTCAATCGTAATTGTTATCATAACTAGTTGTAACAGTCACAATTGTAAAGGTAGAAGTTTTGTAACAAAAATGGGGGAGAAGTTAATCTTACAGTCCAGAAACAGAGGACCCTGGGACCTCTGGGAGGAGGTCATCAAGGGAGAAGAGCACAAGTGGAATGCCAGAACTTATCCAGAGAAGCAGCATCACCAGAAATGGAGGCAGAGATGGGGGCATGGAGAGAGAGAGCAGCTGAGGACTCTAGATTCATAGAAAGAGAGGGACTGAGAGCTGGCAGCCAGGAGGCAGACTTGCAGAATGTGTCCTTTGGTGTGGTGGTTTATTTTATATTCCTGAGTGTTTATTTAAAAAGAGCTAAAATGAATAGAGAGAAATACTGTTAACTGATGGTACATGGAGGGGATTATAAACATTGTAATGAAACAAAGTATATGATTTGTTGAATGTAAAACTGATGATCTGTCCTGTAAACTTTCACAATAAAAACTTAAAAAAAAAAAAAAAAAAGAGAGATCTCTAATAAAACCTAATTATTATCTCAATACATTTTATTCCAAAATTTGGCTGATTGTCACCATCATCCACTTTATATACAACATATTCTATTCGCTCTCATTCTGCCCTTCTTGGGCCATTAGCATATGGAAATGAATATGTTAATAACTTAGATGAAGCCATCAGCTCCCATGGTTATTTTCATCAGAATGCTAGAGCCTTTGCTAAAGAATTTTTGTTGTCATCAGAACAGGCAAGTCAACTTGCCCGCGCTTGTATTTCTTGTCAAACTGTACATGGACCTCCTTACCTGTCAGTGTCAATCCACAGGATTGGCTGCTAATGAGTTATGGCAAATGGATGTCACTCATTTCGCAAAGTTTGGGAAAACTAAATACATTCATGTTACAATAGATACTCTGGCTTCACTCACACTTCTGTTTAGAGTAGGGGAAACAGCTAAACATGGTATTTCACATTTATTAGATGCTTTCACCCACATGGAAAAGCCACTTAAAATGAAAACTAATAATGAACCATGTTATACATCTATTAGATTTATGAAATTCTGTGAATTCTGGAATCTTATCCATACTACCGGAATACCTTTTAATCATACAGGTCAAGCCATCTTAGAAAGGAAACACCGAGTCCTCAAATATTAGTTATTAAAACAAAAGATGGGGAGAGGTATCTTAAGCTCTAAAGACAGATTAAACAAAGGGCTTTATATTTTAAATTTTTTGAGTTTAAATAAGACAGAATAATTTCTGCTTGTTTACATTTCATAATTGAAAAAGTGGAAAAGGATGGATGGAATGCATGGGTTAAATTATTACCAGATGCTAAGAATTGGGAAAGGCCTATTCAGTCTTGACCTGGGGTTCCGAATTTGTCTGTGTTCTTACCCCCACAGGACCTGTGTGACTCCCAACTAAAAGGTCCAAGTTGCATTATGAGCTGGAAGGATCAGACTCTCAATCCCATTCCTCAGATAAACAACCTCAATTTATAAGACCTGAACTCAAGTGACAAGACCCAATCCCAAATGAAGCAAGAATGGGGTTCCCTGGAGAAACGTCTAATGGTCTGGCATATGCTGGACTTCACGCACCACACTGTACAATGGAGTCTTTGTACAATGCATAATCCCACTTGTAAAAATTATGCTGAATTTGAAGTAATTAACTGGGCTCCTAATGGGTATTTAACTTCCAATAATCATAGTATTAACTTTACTTCTCCTTCTAACGGTTGCATATCATGGACTGGATCTGATCTATCAGGATCTGTTCTTGAAGTCAAAACTGGAGAACTTTATAGTCCCTGACATTTAAATTTATGGAGATTGGGGTTGCCTTTCTTTTCCTATAACTTATTGATGGGCTTTATGCTAATAGTAATGGAATTTATAATATTACCCATAACATCTCCCAAGAGGTCATGGTCTGTGTACCTTATCCATTCATTTTATTAATGTCTTCAGAACCATTTATTATAGAAAAGGAAAACACCAGTTATAAAATTACTGTTTCTTGCACTGGAGAGTATATTACTTGAGTTACTCACCAAAATGTTTCTCAACAGAACGTCAATACTATTATGCCTTTATGAAGAATGGCTGAAATACAGGTTTCTATAAATCTTACTCAGCTGTGGCAGGAAACCTCAGGCTTACATATTTTAAAAGAAGCCTTAAAAAAGATTATTTAGTCTCTCTAAAAGATTTTTTAATTACTTTGATAGCTTTTCTTATTTCTACTGCAATTATTATTGTCACTGGTACTATAGCTGGCATTTCATTAACAAAAAGTATTCATACTGCTCAAGTAGTAGAATTGTTATGGCTAATACTACTCAAGTAATATTGTTGTTGTTGTTGTTGTTGTTGTTGTTAAGTGCCATCGAGTTGATTCTGACCCATAGCGATCCTGTATAGGGTTTCTGAGGAGCAGCTGGTGAGCTTGAACTGCCGACCTTGCAGTTCAAACGGCTTTGCAGTCTGGCCCATTAACCCACAGCACCACACCAGGATTCCTTAAGGCAAACTAATATTGATAAAGGAATTTTGAGTAGACGTCAAGCTCTTGAGACAGCTACTATGTGACTGGGAGACTAGCAACAATTTCTCATCACCCAAAGCTATCTCGAATGTGATTGACAACATGAACATATTTGGGTCCCCCCATTACCTTAAAATCAGTCTAAATATGTTGTTGTTGTTAAGTGCCATTGAGTCGATTCTGACCCATAGCGACCCTGTATAGGGTTTCCAAGGAGCAACTGGTGAGCTTGAACCACTGACCTTGCAGTTCAAGCGACTTTGCTATCTGACGCATTAGCCACAGTGCCACACTGGGACTCCAATCTAAATATATAGTTAGGAAGAAATTTAACACACACTTACAAGGTGTCTTTCAAAATAACCTCAGAGAGAGGAGAACAAACAAGATGGTGGATCGGGTGGAAGTGCAGTAAAAAGCTCCAACAGCAACAAAAAAGAATACCTGACCAAGCAGGCTCAGGGGATGGTCCCAGAACTCTGAACCACATATAAAGGAATATTTAGAAGATTGGAAGGCTTACAGCTGGGGG
>NW_006408597.1:826847-835067 GCF_000296735.1 Chrysochloris asiatica
CAGGGTGACTGTGAGTGGGAACAGATTCCTCGGCACACCACCACCTAGTCTACTAGTATTAGAAGAAAAAATTGGATTTTAAGAGATGGAAGGATTGTTCTTGGTCTATGTTTAATTTTAGTGATGTGGGGGATTATGATGGCACTATGACAGCTAAAAGAGAAACATGAGATATATCACACACATCTTCTTTGGCTTGAAGAAAGATTTCAAGAAAAACAAAAGAGGGGAGATGTGGGGATTGCTTTCACTAAGTCTGGCTTAGCATAGGTTAAAAGACTGTAGCTTCTTGGACTGTTCTGCCCTGATAATATGTGTGATAAAGAGAACATGCTGACCTGAGAAGACCTGGATCCAGTGTGTTTGTCAAGGATGTTTGTATAACTAGGAAGCTCTAGTTATGAGTGTCTGAAATCAGAACATTTCTCTGTTGTTTCTCTGTGCCCAGCCTTATCTAAGAATTTACGTTGCTACCTACGTTTTCCTAAAGCTTGCAAATATGCTTTTGAACTTTCTGCTTTGATAAAGTCTAATAAATACGAGGAGAAGGAGCAAGTCAGGAAGAGTTTTCTAACTCAGAGAACTCTTCTCCCCGAATCCTCTTAACTCTATGCTTTGAATAGTGTATTCTTCCACTGGGCGTTTTCGCAGGAAAGTAAATGCAACAGCCTGACACAATGCCAGAATGTGAACCCATCAGTTGGTAGGAACTCAAAATTCACAATGGCCACACGAATGGACTTGAACTAGCCAGTGATCATGAAGAAGGCAAAGGACTAGGCAACATTTTATTCTGTTGTACATGGGGTTGCCATGACGACAGTTAACAACAACAGCTCTCACTGAAGATCCACTTCAGAAGGTTTAGAAACTGAAGATACAAATGGAGAGAGTCTTCTCAGGGGACCTCCTCTTATCACCACCAGCAGCAGCAGCCATCAAGTCAATTCTGACTCGTGGCGACTTCATGTATTACAGAGTAAACAGAGCTCCATAGGGTATTCTTGGCAATCATCTTTATGGACTCCTGGTGTGGTGCTGTAGGATCATCACTGGACTGCAAACCACAAGGTCGGTAGTTCAAACTCATTAACTGCTCCTTGAAAACCCTACAGAGGGTCGTATGAGTCGGAACTGACACAATGGCACTTAATAACAGTAACGACAATCTCTATGGAGGAGTCCTGGTGGTACAATGGTTAAGTGCTTGGCTGCTAACCAAAAGTTAGTGGTTCGAACCCACCCAGTGGTTCCCAGAGAGCAAGACCTGGTGATCTGCTTCCATAACAATTACAGCCGAGAGAGCCCTATGGGGCAGGTCTTTTTTGTCTCTTGTCTCACTACCTAGAAAGAACTTAGATGGACTTTCTATGAGTTGGCACACACAACAAGAACAATTTTTATAGAACTAGATCAACAGGTCTTTCAAGAGGCCAACCTTTATGTTAGCAGCTTAAGCAAACTGTTTGCATGCCACCCAAGAACCTATAAGGAAGCCCATATTTATATAAAAGTGAGAGGGCTGGAACAAGTACCATCTTCCCCAACACCCATCCTGGAACTATGACTTACAAGTTATTAAAAGGTTGATGTTGTTATGTGTCATCAAGTTGGTTCCGACTTATAGTAACCCTGTATAGGGCTTCTGAGAAGCAGTTGGTGGGTCTGACCCACCAACCTTGTGATTAGCAATCCAGTGTTTATTTTATGTATCCACACCAGAATGTCTGGACTCTACCTTCCAAAGGTAATCTGCCCCAAAGATAAAGCTCTCAGTAGTGAAACAACAAAACCTACTAAATGTAACAGGCGAACGTCTACAGTCATCTACCCTCCAATCTAAATACTGAGTCCCGACTGAATGTTAGGCACAGCTTCTTCTGGTTTGTTTCCCCCAACTGCCAAAGGGGTTCTGATCTTTATCTGGACACCTGTTGACTCTGGCACCAACTTAACTCACCAGCAGAAAGACTAGACAGATAGTCTGCTTATGTTCCCAACTCATAACCAAGAAGGAGAATCTGTCATGAAAAATTCCAGGGAGAGTTACTGAGATGCCCTGAGGGGAAAAGAGCTAGAAGTTGGAATCCAGAGCTACCAGAGTGGTGAGAGTTGCAGAGCAGGCATTTGGGGGAAAGGAAGATAGATGTGGATTCAGTCAATGTCTAGGGAGGACTTATTTGGTTCTCCTAGCTAACCAGTTGCTCTAAGTAGATTCCAATTCATAATAACCTCTTGTATGTCAGAGGAGAATTCTAGGTTCTCCAGAGAGCTTCCAGTGGCTGATTTTTAACAAGAAATAGACCACTAGATCTTTCTTCTAGAGCACTTCTGGTGGACTCCAACCTCCAACCTTTCAGTTAGTAGCCAAGAGTGCTAACTGGTTTCCTGGCAGCCCTTCCAGGCACACATTTTTGTTATAGATGATGAAGCTGATGCTCAGAGGACAGGGATACAGCTGGAGACCAAAATACAGCTGCCAATAAAGTTGGATCTGGGTTCTCCAACTTCCATACCAGGATTTCCCAAATTTCAGTGGGCATCAGAATCACTGGGGGAACAGCAAAAGTACAGATTTCTGAGCCCAACTCCAGCAAGACTAAATCAGCTGAGGAGGCATTATTGGCTTAGTGGTAGAACGTTTATCTCCCATGCAGAAGATGTGGGTTCAACTCCCAGCCAGTTTACCTCATGTACATGCAGTGAGCACTCACCCATCTGTCAGTGGAAGCTTGTGTGTTGCTATATGCTCAACAGGTTTCAGTGTAGTGTCCAGATTAAGACAGCCTAGAAAAAAATGCTGGTGACCTATTTACAAGAAGCAGTCAGTGAAAACCCTATGGGTCCTAAAATTAAAAAAAAATATACATACATATATATATATATATTTTAACCTATTGGTCCCACTGATCATGGGAATGGCCCAGGGCCAGCCAGTGCTCTTCTGCTGTGGATGGGGTCACCATGACTTGGGAGCTAACTCAACAGCACTAAACTGGGGTGTCTAGGAATCTGCATTTTACACAAACACCCAGCTGGTTCTGGTGCTGCAAGTTCATGGAACACACTTTAGAAAGCACTGCTTTCCACTTCCCAGAGCCCTGGTATGGCATTCTAGGGTAAGCACTGGAATGGTAACGGCAAGGCTGGCAAACTAAACCAACAAGTCACTCCAGGAAACCCTACACAGAGTTGCGATAATTTGGAACTGACTCAATGGCATACAACAAGAACTCCTGGGATTTCCAAAGATAGAATCATAAGCTGCAGGCTTCCCCCAGGCATCGCTAGGAAGGAACAGTAGGAGAGACACTATTCCAGTGTTCAAAGCCTTACAAGGAATTGTCTCCTGAGTGAGCTAACAGGGTTGGTCCCACAAACATGGCCAGCACCAGACAGGAAGTCCAGGACAAAGGTCTGAGGAGGTGGTCCCTCTAAGGGCAGCCACCACCCAAACAGCTCATGGGAAGTGATCCCCATGTTTGTCACACTAGTCAAAGTAGATGTTCATAGTAAACAGCCTCTGGTGTCAAAGGGGACCCAGTCAAACCAACCCAGTCAACTATGAACAGAAGCCAAGAATTTCCAAGAGAAAGGTGAAAGTAAAAGAAAATAAACAAAATACTTCAGTTGCCCCCTGTCCTTCTGAAACCAGCAGAGCTGTCCAATCAAAAGAGCTCTCCTGGAACTGAAAGGGACTTGTGTTCACCTCCACTCTGGAGAAGGAATCAGATGGGAGCCAAAGCAAATACTTCTCCACTAGGAAGTTCAGTGACACCCTGTCCCCAAGTCTAATCCAAGACTTTGGTAAGCAAACAAAATCCACATCTGCATCTCATCTCTCACTCTTCCTGCCAACCCTGAGGCTGCCAGTGCTACTACCTGTTCTGAGGCTGGGGCAAGGCCACATCTTTGAACTACGTGGGGGTGAGAGGCCAAGCTACATTTCTTTGCCAATAACAATAAGGAAAGACTCATGTAACTGGGTCAGAAAGCATTCGAATATTGGTGAACCACCAGAACTGGTGGGGTGCCTTCCCCATCTCTGAATGCCTCACCAGAAACAAAAAACCTCAGGCTAAGTTTAGGCGTGGTGTAATGTATGAGTCAGGAAACAGAGAAAACACCAGCTTTAACCATAATCCTAGGTGTTCCCATCCCTGGTGGGGCTCCGACACTCATCCAGCAATCCACACCGACTATTTGATGTTGGAGTGGGTGGGCTGAAGTCAAGGGAAGGACATCCTGTTAACAGCTTTGCTAGAAAAAGATCAAGAGCCAGGCAGCAGAAAACAGCTGTGTCTACACGATAAGCCAGGCGTCCTCCTTCCTAAAGAAGAGTTGTGGGTTGGTGAGAAAAGGTGGCGGCCTAATGTCCATGTCATCCCAGAGACCCTGAGGACTTCATAGACCACACTGGGCCAATAATAACACTGTCTCCCAGGATGTGCACTGCTTTTAGTTTGAGTAGTTCTCAGGAGGGACAAAACCCTATCAAGGCACTGCCGAAAAATTCCAGAAAGGGCCCATCCCCACCTCTTCACCAACTCCTGGTCACTTCATTCATTTAGAATCAGCTCAACTGTCACCTTCTCTGGGAAGCTGCCCTGCTTGCTCCCACTGCACTCACCTGGGGGTAGTGTTGGCTATCTATATCCTTAAGCCTGGCACATGTAGTGTCATAGACTTCATTGATCTCTCCATTTAGACCATGAGCCCCCAGAGACAGGAAGGAACCAGGTACTTTGATTAGTGATAGTCCTGGTGCATTCATTTAGCACTTCTTATCTGGTAGATCTGAAAGCTAAAAGTCCTCCGGGGTGTCGGGATAGTTTCATACTATTTTCTCACCACATTTAGAAGTAGGAAATACAGGGGCAGGTAGTCCCCAACTTAGGACAGGGCTCCATTCCAACCACTCTGCCATAGTAAGTGTATTATCTTTTTTCTTTGTTTTTTAAAAAAATTTTCATTATTATTGTCTTCCATTAATGTCTTTGTAATTTCAATTTTGAACACCTGAAAATTGATAAGATCAGCAATGATGCTCTATAACCCTGTAGGTAATACAAGTTGTTGTTAAGTGCCAACAAGTCAGTTCTGACTCATAGCAACCCTGTATAGGGTTTCTGAGGAGCTGCTGGTTAGTTTGAACCACTAACCTTGCAGTTCAAACTGACCTTATGGTCCAGTCCTTATCCTACAGCACCACACCAGGACTCTATATAATACAGTCCATACTAATAGTGAGATGTACCAAAAAATCAAATACAAACAGTTGTTAAGTGTTGTTAGTCATAACTCAGATACGTTGTAAGTGGGGGACTACCTGTATTATCTCTAGCTTACAAAAGAATAAGCCAAAGATTAAGGGACTTGTCAGAAGTCCTTCCACCATTCATCTGTCTGTCTGTTGTACTGTGGTGTCTGGAAGCTAAGCCACTTGTATTTTAAACATCAGAAGGGTCACCCATGGTAGGCAGGTTTTAGCGTAGCTTCTAGACTAAGAAAGGCTAGAAAAAAGGAGAGGTGGACTATGAATGTTTAACCACTGAAAACCTTATGAATAGCAGTGGACTACTGTCAAATATAGTGCTGCAAGACAACCCATGAGGTTGGAAGACACTCAAAGTACGTCTGAAGAAGAGTCTACTCCTCAAAGTAGAGTTGGCCATGATGACAGAAATGGAGTAAAGCCTTAAGATCTTCATTTGCTGATGGGGCACAACTCAAAATGAGGAGAAACAGCTGCAGATATCCATTCATAATTGGAACATGAATTATGAATCTACAAAAATTGGAAATTGTCAAAAATAAAATGGAATGCATAAAGATGGATACCCTAGGCATTGTTGTTGTTATTGTTAAGTGCCGTTGAATCAGTTCTGACTCATAGCAACCCTACAGAGGGTTTCCAAGGAGTGACTGGTGTGTTTAAATCACCAACCTCATGGTTCAAACTGACCTTGAAGTCCAGTGCATTAACCCACAGCACTACACCAAGACTTCATCGTAGGCATTAATGAGCCACAGGATTTCATATGCTGGAAATGACAAATTCAAGAGGAATGGCATAACTTTCATTGTCAAAAGGAACATATCAAGATCTATCTTGACGTACAATGCTGTCTTTGATAGGATAGGATCCACATACCTACAAGAAAGACCAATAAATACTACTATTATTCAAATTTACACACCAACCACTAAAGCCAGTGATGATGAATTGAAGAATTCTACCAATTTCCTCAGTTTGAAATTGATCACATATGTAATCGAGATGTATTGATAATTGCTGGTGATTAGAAGGTGAAAGTTGGAAGGATCAGTTGTTGGGAAATATGACCTTGGCAATAAATGATATGATGCCTGAAACTGCAAGATAGAATTTTGCAAGACCGATGAGATATTCATGGAAAATACCTTTTTAAAACAACATAAAAGTCAACTATATACAAGAACTCCTGGTATGGTGCTGTAGGATAAGCACTGGACTGCTAATTACAAAGTCAGTGGTTCAAACCCACCAGTTACTCCTTGGAAAGCTTCACAGGGCTACTATGAGTTGGAACTGACTTGAAGGCTCCTAACAGCATACAGATGGACCTCACCAGATGGAATACACAGAAATCAAATTTACTACATCCATAGGAGGAGATGGTAGAACAGCTCCAAAGAGATGTGACCCAACAAAATTCAAGAATCATTGAACAGTATCATTAATATCAAGTGGAAATAAAATTTTGCTAAACATAATTCAAAAATGGCTGCAAGAGTACATTGACAATGAACTGCCAGAAATTCAAGCTGGATTCAGAAGAGGACATGGACCTAGGGATATCATTGCTGACATCAGATGGATTTTGGCTGAAAGCAGAGAACACAGGAAGATGTTTGCGTGTATTTCATTAACTGTGCAAAGGCTTTCAACTGTGTGTGGATCATGACAAGCTATGGATAACATTGCAAAGAATGGGTATTCCAGAACACTTCATTGTTCTCATGAAGAACCTGTATATAGACCAAGAAGTAGTCATTCAAGCAGAACAAGGGAATACTGAGAGGTTTAAAATCAGGAAAGGTGTGTGCCATGATTGTATTCTTTCGCCTACTTATTCAATCTGTATGCTGATGGATTATATAAAGAAAAATGAGGCATCTGGATTGAAGGAAGACTTATTAACACCCTACAATATGCAGATAATACCTTGCTTGTTGAAATCCAAGAAGACTTAAAACACTTACTGATGAAGATCAAAGACTACAGTCTTCAGTATGAATTGCACCTCAATGTAAAGAAAACAAAAATCCTCATAACTGGACCAATAAAAACTATCATGATAAATGGAGAGAAGCTTGAAATTGTCAAAGACTTCATTTTGCTTGGTTCCACAATCAACACACATGGAAAAAACAGTCAAGAAATCAAACAACTGACATATTGCATTAGGCACATCTGCTGTGCAAGACCTCTTAAAAGTGTTGAAGAGCAAAGATATCAGTTTGAGAACTAAGGTGCATCTGACCCAAATCAAGGTATTTTCAATTGTCTCATATGCATGTGAAAATTGGACAGTGAATAAGGAAGACAACAGAAGAATTGACACATTTGAGTTATGGTGTTGGATAAGAATACTGAAAGTACTATGGACTATCAGAAGAACAAACAAATCTGTGTTGGAAGAAGTATAGCCTAATGCTTCGCAGAAGCCAGGATGAGTAGACTACGTCTCTTATACTTTGGACAAGTTATCAGGAAGGAGCAGTTCCTGGAGAAGGACATCATGCTTGGTAAAGTAGAGGGTCAGTGAAAAAGAGGAAGACTCCTAAGGAGATAACTTGACGCAGAGGCAGCAATAATGGGTTCAAGTGTAATAATGATTGTGAGGTTGGTGCTGAACCGAGCAGTGTTTTGATCTGTTTTGCACTGAGTCACCTAACAACAATGTCACCTAACAACAACCAAATCCCCTTGTCAAAAGTCACCCAGCAAAGCTAACGACTGTGTTCTCAAGCTTTTCCATCCTAGGTCTGACACGGTTCACAGCACACAGTACAAACTCAACAGCTCTTCATTAACTGAGGAATAAGAAGTGATCCACAACAAAGCAGCAGCAACACCACAAAAAAACCAAACATAACGGCAGCAATTAATCAATACCTATCAATAATTACACTGAATGTAAATGGATTAAATGCACCTGTTAAGAGACGGAGGGT
>NW_006408597.1:841112-842370 GCF_000296735.1 Chrysochloris asiatica
GTATGCTGCTGAGCAGAAGTGTTCCAGAGGACGTTCAAGGCTGTAACCTTTTCAAAGCAAATTCCAAAGTTCTTCTGAGGAAGTTTGAACTGTCAACCTTTCAGCGTAGTCATGTACTTAATCATTTGTGCCATCCAGGGGACTTGTAGGAGAGCTGTATGAGTCAAGATTCTGACCCTTTGAGAAATTTTCTATTTAGTCTCAGAATGGACTGGGAGCATGTGGGGGAGGAAGGAAGAAGGTGGAGAAGAAGGGTAACCACACAAAACACACGAAGGCTAGTTTCTTAACAAGCATAGGGGGCACAGAGAAGACCAGGGAAGCATCATTCCATCAGAGCAGAGACTGATGTGAACTGAGAGAAGGAGGTGAGCAGGTGCAGGAAGGGAACACAGCAAACATCCAAGGAGACAGCACTGGGGCCAGACGGATTTGAGAAAAAGACAACCACTGGGAGGAACAAGAGACCGGATGAAGGGAAATGGGGAGGGCATGGGGTCCTGGAATTTTAAATGGAGGACTTCCAGGGTGATTCCATGGACTTAGTAAGACACCTATGACAATGCCTGGCAAGTACTAAGGTCAAGGAAGAAGCCAATCTAAGCCTCCTCCCAGAACACTGCGATCAGGAGCACATGCAGGGATTCCATCTCACACTCCCTCAGGGTCTTTATTTTTCCTCAGAGGGGTTTGGATATTTGAGGGGGTTTTTGAAAGTTCACAGAATCAAAAGAATCTGTAAAAACCAGGCCAACCTTACGGAAAATGTTAAAGGGCATTCTTTGGACAGAGAACCAACAATAGCAGACAACAACCTAGACTCAACCCAGATGGAAATACTCGAAGAAAAACAGACCTACAGAACTGGAAACACAGTTGCAACAACAAACCATAAAGTAAAAAGAGGGAATAATGTAGTTAGAGAACTTCCACACAAAGAGGAAATCAGATTTCAAGAAAAAAATAAAATAAAAATAAACCTGACTGTAACTCTGAAAACTAGACCAAGCCTTACTCCTAGCCCTAGCCTAATCTTTAAGCCTAAAAATAACCCTAGTCCTAACCATAACACGAACACTAAACAAAGTTCTAGGCCTAACCTAGATTTAGCTATCTATAGTCCTAACCCTAACCCTCACTCCTTACGCCTGCCTACCCTTTTGTGGTTAGGTGCTGGGAGTTGGTTCTAATTTACAATGATACGATGCACAACAGAACGAAACATTGCCTGGTTGTGCGCCTTCCTCACAATTGTTAC
>NW_006408597.1:843024-845859 GCF_000296735.1 Chrysochloris asiatica
GTTTTCAAACAGCAGGTCTTTGTACATTAATTATAATACTTGAGTTTGTTGTCTCAAGCTGTCCTTTGAATGTTTATGTTCAGCTCCTTCCTTTATCTCCTCAATTCTTCCATTTGCTTTAGCATCTCTTCACTGGAGAGCAAGTTTCAGAGTGTCTTATGAGATCCATTTTGGTCTTTTTCTTCTTTTACTTTCTTCCTGTATAATGTTCTTGATGTCATCCCTCAACTCTTTTGGTCTTCAGTCATTAGTGTCTAATGCATCAAATCTGTTCTCGAGATGGTCTCTAAATTTAGGTGGGATGTGTTCAAGGTCATATTTTGGTTCTTATGAACTTGTTTTAATTTTCTTCAGCTTCAGTCTGAACTTGTATATGAGCAATTGTTGGTCTGTTCCACAGTCTGACCCTGCCTGGCTTTGCTTTGGCTGACTATATGGACCTTTTCTACAGTCTCTTTCCAAAATATAGTCAATTTGATTTCTGTATATTCCATCTGATGAGGTCCATGTGGTTAATTGTCTTTTGTGTTGTTTAAAAAGGGTATTTACAATGAAGAAGTCTCACAAAATTCAATCATGTGATCACCAGCTTTGTTTCTATTACCAAGGTCATATTTTCCAACAACTGATCCTTCCTCTTTGTTTCCAACCTTTGCATTCCAATCACCAGTAACTATCAATACATCTTGATTGCTTGTTTGATCAATTTCATACTGAAGAAGTTGTAGAATTTTTCAATTTCATCATTACTGGCCTTAGTGGTTGGTGTGTAAACTGGAATTAATTGTGTTGGTCTTCCTTGTAGGTGTATGGATATTATCCTATCACATCCTATCACAGACAGCATTGTACTTAGAGGTAAAACTTGAAGTGTTCGTTCTGATGATGAATGTGATGCCATTCCTTTTCAATTTGTCATTCCCAGCATAGTAAACCATATGATTATCAGATTCAAAAAGGCCAACACCAGTCCATTTCAGCTCACTAATGCCTAGGATATCAATCTTTATGTGTTCCATTTCATTGTTGACAACTTCCAATTTTCCTAGATTCATACTTCATACATTCCACGTTCCGATTATGAATGGATGTTTACAGCTGTTTCTCCTCACTTTGAGTTGTGCCCCATCAGCAAATGAAGGTCCTGAAAGTTTCCTCCATTGTCATCTCAGTATCATGATCAACTCTACTTTTTGGAGGTGGCTGTTCCGTAGTTGAATTTTGAGTGCCTTCAAACCTTAAGAGCTCATCTTATAGCACTATATCTAATACTATTCTGGCCCTATTCATAATGTTTTAATATTCAATATTCTGTTGCTATCTGACAGTGTTGCACTGCTATTCATAAGGTTTTCAGAAGCAGTCTGCTTCTCCTTATTCCTAGTCTGTAAGTCCCATTATCTTTTTTTTTTTAGTTTTTATTGTGAATCAAGTGATACTTTACACAGAACATCAGTTTTACACTAATTGTTTCATTGCAATGATTACAGTCCCATCTGTGCATCATCATTCAATAGTATTTGCTTCCAGTCCCTCTAGTTTTGTTTTTGTTTTTGTAATTTTGGGGGTGTGTGTTTGTGTGTACACAAAAACACTCAGAATATATAATAATTTAAACCACCAAAGGGCACATTCTGCAAGCCTGACCCCGGGTCATCAGCTCTCAGCCTTTCTCTTTCCATGAGTCTGGAGTCCTCAGCTGCTCTCTTTCTCTCCATGTCCACATCTCTGCCTCCATCTCTGGTGTTGCTGCTTCTCTGGATAGGGTCCCACATTCTGCTCATTCCCTTCTACCTTGATGGTCCTAGCGTCCTCTGTTCCAGCCCTATTGTCTTTAATTCAAATTTTCCACATACTGTTTGAAGCCCCTTCATATTTTCAGCCTTTCCCAGTAATCTCAAGAGTGAGGGGATGAGCTCCCAACTGAATGTGGGATCCAGAAACCTCCAAATCCATTGCCATTGAGCCAATTTTGACCCATTGTGACCCTTTAGAACAGAGTGAAACTACCCTATAGTGTCTCCAAGGCTATATCTTTATGGAAGCAGACCGTCACATCTTTCAGTTGAAGAGTGGCTGCTGGTTGAGAACTGCTCACTCTTTGGTTAGTAGTCAAATGATTTAAGCATTGTGCCACCACGGTTCCTTACTCACGCCAAACACGCAGTAAAGCAGCCCTGGCAAGAAGTCTGCTCCAAGCACAATGACATCTTCTCACTGTATGCTGGTCTTCTCTCCTGCAGTTTCAAATGTGCTTGGTCACCAGGTTCATCTGGAGGCCAGCTGAAACTACAGAAGCCTGGGCCTCTGCCCTGAGGAGTCTGGTTAAGGATGTACACAGGTGGGGCTCAGGCATCCTGATAATTTCCTAGCCCCACGAGGACAGTGAGTGATCAATCACAGCTGTGGACTGAATCGTGCTGTACATCTGAATGTAATTTCATTTGGGAATAAGTTTTTTCTTGTTGTTGTTATAATACTGAGGCCCTATCAGTGTGCCTTCAACCTAAATACTTTTGAGATTAAACACAGAGACAAGCAAGCACAAATAGGAGAATGCTAGATGCTGTGTGGAGATCTCCAGAGAAAGGCCAAGAAGTTGAGTCAAGATTATCCCTCAAAACAGACAGAGTAGGGCTTTCTCTAGACTCAACAACCTGAACTCAGACTTCTAATCTCCTGAACTATAAGAAAATAAAAGGATTCGTTAAAGCCACTCAATTTCTTTTATAGCAGCACTGTATTCCTGATGTGGTGCTGTAGGATCAGCACTGGTCTTCGAACCACAAGGTTGACAGTTCAAAGCCAGCAGCTGCTCCTCAGAAACCCTATACA
>NW_006408597.1:847009-848091 GCF_000296735.1 Chrysochloris asiatica
ACCTTGTGACTGAAACTGACTTTGCAGCCTAGTGCATTAATCTTTAGCACTACACTGGGTTGACAGGGACAAGAAATTTAAACACTGGCTATCAAACATGGGGGGTTATAAAGCATGAAGTGGCTGACGTACAAGCTTTCTTAGCATGGTTAGTTGCAGAATGGGGATGGGGGTGAGATAGAATAGTTTCCCTCTTTTCCAGATGAGTCTGGTGAAAGGGATGAGGGCTGGTGGTGATAGGGTTTTATGACTCAATTGTAAATCACTGCTAGCAGGATTAATTGTGATTGTCACAACAGTAATTGTAAAATATGTATAACTAAAACGAGGACTAGTTCAACTTTCACTTCAGGAACAGAGGATCCCAGGACCATCACGAAGGAAGAGCACGAGTGGAGCAGGAGCTCTCCACCTAGGAAAGCGGTGATAACAGAGCTGGTGGCAGAGGCAGTGGTATGGAGAGACAGAGCAGCTACGGGCTCTAAGCCATGGACTGAGAAAGGCTGTGTGCCTGTGGGCAGAGGCTAGCAGAATGTGCCCTTTGGACATTTCAATGAATATATATTTTTTGCTTTGTATGTGACCATCAAAGATTTTTGCTTTGTTCATTTGTGAAATATAAGATGTAAATGGAGTGCCAGGGGAACAAGTAGGGTAACTGTTGTTGCAGGGAGGGGACTGTAATCACTGAGATGAAACAAAGTGTATAATTTTCTGAATGGAAAGCTGATGATGATCTTGTATGTAAACCTTCACACAATTCCCAATAAAAAGTAAAACAAAACAAAACAACAAATACAATTAACCCTGCTTACTTTCAAAAAAACCTCTATGCTAATTTACACTTTTTGAACAGTCTAACCCATTCCAAAGAAAGGTGACCCGACAGAATGTTCAAATCATTGTACAATCTCGTTGATATCCCATGTGAGTAAAGTTTTACTAAAGGTAATACAGAAATGGTTGCAAGCATACATTGACAGAGAACTTCCAGAGAGGTTCAAGAGGCCATGGAACGAGGGATATGATTACTGATGTCCGATGGATCTTGGCTGAAAGCAGAGAATATCAGAAAGATGTTT
>NW_006408597.1:852421-864759 GCF_000296735.1 Chrysochloris asiatica
AAAAAAAAAAAAAAAAGCTTTTGCCTTCAATCTCCAAACTTCACTCAGATCTTGGAAAGCCTCTGACATTCGATGAGGTAGAAGAAGCAGCCTGGGCTTTAAACTACCCACGTGGCCAGGATCTTGGAGTGAGAGTCCAAGATTTGACTCCCAAATCAATCTCAGAAACTCTCTTCATGTTCAGTCTCTGGGTGAAGCTATATGGTCAGTTGTCAGCAAACAAAACATCCTCAGCTGGAGTCAGTTTGCTAGAGCCCATTCTTATCTATCAGGCTCTGATTTCCAAGCACCAATGTTCTAGATATGTGCTGTCAAGCCTGGCTGCTGAGCAGGACCTACCACTTGCTGATAAACATTGCTGTTGTTATGTGCCATGGAGTCAGTTCTGACTCAGAGCGACCCTGTACAGGGTTTCTGAGGCTGTAAAACTTTACGGGAGCAGAAAGTCTCATCTTTCTCCCATGGAAGAGCTGGTAGTTTTGAACTGCTGACCTTGAGGTTAGCAGCCTGATTCATAACCACTATGCTACCAGAGCTCACTGATAAACGTGGCTAGCCAAAATTGAGAAGTGCTGGAGTCCTGGCATGGCGCTGTGGGTTAATGTATCAGACTGCAAAGTCGTTTGAATAGCAAGGTTGGTGGTTCAAGCTCACCAGCTGTTCCTCGAAACCCTATACAGGGTCGCTATGGGTTGGAATCGACTTGACAGCACTTAACAACAACAACAACATACATATGGCTCTGTGGGATAAACACTGGTTGGCTCACCACAAGGTTGGAGGTGGAAAAACTCCAGTCGCTCCTCTACAGGGTCGCTATGAGTCAGAACTGACTTGACAGCATTTAACCACTTAAGTGTAAAAAGAGTTTGTGGCTGGTACTACTAACCAAAAAGTCGGTGGTTCAAACCTACTCAGAGGGGCCTCGGAAGGTTTGGCAATCTGTTTCCAAAAGGTCACAGCTATGGAAATGTATAGAGGACAGTTCTACTCTGCACACATGGGTCATCCAAGTCAGAATTGACTCAACAGCACCAAACTCTAATTCGAGCCATCGCCATAATCAGAATCAGAATTACATAAAGTATAAAACACACAGTGGTTCCCAGAGCCTTAGTATGAAAGCCAGAATGTAAAATCCCTGATTCATAATATTATTATGGAGTCCTAGTGTGGCGCTGTGGGTTAATGCGCTGGGCTGCAAGGTAGGTTTAAATCACAAGGTCGATGGTTCAAGCTCACCGGCCACTGCTCAGAAACCCTATTGTTGTTGTTAAGTGCTATTGAATCAGTTCCGACCAATAGTAACCCTTGTATAGAGTTTCCAAGGAGCGAGTGGTGAACTTGAATAGCCAACCTTGCAGTTCAAACTTTGCAGTCTAGTTCATTAACCCACAGCGCCATACCAGGATTCCCAGAAACCCTAAACAGGGTCATTATGTGTTGGCACCAACTCGATGGCACTTTACAATAACAATTATATTGTATTGATTATATATTGAAATGACACGTGCAATTATTGGCTTAAATAGACTATATTACTAAAATGTGGCTACTATATGATCAGCATATGTGGCTTCTGCTATATATCTATTACTGTTGCTGTTAAGTGCTGCTGAGTCAGTTCCGTTGATCATAGCAACCCTATATAGGGTTTCCAAGGAAAGGCTGGTGGCTAGCAGTCCAGTGCTTACCCTACAGCACCACACCAGGACTCCTAATATTTCAATTCTAGACTGCTACCAGGGCTTCCACACCTCTTCTTCTGTAAGGTGACCTGGATTTTTTACCTCTAAAGGCAAACAGATCCCCTCCTCCTCTGTTTCTGGTGGCACCAAGCTCCCTTCCCCTATGTACTGCAGGGTCCTCATCTGGCCGAATCTGACCCTGAAGATCCTGCCCAGCTTTTACATCTATCTTATCCCATGTCCCTAAGTTATCACAGACTCTGGAACAGCATGCTTTCTTCCAGCCCTTGTGCACTGACAATGTGTGCACATCACTCAAACCCCCACACAGATCATTTTCCTTGGAAACAATGGAACAAGTGTTGCTAAAAACAGACAAACTGTTACCACCTGGGAACAACTGGTGCAAGTGTGGCCCGGAGAGAGAAGAGCCTCAGCTGAACCAAGACAGGAAGCTCAGCTCCCCTCTCCCTCCCAGCTCAGGATTCCTGGTTTCCTTCTTCTTTCCACAGCTCCCGGCTCCACATGCTTGACTAGAGGAAGGGCCCTGTGCTAGCCTGGAAATGGCAGAACTAAGAGCATCAACCTATAAAGCAACGAGTGGGGGTGCTGTTGGCTGTCTTCAAGTCTACCAGACTCAGAAGAACCCCGTGCAAAACAGAATGAAGCATTCCTTGGTCCTGTGCCATTCCCATGGACCAGCTGCAAATTGCTGGGATCCACAGAGTTTCAATGGCTGGCTTTCTAAAGTAGATTGCCAGGCCTTTCTTCCTAGTCTTCTTAGGCTGTTCAGCATCATAGCAATGCTCAAGCTTCTACTGGCAGATGGGTGGTGGCTGCACATGAGATGCTTTGACTGGGAATCAAACTCAGGTATTCTACTTGGGAAGCAAGACTTCTACTCGACAGCAGATGGGGAGGAAATGCTAATTCCAGGCATCTTAAAACAGAAGACAAGCCCTGAGACCTCAACATCTAGAGAAAACTATAACCACCAACAACCCGCAAGACAAGAGGGGCAAAATCAGAACCATAGAATTCCACCTCTTAAAAAAATCTAATATATTCTTGATCAAATATGAAGCCCACTGATTAAGGACTTTGGAGACAGATGTGGGCTCAAATCTCTCTTCTACTTACTGTTTTTGTTAAGGACGGTAGAGTCGGTTCTGACTCATAGCACCCTTTAGTAGGGTTTCCAAGGAGCCACTTAGTGGGATAAGCTAGCAGTCCAGTGCTTATCCTACAGCACCATACCGGGACTCCATTAGCTAGCTGTGTGTGGAGTTCTCACCTATAAGGATAAGGAGAAATTCTGCCTACTTCAGAGTTATTGAAAGGATTAAATCAAATAATGGATGAAAAAGTGCTTTGCACATAAAACCAAAGCCAAAACCCATAGTCAGCGCGTCAATTCTGACTCATAGCAATCCTATATCGAGATTCCAAGACTAGAAATCCTTATGGGAGCAGAAACCCCCATCTTTCTCCTGCAGAGTGGTTTTGAACCACCGACCTTGTAGTTAGCCTAACACTTATTCCAAAGCACCCCCAGGGCGCCTTGCCTTGCACTTGGTGGTGGTGGTGATGTTTTGTGCGGTTGATTCTGACTCTAAGTGACCCTGCGTAGGGTTTCCGAGGCTGTAAATTCTTTATGGGAGCAGAAAGCCTCACTGTTCTCCTTCAGAGTTGTTGATAGATTCGAACTGCTGACTTTGTAGTTAGCAGCACAACTTGTACCCCACTACACTACCAGGGATTCTTGCTTTGCACATTGCTGTTGTTGTTAAGAGCTGCTGAGTACATTCCAACTCACAGTGACCCTTATAGGGTTTCCAAGGAGCGGCTGGTGAGTTTGAACCACCAACCTTGCGATTCAAACCTACCTTGTGGTCCAGTGCTTATCTTACAGCATCACACCAGGACTCCTTGCACATAGTAGATATTTAATAGATATTAGCTTCCTTCTACTTCTTCATCCTCTCCCATAACATTTAGGCAAAGAAAAAACTAAAACTCTCATGGAGAATGGAATATTACTCCTGGACAATTCAGTGTTTGTCATTTTTTATATAAGTCTTGGTATTTGGTACAATTTTAAGATCTGGTGTAATTAAAAAAATATTTATACTTGGAAATCTGCAAGGGCAGGGTCGGATTACCCAATAAGCAAGATAAACACAGGCTTACTTGTGTATACTTATTAATCAGTAGTGAATAATTTCACATAGGTTTCACATCTTTGATGTGGTGAAACATATGTGAAGCAATTCACTACAGATTCATGGTGATGGTTATGTGTCGTGGAGTCGGTTCCAACTCATAATGACCCTGCATAGGGTTTCTGAGGCTGTAAATCTTTATGGGAGCAGAAAGCCTCATCTTTCTCCCATGAGGCTGGTAGTTTCGAACTGCTGACCTTGAGGTTAGTAGCCCGACTCGTAATCATTACGCTACCACAGCTCCTTATAGATTAGTAGGTAAACACAAGTTAGGTTTGCCTTACTTACTAAGTACTCAGTCCCTGTTAGGGATTGCAGATTTTAAGAGACACTTTCATTCTGTAGGAAGGTGCTATGGAGCTGGGACAGAGATCCCAGCCTGTGCTTACTTTGCTTATTGGGTAATCTGATACAGGTCAAGGGTTATTTTTGCAGACTCTAGTAAAAGATGTTGTTGTTGTTATATGCCGTCAAGTCAGTTCTGACCCATAGCGACCCTGTACAGGGTTTCTGAGGCTGTAACTCTTTTTGGGAGCAGAAAGCCTCATCTTTCTTCCATGGAGTGGCTGGTAATTTTGAACTGCTGACTTTAAGGTTCGCAGCCTGATTCATAACCACTACGCTATGGGTATGAATCGGGCTGCGAACCTCAGGGTCAGCAGTTTGAAACTACCAGCTGTTCCGTGGGAGAAAGATGAGGCTTTCTGCTCCCGTAAAGATTTACAGCCTTGGAAACCCTGTACAGGGTCACTATGAGTCGGAACTGGCTCCATGGTACTTAACAACAACAACAACAACACTACCAGAGCCCCTTCTGGCAAAAGATAGGTGTGCCTTAATAAATGAATGTTGAATTAAAGAAGACAGGGGCTGGTGCAGGTGTGGGATGCATAAAAAGAAACAAGCCAGAATGACCCAGGTAAGTAAGTTATTGATCTGCATGGTCAAGGTCAAAGTGAAGTTGGTAGGACAGAAAGAATCTTTCTGACACTTGACATTAGAAGCCTGTTTAGACAGCTTTGGGAGCCCTTTTCTAAGCAGCAAAGCCCAAGGTGTTCTGACCTATCTCCTCCGTTTAGCCAAGCTTTATTCCAGAAAACACACATAGACAGAAGTGGTTGTCTCTATATGAGGAAGCATAAACTACTGGTTTTCATAACATTTACTTTGGCACAGAAGTTAAGTTTTAAAGATAGATGTTTCCATGATATAAATTATTGTTGTCCAGTAGCATTGAGTTGGTTCAGGCTCATAGCGACCCTCCCTGTAGAAGGTTTCTGAGGCTGTACATCTTCCCGCGATGACCTAAATATATGCTAGCAGAGTGATTTTTAAGGATAAAATTCTTGGGGAGGCAGGGAAGAGTGAGGAATTTGGAGTTACCCCTATTAAAACTTAAAGCTATATCTGTGATAAATGCCCTCACAGATGTTTGAAGTGGGGTGCGGGAACTTATTAGTTTGGGCTTTATGGTCAACAAAAAGAGAGCTAGATTCTCCTATTTCCCAAGGTCATCCCAGAAAACGTCTCCCAGTTAGCCTTCCTGCCTTCCCAAACACTCGCGTTTGAGATTGCAGTGATTTGTCTGAATCCTGTTCTGCTGCTAATAAGGAGACTCAACCCTCAGGGAAGGAGACCTGGTGGATTAACAGTTGAGCGCTCAGCCGCTAACCGAAAGGTCAGTGCTTCAAACCTATCAGCCGCTCCAAGGAAAAAAGAGCCGGTGGTCTGCTCCCATGAAGATCGTAGCCTAGAAAACCGTGAGGCAGTTGTCCCTGTGCAATGCTACACACCAAGGATAACCTCTGGCAGTTTGAAAGCTACCCTGTGTGTCCATCTTTGTTGCTGCCATTTTGAGTTAGAGCCTGACACACAACTCCATGTACAACAGAACAAAACACTGCCGGGTCCTGCGGCTGTGGACCAGACCCTTGTGATCCACTGGGCTTTCACTGGCTTGTTTTCAGAAGTAAATTACCAGGTCTTTTTCCCTAGTCTGAAAACTCCACCAAAACCTGTTGGGCATCCTCTGAGCCACAGGCAAACCTCCGCTGAGACTGGTGGTGGCTGCACATACAGGGCATTGCCGGGAATTCAAAATGGATCTCCCATAGTTATTGTTGTTGTTAGGTACTGTCAATCAGTTCTGACTCAGAATGACACTGTGTACAACAGAATGAATCACTTCCTGGTCCTGAGTCATCCTCACAATCGTTGCTGCGCCTGCGCCCGTTGTTGTAGCCACTGTATCAGTCCATCTTGTTGAAGGTGGTCCCCTTTTTCTTTTTCTCCTCCAGCAGGGAAGGTGAAAATTCTGCCAATGAATTACCAATGCCAGTTTCTCCCAGCTTTACCCTCCAATAAAGGAAAACGCCAGTACAATAATGTAAAATCCACCAGCAAGACAGCAATGGAAATGCTAACATTCAGTCATATCACCTTGGAAGATTGTTGTTAGGTGACATCAAGTCATTTCTGACCCATAGTGATCCTATGCACAACAGAATGAATCACTGCCTAGTCTTATGCCATCCTCATAATTGCTGCTACACTTGAGCCCATCGCTGCTGCCACTGTGCCAATTCATCTTGTTGGGGGGTGGTGTCTTCCTATTTTTTGCTGACCCTTTACTTTATCAAGAATGACTGGTCCATTCTGATATGTCCAAAGTTCAAGAGATGAAGTGTGCTTATCTTGGCTTCTAAAGAGTATTCTGGTTGTACTTCTTCCAACACAGATTTGTTTGTCCTTTTGGTAGTCCATGGTACCTTTAAAATTCTTCTCCAGCACTGTAACTCAAATGCATCAATTCTTCTACTGTCTTCCTTATTCATTGTCCAACTTTCACATGCATATGAGGCTACTGAAAATACCATGGCTTGGGTCACGTGCACCTTAGTCCTCAAACTGACATCTTTGTTCTTCAACACTTTAAAGAGGACTTTTGCAGCAGATTTGACTAATGCAATATGTTGTTTGATTTCTCGACTAGTACTTCCGTGGCAATTGATGGTGGATAGGGGGTGAGAAGTTAGTTGGTGGCTGATAAATATCACCCTCAATCTTGTTGTTGTTAGTGACCTTGAGTCAGTTCTGACTAATAGTGATCCTGTATAGGGTTTCCAAGGAGCAGCTGGTGGGTTTGAACCACCAACCTTGGGGTTAGTGGTCCAGTACTGATCCTATAGCACCATACCCTCAATTATTGTTGTTGCTAAGTGCTCAGAATGGATTCTGACTCATAGTGACCCTGTATAGGGTTTCCAATACTTGATTTTAAATTGCCATGAACAAAAAGATCCATCTATGTAGTAATTCATACCAAGGCTTCAAGTCAATTCAGTCTCCAGGAACATTCAAATCAATAAGTGCCAACTGAGCAAGGGATTCCTGTTGTGTGTTTCTGTGCTAACTGTGGCCAGTTTGCTGTCAATAATTGATTACACTATTACCCAAGTGAAAGACTGAAATTGGGAAGAGAGATATTGAACTAAAGGTCCCTTCCTGGTGGATAAAGATAAACAGAATGGAAATTTGCTTTTAGAAAAGTTTTAGAAAGCTTTTGTCCCAAATGACAAATTTCTAAATGAAATTAACAGGCCTATGAGAAATAAGAGTTACTGGTAATTTGTCAAACTCGCCACCAAGACTACATATACTTGGGATGACATGAGACAGAAGCAATGGTCCAGATAAAGAAAGAGCACATAAATATTTGCTTCAAATTACTTGGAAAAGGCAATAAAATTTCTTTTAATTCATCCAAATACCATGCCCAACTACTAACTTGACTAAGACAAACAGAATCTGGGATTTTCCTGAGTCCTAGGGGCACTATAGGAGAAACACTGGACTTCTAAACACAAGGTTGGTTGTTCAAACCCATGAGACATTCTGGGAGTAACAGGAGGCTTTCTGCTCCCATAAAGATTTACTGCTTCACCTATGAACCCAGATTGAGACCTGGTTGGCCAGCAGTATGGCAAAACCTGGGAACTCTTGGGCCCAGAGACAGTGACATGGCCACAGAGGACTAGAGCAGAGAATGAAGCACCCAGCTGATATGAAGTGAGGGGAGATGCACAAGAACACCCAAACTTGCAGATAATACCCACTTGACCTGGCTTCAATGGCTGGATGATCAGAACTCGACTAGAAGAAGAAAGAAGAGGGAAAAAAAGAGTAACCTGCTACAATTTGATGAAGTTGACCTATATTTATAGATGCAATAGCTCAAAAGAGGGAACAAATCTTTACAGTGAGGCTCATTCCCACCCCCTCAGTACACATTGTTGACAGGGATAGACAACTTGGACATTGGCTACCCAAAATGGGAGAGAGGGCACTACAAAGGCAAGAAGTGACTAGCTAAGCAATAACACAGAATACCAGATGACGCAGGTTCAGGGGACAGCTCTAAAACTCTGAACCACATACATAGGAATATTTTTAAAGTTTGAAGGATTATAGCCAGTGGAATTTGTAGCGAAAGCAAGAAATCTTGTATTTTCGAAACTGCCAAGCTCAGCAGCACAGCTCAGAGCTGCCATCTTGGGCGAGACCAAGCAGCAGGACCAAGAGGAGAAGGATGAGTGCCTCCATGGACTGATGCCTGTCAACCTTGGAGATAAAGGCATGGACGTTCTTTTTTGTGTGTGTATCTGTTCATTATCCTCTTGTTGTTTGCACTCCTCCATTCTGGTGACTAGAGGGGGTGCCTGAGTGAGTGGGCACCCCCACCCCCACCAATGGAGGGTTCTACTATGCATGCACACAGATCCTCTCAAACTTTAAAGGGACAGATTCCACTTAAAACCAAACGGCAGTGCAAAACGGCCACAGCAGCACTGAACTGTTTATCACTAGGATAAAGGCCAGAACAGGGGTTGTGGAGCAGCAAAGACAGATTTAAAATGAAACAGGCTGAAAAGTAAATCCTGAGTTACATCATAACAACCAAAAGTGGTATCTTGAAATGTCTCAGGCAGCCTTGGATGCAAGAAGCTAAAAGAGGACATTAAAGTCACACTCATACTAGGCTCTAGATTTTTTTCCCCCTCTTCTCTCTTTTCTGTGATTTTAGACTACAGTATACAATCTGGGTTTTCTTGTTGTTGCTGTTTTGTTTTTTGGTCTGCTCTTTACCTTTAGGGGTCTCTGTCACTCCCTACGTTACCCAGGAAGAGACAGCAATTGCCGTCATATAGTCAAGCTACAATCACACTCTCTAAAACCCTAGAATCCAGGCAAGAATCCATACCAGCTGCCATACACCAGGTAGGCAGCCAACATCTGCAACAGTTACTCTGAGTTGAATAATAAGAAGAGTAAAAAGGGAAGCCCATCTTCTGATCATATCTACCTGGAGGCTATCAGAAAGCATAAAAAATACCAAACACACACACACAATTAAGTATTAAGGCCACAGCTAACTACTGAATAAACATGCCCAAGAAACAGAAGCAGATGACCATATCAGCACATGTCCAGAAACAAGATAAAATGTCTGAGACAAATGAGATGGAGGTAAACCTACACCTATACTGGAAGGAGGGCAGGCTATGGAAATGCCAGAGAAGGATTCCAGAAAAATGATTATAAAATATATCAAAACACTTTACAATGGAGTTGAGAAAAATAAGGAAGAAGTCAGAAAAGCACTACAGGAACAATCAAATAAGATTGATACAGCATTGGAAATAATTCAAAACCTACAGGAAGAGGTCCAAACGATTAATATTAGAATATCAGAAATGGACAAGACACTGAAAGGGCAAAGGAGTAGACTTGAAGAGATGGAAGCCAGAACTAGTGAGCTGGAAGACAAAATCTCTCAATTCTACTAACAGACAAGAGCAAGCAGAAAAAAGGATACAAAAATCTGAAGAAGGGCTAAGATCATGTTGGATAAAATGAAGAGAAACAACTTAAGATTTATCAGCATTCTGATATAGGAAGAATCCCAGAAGACCACAGAGGAGATAGATGAAGAGCTTCTGGAAGAAAATTTTCCTAACATCCTGAGAAGCAAAAAGATAAGCATTCAAGAAGCTCAATGAACTCCAGGAAGGATAAACCCTAAAAGAAAATCACCAAGACATATAATAATCAAGCTCTCAAGAATCAAAGATAAAGACAGACTCCTGAAAGCAGATAGGGAAAAGAGAAGTATAACATACAAAGGCAAGCAAATAAGATTAAGCTCAGATCTCTCTGCAGAAACCGTGCAAACAAGAAGGCAATGAGAAGACATATATAAAACCCTGAAAGAAAGAAAAACTGTCAACCAAGAATCCTTTATCAATCAAATACGATGGTGTAATCAAAACATTCCAGGATAAACCGAAGCTAAGGGATTTTGCCAAAGGCAACCCTGTGCTTCAAAACAGCCTAAAGGGAGTTCTGTGAACTGAGAACCAACAAGAACAGACAACAACCAGAGATTGATGTAAGTGGCAGCACAACCCAACTCAATTGACAAATGGAAAGAATGGCAAACAGAACAAAACTATAAGAACAAATTCAGAGGATCAGGGAGGTCAGTCTATGATCAAAACAATTACAGTGTGAAAGAAGATAAACACATAGGAACAGATATCCATTTGGTGAGAAGGTCAAGTAGACTACAAGATAAAATATTGTTGTTGTTGTTAAGTGCCGTTGAGTTGTTCCCGACCCATAGCAACCCAAATAGGGTTTCCAAGGAGCAGCTGGTGAGCTTTAACTGCCGACCTTGCAGTTCAAATGGCTTTGCAATCTGACACATTAACCCACAGAGCCACACCTGGACTCCATACAGGATAAAATACACTGTATTAAATGGAGGGAAAAGTTAATGGAATATAAGAAAAATAATACTTCACAACATACCAAGAAAATGAAAATCCAAGAACATAGAAACATTAAAACTATGAGTAAACTAACAATAAAAGAACACACAAAAAAACATGAACTCAGCACAGTAAGACATGCAGAACAAAAAAACGAGCACCACCACAAAAAACAAACATAATGGCAGCAATTATTCCATACCTATCAATAATTACACTGAATGTAAATGGATGAACTGCATCAGTTAAGAGACGGAGAGTGGCAGAATGGATAAGAAAACAAGATCATTCAATATGCTATCTGCAAGAGACACACCTTACACAGAGACAAAAACAGACTAAAAGTCAAAGGATGGAAAAAATACATACCAAGCTAATTGCAATAAAAAACGAACAGGAGTGGCAATAATAATCTCTGATAAAATAAACTTTAAGGCAAAACCCAGCATAATAGATAAAGATGGACATTACCTCATGATTAATGGGACAATTGAACAAGATGACATAACCGTAATAAATATGTATGCTCCCAATGAAAGAGCTCCAAAATGTATAAAGCAAACTAATAGATTTGAAGAAAGAAATAGACAAATCTACAATAATAGTGGGAGATTTTCATACACCACTTTCGAAAATGGATAGAACAACCAGCAAGAAACTCGACAAAGACACAGAGGAACTAAACAACACAATCAGCCAACTGGACTTCATAGATGTGTACAGAGCATTCAACCAAACAACAGCACAGTATACATTCTTTTCCAGTGTGCATAGAACATTCTCCAGAATAGACCATGTGTTAAGCCACATAACAAGCCTCCATAAATTTACAAATATCAAAATATGACAAAGCATCTTATCAGACCACAATGCTATCAATTAGAAATCAACAATATGAAGACCAAGGAAATAAAGTCAAATACATGGAAACTGAATAACACCCTGCTGAAAAGCTACTGGGTAGTAGAAGAAATTAAACGTGAATTCACAAAGTTTCTAGAAACAAATGAAAATGAAAACAAAACATACCCAAATCTTTGGGACACGGCAAAAGGGGTGCTGAGAGGACAATTTATTGCAATAAATGTACACATCCAAAAATAAGAAAGAACCAAAATTAACACATTAACACAGCATCTCCAACAATTAGAAACAGGACAACAGAGGGAACCCACAGCCACCAAAAGAAAAGAAATAATAAAGATTAGAGCAGAAATAAGTGAGATAGAAAACAGAAAGAATCAGCAGGACAAGAAGCTGGTTTTTTGAAAGGATTAATAAAATTGACAAACCACTGGGAAACCTAACAAAACAAAAGAAGGAGAAGACACAAATTACATGCAGTAGAAACCACATGAGCGATGTCAAAACGGAACCAAAGGAAATCAAAAGGATAATAATAGAATACTACGAAAAGTTGTACTCCAACAAATTTGAAAACTTAGAAGAGATGGATACATTTTTAGAAAAACACAACCTACCTGAATTTACAGCCAGAGTGTTTCTTGGAGGCCAGAATGGCCAAACTTCATCTCTCATACTTCAGACATATTTTCAGGAGGGACCAGTCGCTGGAGAAGGATATCATGTTTGGTAAG
>NW_006408597.1:865914-876173 GCF_000296735.1 Chrysochloris asiatica
TATCTAGGAATAAATGTAACCAGAGAAACAAAGGACCTTTACAAAGAAAACTACAAAACACTACTATAAGAAACCAAGAGACTTACAAAAGCAGAAAAATATGCATGCTCCTGGATAGGAAGACTTAACATTGTGAAAATGTCAATACTGCCCAAAGCAATTTACACATATAAAGCAATCCCAATCCAGATTCCAACGACATTCTTCAAAGTGATGGAAAAAACAATTACAAACTTTATATGGAAAGGAAAGAGACCCAGGATAAGAAAAGCACTGCTTAAGAAGAATGAGGTTGGAAACCTCTCACTCCTTGATTTCAAAATTTACTACATGGCTACAGTGGTCAAAACAGCTTGGTACTGGTACACTGAAAGATATATTGATCAATGGAACAGAATTGAGAATCAAGACACTAACCCATCCACATACAGTCAACTGATTTTCGACAAAGTGCCTAAGTATATTGTATGAAGAGGAGACAGTCTTTTCAACAAATGGTGCTGGCAGAACAGGAAAGTGATATGCAAAAGGCTGAAACAAGACCTTTACCTCAAGCCTTATATAAAAACCAACTCAGCATGGACTAAAGACCCAAATGTGAATGCCAGAATTTTAAAGACAATCAATGAAAAAATAGAGACAAATGTGAGGGCTCTAATTCAGTGCATACACAGACTACCAAACATTTTGAAAATTACACAAACACAAGTAGACAAAGCAGATGATTGGGACATCCTAAAAATTAAAAACTTATGTGCATCAAAAGACTTCACCAAAAGAGTAAAAAGGGAGCCCACAAAATGGGAAAAAATCTTTTGCAGCGACACATCAGACAAGTGACTGATTTCTAAAATATACAGGAAACTACAACACTTCTACAAGAAAAAGCAAATAACCCAATTTAAAAATGGGCACGGGACATTAACAGACACCTCACCAAAGAGGAGATCTGGGCAGCCAAGAAATATATGAAGAAATGTTCACGATCACTAGCCATTAGAGAGATGCAAATCAAAACAAAAATGAGATATCATCTCACACCAGCAATTACAGCAATGATCAAAAAAGTAGAGGACAGTAAATGCTGCCGAGGATGCAGAGAGACTGGGATGCTCCTACATTGCTGGTGGGATTGCAAAATGGTCTAACCACTGTGGAGAGCAATATGGCACTTCCTCAGAAGGTTGGAAGTAGAAATATCTTATGATCCAGCAATTCCTCTACTTGGTATTTACCCACAAGAAATACGAGCCATAACACGAGTAGATATATGCACACCAATGTTCATAGCAGCACTATTTATAAGAGCAAAAAGAAGGAGACAGTCCAAGTGCCCATCAATGGAAGAATGGATAAATAAACTGTGGTACATACACACAATGGAATGTTACGCTACCTTGAAGAATAACAAGGAAGCTGCAAGCCACCGCATAACATGGATGAACCTTGAGGAAATTATGCTGAGTGACATTAGTCAGTCACAAAAGGAGAAATACTGCATAGGATCATTATTGTAAAAGATTAAGAAAAAGAACCCACACTAATAGGGGGGAAAAAAAAATTCTTTGCTGGTTACCAGGATATATGAGGTGGGTTGAGGGGAGGGAGGGGAAGGTGGAGCACAGGGTAGGGAATAGACACAGGATAGCTTGGGTGCTGGGTGTGGGGGGAGACAATACACAAGAAGGGGGAGGGGAATGGAAGAACAAGGCGAATGTGAGAACAATTAGGCAGGTTTGCATGGACTAAGTGGGGCAGAGGTAAATAGTGATGTGTGATAACCTTGGAACAAGAGGGCTCTGGGCTACAAGGATTGAGATGGTTTGAATGGATAAAAGAAGGGAAATAATGTTACGATGCTTGGCTGTTTTTTGAATCTTGATTTCCCTTGCCTATCATTGTAAAATAGACACTTGAGAGGGAGAGAAAGGAATATCCAGAAACATTACCATAGAAAGCTTGTAAGTTTGTCTTCAGCCTATAACTGATTGGAATAACTAAAATGGGACTAGAACTTGCCCAGCGAAGGAGGCTTCCTGCAGAGTCTTTGCATTGCATAAAACCATAGGTGGAATCCTGATCCCATCCAGAATCATCTGAGGTGGGAAATTTCCACTTGAAAGGACAACCAGACCAGCCTGGAGCAGCTAGAAGAACAGAAGATATTTCTTGAAAGAAAGACCAGCAGGAAAAATAAAAAACATTAACCGCAGTCCAACTGATTACTACTACAAGAACAAGCAAATTGTTCACCCAGGAGCCATCAAGGCAAGTGGTCAGCTACCCTCAGGACAAACTCCCTTCCAAGTCTAAGACTTAAGGGGAATACATGGGCAGGCATGTGGTCTGGCTGGTGACCACATTTGGTCACTGATAAGAGAGAGGGGGGGGGGAAACAGCAGTGAAGTCGTGAGGTAAGTCTGACCACATTCAATAGACTCCTGTGAACCCAGGTTGAAACCTGGATGGCCAGCAGTATAGCAAAACCTGGGGACTCCTGGGCCCAGAGACAGTGCCATGGCCACAGAGGACTAGAGCAGAGAGTGAAGTGTTCAGCTGATATGAAGTGAGGGGAGATGAACAAACATACTCATACTTGCAGATAGTACCCACTTGACCTGGCTTCAATGGCTAGATGATCAGAACTCAATTAGAAGAAGAAGATGTAATAACAAGGAGAAAAAAAAAAAAGAGTAATCTGCTACAACTTGATGAACTTGACCTATACTTATGGATGTATTAGCTTAAAAGAGGGAACAAATCTTTACAGCGAGGATCATTCCCACCCCCTTGGTATGCAGGGTGATAAAGATGGGCAACTTAGACATTGGCTACCCAAAAGGGGGGGCTACAAAGGCAAAAAGTGACTGGCTTACAAGCTTTAAAGAGGAAGCCTAGTTCCAGAGAGTGAGGGGAAAGGTAGAATCTCCACTGAGTGGTTTCCAACCTGTCTGGGAGAGGCTGATGAAAGGAGATGGGGATAAGACTCTTGTGGTACAATAGTGAATAACTGCTATCAGGACTGACTGTGAGGGTTGAAAATATAAAGGTAGGCGTTTTGTAACAAAAGGAGGGGAGTGGTTGAATTTGCAGTCGAGCAGCAGAGATCCCTGGGACCATAAAGGGAGAGAAGCAGAATGCATGACCCTACCAAGAGAAGCAGTGATGCCGGAGATGGAGGCAGAGAGGGAGTGGCTGGGGACTCTGGACTCAGGGAGAGAGCCGGGCTGTGTGCTGGTGTGTGTGTGGGGTGTGGGGGGTGTGGGAGGTGGGGGGATGCGGGCAGGCTTTTGGTGTGTACCCTTTGATTCTATGATGATGCATGGAGGGAATGTAATCATTGCAATTAAACGAAATATGATAGGATGAATGTAAAACAGGTGTTCTCCCACGCAAACTAGCATATAATTCACAATTAAAACTTAAAAAAAAAAAAAAAAAAGATTTGCTGCTTCAGAAACCTGATAAAGGGTCACTACAAGTCAGAAGTCCTAGTGTGGCGCTGTGGGTTAATGCACTGGATTGCAAAATTGGTTTGAACTGAAAGGTCGGCAGTTTAAACTCATCAGCTGCTCTTTGGAAACTCTATACGGGGTTGCTGTGGGTCAGAACTGACTCAACAGCACTTAACAACAGCAAGTCAGAATAGAAAGACCCCTCCCCACCATCACAAGATGGGTTGACACAGTTGCAGCAACAATGGGATCACATAACAACCATTGTGAAGCTGGTGCAAGATTGAGCAGTGTTTCGTGTTCTGCATAGGGTCACACTATGCATCAGAACCGACTTGATGGCCTCTACCAACAACAAGGAGACACAGTCAACTCAGTGGCAGTGGGTTTTGGCTTTGGTTTCTAAATGTAAGGGAAGAGATGAGGTTACGCTCGAAGTTACTTCAAGCAGATACTTTTCTAGGCATTGGAAATTCAGAGTGAGATTTCTACTCCATCCTACTGAATGTGACTTTAGACTCCTGGGAAGGAGACTGACAACAAGCATGGTCCTCACTGTTCAGCTTTCAGTTATGTGTAAAAGAAGGTAAGAACCGTGTCAACCCATGACCAGCAGGACACAGCTCTGCAATTCTGCAACTGACAGAAGAATGCTCTCTAGGAAAGCCAGCTAGGCTCAAAACACCTGTCAAGTGCAGATAACACCATAATAGTCCTACTGTGTCTGTCACCCAGGTAGACACGGGTCTATGCTGGTGAGCTACAGGTTCAGGAATGAGGTCATCAAATCAGGATATATTCTAGAAGCCCACTTTCAGTTGAGGGAAGAAAAAAGTGGGCAAAAGGTCCTCCTCCTTTTGTTTCCTGCACTTCTCCTAGCTAAATACCCAGTCACAATCACCCAACCACACTGTCATCCCAGTCACAAAGTCAACCAGAGTCACAGACACATTTGAAGAGTCAGAATACTCACCCCCCCGCCCCCCACAGCTAGACAGATGCAGACTTACACAGTCACACAAGGAGATGAGGCCCCCACCTCTGACCCATCACAAACAACTTTACTCACCTGATTGCCAAAGACGGCCAATGAGCAGGCTGTTGAAACCTCATTAGCCCCAAACCAGACCGAAGCCAGCCGGGAGGGCATGCCCAGGATGAAGACCTGGGCCACGGAGCAGATGACTTGGCCTAGCACGGTCACCGGGAAGAGATGCGGCTGCAGGCTGCCCAACTTCACCCAGGCGCCCAAGCAGTTGAGAGCGGAGCCTGTGAGGGCTATGGTACGAAGGCCAAATTTCTCCAGCAGCCAGGCCACAGGCAGAAGCAAGGGGATATAGGTCAGCATGTAGCACATGGATAGCCAGTCGATGGCAAAGGCACTGACTCCGTAGAAGTTCATGAAGATGTTATTGATGGAGCCATACTGGATCCATTGGAAGGCGTTGCACATAGAGTAGCAGCTGAACACCAAGACCACGGCCCAACGACGCTTGCTCACCTTAATCACGCTGAGGTCTTCAGGGCCAGAGCTACTGGGATGGGACAAGACACTGGGACGGGCCAAGGCACTGGGATAGGCCGAGACGCTGGGGTGGACTGAGACGCTGGGGTGAATGGCGACACTGGGATGGGCTGAAACGCTAGGGTGAGTGGAGATACTGGGGTGGCCCGAGGTGCTGGGTTGAACAGACGTGCTGGGATCGCCCAAGTCGCTGGGGTCTGCGTGAATGCCATCGCCCTCCTCCTGCTTAAGGTCTTCATTCACCATGACCACAGCTGTCTCTGGAGTCTTCAGGCCAGGAACCTCAAACAGGTGCTGAGGGCTCCGGCAATATTAGGGGACAGTAGCTTCGGCTGGTGCCCTAGAGCTTTCGGGACATTTATTCCTGCTGCGAGTGTGACTTCCTGAGCTCACCCCCAACCTCCTGCTCCCACCTTTCCTTGGGGCTCCTTCCCCCGACCGCGATTGTTGCTGTCCGCCGGTCGGCCGCAGACGCCTCAGCTCCGCCCTGGTTGCCTCTGCCTTGGGTCCCTTCAAGGCGATCCCGCTAGGCTTAGTCCCCTCTGTCCTGAAAGAAGTTCGCTCCTAGTGCAGCCACTTCGCCGGCTCCGATAGCTCCCTGGCCGGCTGGGGCCTCGCCCCCTCGGGCGCACGTGACCGCCCCGCCCCCGCCCTCCCCCGGCTGCCCCCACTCCTCATTCCCTCCCGCCTTCTCGAGCCCGGGAGCTGGCGACGCAGTTGTTTCGCCACAGCCTGTGAAACGCATTTCCCCCCACGTCCTGGGCACCATGGAAACCGCCCGCTTACCCCCACCCCTGCACTGCCCCCTCAAGCTCATTTGCCCCTCTCCCAGGGCACCCTTCAAGAAGATACTCTCCGCCCTTCTGAGATCACCTTGCCCCAAGAAAAGTCTCCTTGGCTCCCATCCACATCCCCTGAGCGCATGCACTGCTGAGCTTCCCCAAAGTGTCCCTAGGTCCCAAGAGGGATTCATTCACGACTTTCTCTTTCTTGGCGGGGCTCCCAACGTTTTGCTGAACTTTAGTAGAAACAGATTTGTGGATTTCCCAGCCTGGCCGCGCTCTCGGGACAAAGGGGAGTTGCAGATACTCTCTTTGCTCCTTCCTTGCGGATATGGTGGTCTTTGGAGAGAACTCAGATTTGTACCCAACGGTTAGATAGAGCTAGTATTTCCTGACGGACCGCCGGGCAGCCTCAGAGGCGAGGGCCAGAGGGGCGAGAGGGTTCCGAGAAGCTGAAGGCGGAGTACGGTGAAATGTCAACGACTAGTGCAGGCTCGACGTGGTGGTCATTGAACCCACGGAGCACTCGACTGCCACCTGCCGGACCCAGTCCAGCCAGATCGTAAAATCTCAATTTAGCGCTGAAAGCCAGGTCCACTTCAGCCATGGAGCCGGATGGAGGTTGCTGTTGTTTTAATCCATAACGACTCTGTATAGGGTTTCCGAGGAGCAGTTGGTGATCTTGAACCACCGACCTTGCAGTTCAAACTGACTTTGCAGATCAGCGCATTAACTCACAGCGTCACACCAGGATTCTGAAGGATGAAGGTTAAGAGCCCAAATTCTCCCTGGATTCAAACCTGTGTGATATGTTGATCCAAGTGGTCAACCTTTCTGTACCTAAGTTTCTTCATCTGTAAAATGGGGATGATGAAATTCTAGTACATACCTCACAGTGTTGTTTTGAGGCTTGAATGAGTTAATGTTGTTGTTGTTAAGTGCCGTCGAGTCGGTTCCGACCCATAGCGACCCTGTACAGGGTTTCCCAGGCTGTAAATCTTTACAGGAGCAGAACGCCTCATCTTTCTCCTGCGGAGCGGCTGGTAGTTTCGAACTGTTGGCCTTAAGGTTCGCAGCCCGATTCGTAACCACTACGCTACCAGAGTTAATAGAAAAGATAATTATAGTACACATAATGTAACTACATAAAGAGCTCTGTGGTTACGAATCGGGCTGCAAACCACAAGGTTCGCAGTTCAAATCTACCAGCTGTTCTGCTGGAGAAAGATGAGGCTTTCTGCTCCCGTAAAGATTTACAGTCTCAGAAACCCTGTACAGGGTCGCTATGAGTCGGAACCGACTCCACGGCACATAAAAACAAACAACAATGTAACTATATATACTAGAATTATAATTAACATTATATTAACAAGAAGCTAATAGAATGAAAGCACTTGGAACATCCCAGACAATAGTAAACATTTCATGAGTGTTGGCTATTGTAGCAGGTTGTTGTTGTTAGGTGCTGTTGAGTTGGCTTCAACTCATAGTGGCCCCACGTACAACAGAAGGAAACACTGCCTGGGAGTGTGACACCCTCACAATTACTCTGCTTGAACTCACTGTTGCAGCCACTGTGTCAATGTATCTTGTTGGGGGTTTTCCTCTTTTTCTCAGACCCTCTACTTAACCAAGCATGATGTTCCTTTGCAGGGACCTTCCTGATCAAATGTCCAATGTGAGATGACGTTTTGCCACCCTCATTTCTAAGAAGCATTCAGGCTATACTTCTTCCAAACTAAATGTGTTTGTTCTTCTGGCAATCCATGGTACTTTCAGTATTCTTAACCAACTCCGTAATTTAAAAGCATCAATTCTTCTTTGGTCTTACTCATTGTCCATCTTTCACAGGCATATGAGGCAATTGAAAATACCATGGCTTGCACCCCTTAGTCCGCAAAGTGACATCTTTGCTCTTGAACACTTTAAAGCCATCTTTTGCAGCGGATTTCTCCAATGCAATATGAATTTCGATTTCTTGACTGCTGCTTCCATGAGTGTTGATTGTGGGCCAAAGTGAAATTAAATCCTTGATAACTTCAATCTTTTCTCCATTTTTCATGATGTTGTTCATTGGTCCAGTTGTGAGGATTTTTTTTTTTTTACATTCAAGTTGTGTGATACATACCAAAGTCTTTGATCTTCCTCACCAAGTGTTCCAAGTCCTCACCATTTCTTGCAAGCAAGGTTGTGTCATCTGTATATTGCAGGCTATTAATGAGCCTTCCTCCAATTCTGATGCCATGTTCTTTTTCATGTAATCCAGTTTCTCCTAATATTTGTTCAGACTGCCTAAGTATGGTGAAGCAATTTAACCCTGATGTCCACACTTCTTTATCTGAAACCTTTCAGTATCCCCTTGTTCTGTTCTAATGATTATCTCTTGGTCTATGTAAGTGTTCCTAATAAGACAATTAAGTGTTCTGGAATACCCATTCTTCCTAATGATATACATAATTTGTCACACAATATAAAAAACTTTGCATAGTTAATAAAACACAAATAACATCTTTTTGTAATATATAATTTATATATGTAGTACTGTATACTCATCAGTAATCTTTTTGCCATATCTCCCACAATCCTTATTGATTTCAAGTTCTTTAAGGGTCACTGTGAGTCCAAATTAACATGATTTCAACAGGTTTGGTTTGGTTTAGGACTTTTTGTCTCCTGAAGTATTTAGTGAGATGGGTTATGTAGAGCATGTTCTCAATATGTGTTTGTAGAAATGGGTTGAATTATATATCACCAGTGAATTTCAGAACATGGGACAAAAAGAAAATCCAATGGGCTTTTAGAGAGGTCAAAAGAAGATGTCATAAAAATGGGGGAGTAGTTAATCTCAACAGTCCAGAAACAGAGGACTGTAGGACCATTAAGGGAGAAGAGCACAAATGGAATGCAGGACCTTATCCAGAGAAGCAGTGACACCAGAGATGGAGGCAGAGATGGGGACACGGAGAGGGGGAGCAGCTGAGGACTCTAGATCCATGGAAAGAGAGGGACTGAGATTTGGCAACCAGGAGGCAGACTTTCAGGATGTGCCTTTGGTGGTGTAAATTATTATATATGCCTGAGTGATTAAAAAAAAAAAAAGGAGCTAAAATGAATAGAGAGAAATACTGTTAACTGATGGTACATGGAGGGTATCATAATCATTATAATGAAACAAGGTGTAAATCTGATCTGCCCTGTAAACTTTCACTCAATTCACAATAAAAACATTCAAATAAATAAATAAAGCAAGCAACAACAAAAAAAGTCATAAAAAGGATAAGGTATAAAGGTGTCATTGAATTTATTATTAACTTTAGAAACTAGAAATCAGTGGGAAAATGACTTCTGAAGGAAAGTATTTCTGTGCCTAGAATTCTACACCTAAACTATCAAGAAAGCGTATCAGAAAAAATAAAACATTTTCAAGCATGTATTGTTTAAAAAAAGAATGTACTACCTTATCTGCACTCTCAGGAAGCCGTTAAAAGATATGCTCCACCAGGATAAAGGAACAAAGCTAGAGAGGGGAAAATGTGGATCAAGGAAACAGAGAATTCAACACAGAGGCAGTCAATGGGAAACCTTAAAGTAATGGTAAAGAAAGATCTCACGTAAGCAGCTATGCACCAGGCACAGAAAGCAGCTTAAAGTTGGCTAGAAGACACCAAGAAAGATTTATTCAAGAAGATGACTCTGCTACAATACTTTCTTTGTTTGAAAACTATTTGGAGGAGCTGTACACAATTGGGGAAGACCCCCAATGAGATGGATTGGCACAGTGGCAGCAGCAATGGGCTCACATGTAATGACATTGTTAGGATGGTGGAGGACCCGGGGAAGTGTTTCATTTTGTTGTGCACAGGGTCACTGTGAGTCAGTACCGACTTGGCAGCACCTAAAAACCACCACCACAATGAATAAGTACCACAAATATAACTAAACAAATGATAAAACAAGGTAGTTAGCACCAGTGAAATAAAAAAGCTGTGGAGGGAAAACGTCATTGTGGTATACCTTAAATGGCTTAGTGGTAAATAGCATATTGTTGTTGCTAAGTGCCGTAGAGTCGGGATCCAACTCATAGCTACCTTATACAGACTCCTGTTTCCAAGGAGCAGCTGGTGAGTTGGAACTGCCGTCCTTTAAGGCCCAAACTGACTTTGCAGTTTGCTGCATTAACTGGCTGCACCAAACCAGAAGTCCAAATAGCATATACACAACCATAATAATAGAGTCCTGGCATGACACTGCGGGTTAATGCGCTGAACTACAAGGGTATTTTGAACCACAAGGTCGGTGATTCAAGCTCACCAGTTGCTTCTTGGAAACCCCTATACATGGTCACTATGAGTCAGAACTTGACAGTACTTAACAACAACAACAAGTACTGAAAGTTGATATGACCATTGTTGTTGTTGTTGTTGTCAGGTGCCATCAAGTCGGAACCGACTCATAGCGACCCCATGCACAGCAGAACGAAACAATGTTCGATCCTGG
>NW_006408597.1:877628-891303 GCF_000296735.1 Chrysochloris asiatica
ATTTCCTTTTGGTACAATGACTCTGTGTATTCCTTCCATCTTTTCTTGATGCATTCTGCATCATTCAATAATTTGCCCAGTGAATCTTTCAATAATGAAAGTCGAGGCTTGAATTTTTTCTTCAGTTCCCCCATAGTGGGAGTAAAAAAGGTATGGTCGAGGTGAAGGTCGAGGTAGCAGAACTAAATCTTTGTCTGCCATACAAAAAAGTCAGTAACGCCTAACATGGAAAAGGACTGACTGGGTGCTACGAATGATCAATATGTTCACCTGCTAACTGAGAGGGTGGAGACTCAAATCCATTCAGAGGTCTTGAAAGAAATGTCTGGAGAGCTACATCCAAAAAACCAGCCATTTTGAAGACTTTATGAGACAGTTTTACTCATTGGTTGCCATGAGATGGAATCTACTCAACAGTAACTGGTTATCATGAAAAACAATCAGTAAGTATCAATGGTGGTGGTGATGTGCGTGGAGTCAGTCCAGACTCACAGCCCTAAGCAGAAAGCCTCGTCTTTCTCCCACAGAATTGCTGGTAGTTTTGAACTGCTGACCATGAGATTAGCAGCCTGATTTGTAACCACTACGCTACCAGAGCTCCTTTTCCAGATTATTTTAGAGCCATGGAGATAAATACCAGAAGAATCAGCTAGTGAGAGAGTTGAAACTAGTTGTTTCAGGGGAACAGAAAAAGAAGCTGTTGGTGTGGCTCTGTGGGTTAATGTGCTGGACTGCAAAGTCTGTTGGAACCGCAAGGTTGGTGGTTCAAGCTCACCGGCCACTCCTCAGAAACCCTATACAGGGTCGCTATGGGTTGGAACCAACTCAACGGCACTTAACAACAACAAATTCCTCAGGCATGACTTATAAAACACTTGACTTTTTAAACTACATAGAGCTTAGGTTTTAAAAACCTAAAATTTTAAAAATAAATTGAATGGGGACTGAGTTCCTTCACCAAAGCCCACACGTAACGTCTACGAATGTAAACAAGTCTGTCCTAGATTCCATAATCTAGGTACTAAAATGGAAACACAAGTCACCAACCTTGGAGCTTCTGGGATGTCCTGTCAGTGGAACTGTGTCCTTCAAAGCTGTGCCCAAAAAAGGTGCCACTTCAGAAAACTCATGCGTGATCAGAGGCCCTTCTGAGACCCTCTCTGGCCTTCTTTGTCTGTTTCTAGTGTCTTTCATCCTTGGAGATTCTAAGAGGGTCCTATGTTTTGTGCTTATGTCTCATTTTCTGCTCCATCATCCCAAGAGCCCTGCTGAGGCCTGCTTCTTCTCTGGAAGTCTCTGTCAGTGAAGAGCACTGCCGGCTGGTAGTAAGTCAAGTCTAATACCTGAGAATTACCCAGGGAAGTCCCTCGCAATGTCCACTGGGGGGCTGTCTCCTTACTGTCTTACCCTGTCTCCTCCCTGACTCCCCTCACCTTAGTTCAGACTCTCCTGTCTTCTTACCTCGAATATGAAGATGGCCTCCTCATTGTACTCCTTCCAGTTCATTACCTCGCCTCTTCACAGAGCTCCCCAGTTCTTCTCAGGACTCTCCCCTGCCTTGACTCCTTCTGTGGCTGTCCCTAGCTCTCAGAAGGTACACACTCCTCAGGTTAGTACATAAGGCCTTTGTGATGTTGCTCCAGCCTCAGGTACCACCACTGCCCACTCACACCCGCAGCTCTCCACCAGCATTATGAGCATATCACACCTTGCATGGATGCCTTACCCATCATGCCTTGTCCTTCACAATGCAGGCAGAGCTCACATCACCTCCTCCAAGAAGCCCTCAGGAAGTCTTCCCAGTGCCCTAACAGTGACTTAGAGGATTTGCTCACACCTTGTGTGTGCACCTTTATAGTAGCTTCTGTCACCCTCCATCACAAATGTTTATTTACTTTTTTATATTTGATTTTTATGGTAGTAAATATATAAATAGTCAAACTTTTGCGATTTCAACAGTTTTCCCATGTACAAGCTTGGTTCCCCCCACCCCCAAGAATGTTCAGAACAGTTTTATTTACAATAATCCAAAGTAGGAAACATGGCAAGTCCAAAATCTGTAGGTCAGGTGACACCCTGCAAACACCAAAACCTACAAAATTAGTAGGTCAGGTAGCAGGCTGGAAATTCTGTCAGGGTGTTTATTTACAGGTAGTTTTGTTGTTGTTGTACAGATATATGTAGCAATCTGTTTGTCAGTTCAACAGTTTTTATGTAGACAATTCAGTGATGTTAATGATATTGTGATATGCAGCCATTGCCCAGAACCACTGCCAAATGTCCCATCACCACACAGAAAGCCACTGCTTCCTGATCAACATCCCTTTCCCTGACCCTCCTGGCTCGCAGACAGTTGGTGACATTGATTATGTTCCTCATGTTGTTCAGCCATCACCCCAATTTTTCCATCACATGCGCTTTGTAAACTACACATTGTGATTTCCACAAGGTTATGAATCCCAGTTTCCAGCTTGGTGTCTGGCCATGGAGGGGAAATGAAGAACTGATTGGATTGGCCCCTAATGCACTTCCTGGGTGAATCCCACCCCCAGACAACCTTAACATGAGTGGAAATAAGTCCAGTTTGTTCTAGATGTCTAGATGTTCGAGACGTCTCCTTTGTTTATTTTTCCTTTTTCTTTTCTAGGATGCTTACCCCATGGGGTTCAGGCCCCACTACCTCACCTCAGGAATCCCATGGGGCAGAATAGTTGTAAGGGTTTTTCTGTGTGGAGTGTTGATGCCTTGCCCTCTGTGGTTCTCAATTTAGAAATTTTCTGAGTCTGTCCTTGAAGGGAATGTGGCCAGGGGCTGTGAGCCCTATGGGAAGAGGTGGCCCCGTTATCCTCAGAAGAGGATCCTGGATGAAAGCTGCCTGCCTGGAGGAGCAAGCATCAGGGTCTTTGAAGGACTCATTGGATGAAATTGACATTTCCATTCCCTAGAGATACCCAACTATGCCCAGAGGGGCCTCAGGTGTCATACTGCCAGGCTACCTCCAACTCACAGTGATTCCACATACAGGACCCTTGTGCCCACATGGCTTTCACTGGCTGGTTTTCAGAAGTAGATCATCAGACCCTTCTTCCTAGACTCCTAGATTGGAAGTCCTTCTGGAACCTGTTCAGCACACACGAGATTCCCCTGCAGGGCAAGTGGAGGCTGCGCAGGATGTGCATTGGTTGGGACTCAAACCTGGGTCCCTGTAGGGAAGGCAAGAATTCTACCACTCAATAGCTACTACTCTCCAATCCTCTAAAGAAAAGACTGCATCTACAGGGATAACATTTTTTTTCTCCAAGCTGGGAGCACATAGGAGTGTACAAGAGTGCCTACCTACTATCTTAGTCTTTGAACTTTTTCATATAACAGATTTTAAATACTTCTTAATAATCATTGTTGTTAAGTGCCATAGTGTCAGTTTCAAATTATAGTAACCCTGTATTATAGGGTTTCTGAGGAGTGTCTGGTTGGTTTGAACCACTGACTTTGTGGTTAGCAGTTCAGTGCTTACCTAGTGTCACACCAGGCCTTAATAATTAGAAAACCAAAAAGTCATTCCAGAAACATTAGAAAGACCTACCTAGTAAAAGAGGAGTAATGGGTGGCAGCCTATGAAACCTGACATTTGGTTTAAAAGATATAATATCCCTTACCCATGTAGTAAGGGGTACTATGGAGTTCTGATGTGGCGCTGTAGGATAATGCTGGGCTGCAAGGTCAGTTGGAACCACAAGTTCAGTGGTTCAACTCACCAGCCACTCCTCAGAAACCCTAGACAGGGTCACTATGTGTCAGAATCGACTCAATGGCATTAACAACAACAACAACAGCAACAGTGAGTCTTGGTGTGGCTCTGTAGACTAAACACTGGACTGCCAACCACAGGCTGTTCAAACCCACCAGCAGCCACCAGCCACTCATTAGAAATCCTATAAAGATTCACTAGGAGTCAGAGCACATGGGATGGCACTTAACGATAAGAGAAGTGTGGGAGTTCTGCTGTGGTACTGGTCCGCAAGGTTGGCTGTTCAAATTCACCAGCCAATGAAACCCTAGACAGGGTCGCTGTGAGTCGGAACTGAATTGATGGTGCTTAACAACAACATATCCATGTAAGCAAATCCTACATTTGCAAAGGTAAAAGAACCACATTTGGGGACTATTCTGGGATAAGATGTATTTGATGAAGAGAGTTCATCACAAAGCTTTTGAGAGGAGATGAAATTTAACCTGTTCTTATAGATGAGTTCTTTGGCACTGTTGAAATAAATACAAGCTTCAGAAAGAAAAGGTGATTTTTATCTGCTTGTATGGGGCAGAGGCAGGAGCAGTGGTACTTTAACTGCCAAGATAGATGTTGGGATGATGACAGAAAAGCCCAGGGCATATACTGCAGTAAGCTTGATGAATACCACCCTGAAATCTAACTCAATAATTGAATGCTATATGTTCTGTTAAGAAATATAAGGCCAAATAAACCTTTGGGATGGGTTGTGACTGAAAAAAATAAAAAGCATGAGTCAAAGAGGAACAAGATATTAAAATGGCTTTTCCCCAGAGCTCTGGTAGTGCAATGGTTACGAGTTGAGCTGCTAATCTCAAGGTCAGCAGTTCGAAACTACCAGTGGTTCTGTGGGAGAAAGATGAGGCTTTCTGCTCCCATAAAGATTTACAGCCTCGGAAACCCTATGTACGGTTGCTGAGTCGGAACCGTCTCCACAGCACAGAACCACCAACCACCACAACCATAGAAAGGTTGCTTCCATAAGGAGCCCACCAGCTGCTCCACGGGAGAAAGATGAGGCTGCCTCTGAAAGGTTTACAGGCTCAGAAAGCCTGTTCAGGATCTCCTTGAGTCAGAACCTACTCCAGGCATTTAACAGCAGCAACACCACAGAAAGCTTGGTGGTGTGAGGCTCTTTTGCATAATGAAATTAGAGGAACTGTGGCGGGGGTTAGATTTCTTGGTGGCCAGGGCAACGGTTAGACCCACATTAGTGACAAAGCAATGGGATATCAACTGGGTGGAGTTAAGACATGTCAGAAGTATAATGTTGGAAAAGGACAAGAAAAAACCCCTCAGTTTATGGAGGCTAGAACATAGGCCCAGAATCATTCATCTAACCCTTTTATGACCCATAGACATAAGTGGTTGTTGTTAAGTGCCATTGAGTCAGTTCTGACTCATAGCGACCCTATATAGGGTTTCCAAGGAGCAACTGGTGAGCTTAGGAGCCACTGGTGAGCTTAAACTGCTGACTTTGCATTCAAACCAATCTTGCAGTCCAGCACATGAACCCACAGCACCACACCAGAACTCCATAGACATAAAAGGGGCCTTCAAAAAGTTCATGGGAAAATTCCATTCTCTTTTAATTCCATTTGTCCAGGAAATTTTGAAGCCTCCTCATATATTGTCCACCAAGCCTCTCAGGTTTCTTGGGAAGCTGCTATCCCAGTTGAAGTACATGCTGCTCCCTGGCAGAGATCTATGTAACTTCATGAATCCTATACCAGAGTTCACTTGGGACATATGAATCACACATAATTGTATTAAAATTCATATTACCTCGGTTTCAGCATGCTTTCCATGACTGAAAAGACAATATTGCTGTTGTTGTTAAGTGCCAACAAGTCGGTTCTGACTCATAGCAACCCTGTCTAGGGTTTCTGAGGAGTGGCTGGTGAGTTTGAACTGCAGATCTTGAGGTTCAAACCAACCTTACAATCCAGTGCTTATCCTATGGCGACACATCATATGTATCAACACAAATTTCAGAGCAGAAAAGAATTTGGTCAGAAAAGGTGGACACACACTCCTCTCCCGCATCCCTGGTGGGTACCAGGAAAACCAACACAGCAAAGGGACTCCACGTAGTAGTTAGTGTCTGACTGATCTGTGAACCAGCCAGGGCAGTGCAATAGACCCCATGCCAGGGCCAGAGAGGACTTCTTAGAGAGAGGCTTGGGCAGAGTCTGGGGGGATGGGTAAGACTTACTCAGGTCCCATAGCAGTTGTTGAGGATTCAATGGTGAGGAAAACAGTGGCCCCTTCCCTGCCCCCATGGAGCTTACAGTCAGGTTGAAAGACACCCAAGAGTAAAATTTGTAGAGGGGTCAATGAGCTAGATTTTATGCCAGATTTTGAGAAAGAGTGGGACTCAACAAAGGAGAGGGGAAGGGTGTTCCAGGCAGAGGGAACCATATGTGCAAATGCCCTGAGCTGGTAGGGCGCATGGTCCTTTTAAACCAAGCCAGTGTGGCCAGAACAGAGCGAAGCGGGAGACACGAAGCTGGAGAGACTGGTGGGGGCAGTTGTTCACTGGTAGGTTCTCACCCTGCATGTGGGAGAGCCGAGTTCCAGTCTGACCAGTGCATCTAACTGTGCAGCCACCGCCAGTCTGTCCCTGGAGGCTTGTGTGTTACTTGTCCAGTTCCTCCATCCCTATCCCTACTCCTGCATGTCCACAGATTGTGCTAGCCTTATTAAGGGGGGTTAACTTCATCCTAAGTGCAAAGATTTTAAGAGATTTTAAGCAGACTAGTCCCAAGGTGGCACAAACAGGTTTGAAGTTGTTGTCCATCTAGAAACGGGCTGCTAGCCTCAAGGTCGGCAGTTCAAAACGACCAGCTGTTCCGCAGGAGAAAGATGAGGCTTTCTGCTCCCATAAAGATTTACAGCCTCTGAAACCCTGTACAGGGTCTCTAAAAGTCAAAACCGACTCTACAGCACAAAACCACCACCAGGTTTCTGATGGAGTCCCTGCGTGGTACAAAGTATATGTCTTGGCTGCTCATCACCACAAGGTTGTTGGGTCCTGTCTACCCAGAGGCACTTTGGAAGAAAGGCCCGACGGGCCACTTCTGAAAAACCAGTCATTGGAAATCCTACTCTGTTCTACTCTGACATCCATGGAGTCACTATGAGTGGGGCTTGTCATGAGTCAGGGAAGCTGGTTTGGGGTTCTAATGAACGAGCAGATCAGGAGGCAGTTGGGTGAAAGAAGCAATCCGGAGGGACAGTAAAAGCTCCAACCTTTCAGTCTCACAGAGAGGGAAGTGAAGTTGTCAGAGAAAAGTGCCTCCCGATCTGCTCGTTCTCTTCATTCCTTTATTCTGCCTTCCACCTCTCCCCAGAAAACCACACTAAATCCACAGTGTGTGCGTGCCCCTGAAAGTCCAATAACCAAATTTTATGGAAAGTACAGTCTTGCGTTCTTCATCTCCACTTTCATTCCTTGACATCATGGCTTTTCAGCTTTGCCTGAAAGTTGTGACTTATTAAAAATAAACAACTTAATAATAAAACCCAAATATGTAGGGATTCACTTTAAAAACTTGACCGTTTGTGTGAAGTCCTTGCTGCCTGAACTCTCAGTAGTGTCTCAAAGCGCTGCCTGCTGTCTCAACTGGGGAATCCAAGGTCTAGGCCCCATTTCTTCTCATTGCTGTATTTGTTGCTTAATTGCAAAAAATGCATTTGAAGAATCCTGAGGTCAGCTGCCTGGGACAGCTGTGCTGACCTTCTATTCAAAATGCAACTTGCCTTTCTGGTCTTTTTTCCTCCACCCCCACAAGCTCTCTTTAATCAGCCCACCAGGACAGCACCTCTATGGTCATTGCTTTAGAGCTGGGGTACATGTCCCAGTGGTACGTGGGATGAATATGAGGTGTATATGAGCCATGGTGAGGCTCTGTAGAATAAGCACTGGGCTGCTGACCACAAGGTCATCAGTTCAAATCCACCAGCTGCTCCTTGGAAACCCTATACAGGGTCACTATGAGTTAGAACCGACTCGATGGCACTTAACAACAACAACATGGGCAACACAGCGATGTTGCCCAGCTGAGACCTTCCCTACCTCTCCCCATTGCTGCTCCTCCCTCCAATGTCATGTCCTGGGGGCTCTCCTCAACCCACGCACATCTCAGCTTCTTTCTTGGCACCACCATCACCAATCCTTCTCCCCTTAACTCCTTAAAGCCCTCTCCTGGGCCACGACTCCCAGCATCTCCTTCCCTAAACCACACTCTACTTTTGTCTTACCTGTGCCTCCTCCTGCTTGGTGCAAACAGATAAGTACTAAGTGAAAGGTTGGAGGTTCAAATCCACCCAGAGGCACCTTGGAAGAAAGGTCTGGTGATCAACTTTCTTTCTTTGAAAACCCGCTGCAACAGTTCTACTCTGACAGATATGATGTTACCATGAGTTGGGGTCATGTTATGCCTCTGCCAACTCCTCATGGCCCTGTGCCCTCTCCCGCATGCCTTCTTCTACCGTTGTCCTGTTCTTAGCATATTGCATGGTACTCTGTCCCTCTTCCCACTACAGCACCTCAAACCAGCCCCCATCACGCCCCTAACTCTTCCTTCCCTCTCCTAACCATTCCAACTCACACCTCTTTCCCAGGCTGGAGCACCCCGCCTGCCAGATCCCAGGGGCCCGTGGCTTCATTGTTTTCTACTCTTTCCTTCCTTCTGCTCAGACCCTTGGCATTTGGAGCCCCCACACCAGATCTGACTCTCTCACCCCTCCCCCACCATGGCATTCCCAGACTCTGTCTTTAACCTCTGCATACAACTTCCTCTCTGGGGCCAGGGCTGTTTTTCTTGTCACGCCCTCCTTCTTGTTCCCCCTAACTACCGTTCCTTTTAAGATACATGTGTTCAATAAAATGAGTCAATTAAAAAAGTTAAGTCAGCAACAACACAGATAGTTCATAGAGGCAGCAGACATTGCGGTGGTGGTTGTGTGGGTGACTAAAATTTGGGGAACACCGAGTTAGAGGAATGAGTATAAACTCAGATGGAAGACAGTTAGCCCATTCACGCAATGAAATTGGCTCTCACAAAATTACATCATTTGGCACAGCCCACTCTGCCTGCCTGTGAATCATATAACCACAATATGAAACTACTGATGCAACCTTTGTCGATGTTCCCACAGGCCCTGTGGCACACGGGGCCAGGACCCAGTGTCTCCTCTGTGCCAGGACCCAAGCATTGGCAAGGAGCTTTTTTGCCACTATATTCCAGACATTCACTCCTTTGGAAGCTGCCATTTTCCCTCCGGAGCCCACTCCTGCAGACAGAACATTACACAGCACCACCTTTCACAAAAGTTAAAAGGTGGGAACCACTACTCATGTTTAGTTTGTCATATGATGGTGGTTTGTGTGTTGCTGTGATGTGGAAAGCTATGCCAGCAGTATTTTAAAGACCAGCAAGGTTACCTGTGGTAGACAGGTCTCAGCAGAGCTCCCAGACTAAGATAGGAAGAAGGAGAGGTAGACCACATCTGAAAGAGTAGTCACGGAAAACCTTATTAACAGCAATGGACCATTATCTGAGATAGTGCTAGAAGATGAGTCCCTTAGCTTGGAAGGCACTTAAAATATGCCTGGTGAAGAGTTGCCTCCTCAAAGTAGAGTTGACCTTAATGACGTGGCTAAAGCAAAGCTTTCAAGACCCTCATCTACTCATGGTAGATGCATCTTCCACTGATGTTCTTCTCCCTTAATGGTCTTAGATTGTAAGATTAACTTCTCCCCCATTTTTGTTCTAAAACTTCTGCCTTTATAGTTGTGACAAACATAATTAGTCATGATAACAATTATTACTGAATCATAAGAATCTTATCCTCATCTCCTTTCACCAGACCTGTCTAGATAAGATGAAAACTACTCAGTGGGGACTCTACCTTCCCCAAGGTACCAGGCATTTTTAAAGTGACATCTTAGGTACTGTTGATCCACAGCAGAGCCTGGAGCAGTCACCAACTACCCACCGGTAACTTAGTGACAATGTGGGAAGTTTACGGTTGTTTTCGTTGAATTTTTCCATTTTCGTGTAGGCATTTGCAACAGAGTATATCTAAATGACAAACAAGTAACTAGAAAACAACAGGAGACAAAATTCTCATCAAGTGTAATTAATAAATAAATCATAGTATAGACAAATAATGAAATACTATAATAAAAAAAGAATGAATTACAGCTTCATAAAACAATAAATCTGAAAAACATGATGCTGAGTGATAAACACCATACACAAAGTATTGCATGTTGTTAAGTGCTGTTGAGTTGGTTCCAACCCATAACAACCCTGTATAGGGTTTCTGAGGGACAGCTGGTGAACTTTGACACTGGCCTTTCAATTCAAACAGGTGTTGTAGTCCAGCACATTCACCCAGAGGCCTTTTATACAAAGTTAAAAAAAAAAAAAAAAAAATCGGGAACTCAAAATTTCTTCAACTATGTCTGCTTAGTGTGTGTTGGTGGGGGGAAGAGTCCATATTCAAAATATGCATTTTACTGAGACCCTTAATTAAATCTTAAACAAGATTATATATAAGAGGAAACAAACACAGATCATCCTGAGGGGGAAAATGATCAGCATGATACTATTATGAAAAAAAAAAAATTCCACCTTCACAATTATTGGTGTTGTTAGATGCTATCAAGTCAGTCCCAACCAATATCAGCTTTATGTACAGCAGAATGAAACACTGCCTGGTCCTGTGCCAATCACTCAATATTGTTACACTTGAGCCCATTGCTTCTGCCAGTGTGCCAATCCATCTCAATGGGAACTTCCTCTTTTATGCTGACCCTCCACTTTACCAAACATGATATCCTTCTCCAGGAACTGGTCCCTCCTGGTAATATGTCTGAAGTATGAGAGACAAAGTCTGGCTATCCTGGTTTCTAAGGAGCATTCTGGCTGTACTTCTCCTAACACAGATTGGTTTGTTCTGGTGGTCCATGCTACTTTTATTCTCTTTCTTCAATACTATAACTCATCAATTCTTTTATGACCATCCTTATTAGTTGTCCAACTTTCATATGCATATGAGGCTACTGAAAATACCATGGCTTGGGTCTGGCACATCTTAGTCCTCACACTGACATCTTTGTCAAGCAGATTTAGAAGAGAACCTGGAATGAGGACTATCATTGCTGACATCAATCAGATAGATCTTGGCCAAAGGCAGAGAATCCAGAAAGATGCTTACTTGTGTGTTGTTGACTATGCCAAGGCATTCAACTGTGTAGATGATGAAAAAATATGGATAACATTGCAAACAATGGGAATTTCAGAACACATAATTGTGCTCATGAGGAACTTGTTCGTAGACCAAGAGGCAGGCATTTGAATAGAACAAAGGGTTACTGAATGGTTTAAAATAGGACAGGTGTGTGCCAGGGTTGTATCCTTTGACCATACTTACTCAATCTATGTGCTGAGCAAATAATCTGAGAAACTGAATTATATGAAGAAGAACATGGCATCAAGGATTGGAGGAAGACTCATTATCAACCTGTGATACACAGATGATACAACCTTGCTTGCTGGATTACTCACTATTGAATCATAAGAATCTTATCCCCGTCTCCTTTCACCAGACCCGTCTAGCTAAGATGAAAACTACTCAGTGGGGACTCTACCTTCCCCAAGGTGCCAGGCATTTTTTAAGTGACATCTTAGGTACTGTTGAACCACAACAGAATCTGGGGCAGTTACCAACCGCTTTTAGTGAAGAGGACTTAAAATACTGATGAGGATTGAAGACTACAGCCTTCAGTATGGATTGCTCCTCAATGTAAAGAAGACAAAAATCCTCACAACTGGACCAATCATAATAAATGGAGAAAAGATCGAAGTTTTCAAGGATTTCAGTTTACTTGGCTCCACAGTCAACAATCATGGATGCAGCAGACATTGGAGAAATCTGCTTCATGAGACCTCTTCAAAGTGTTAGAGTGCAAAGATGTCACTTTGAAGACTGAAGTGTGCCTGACCCAAGTCCTGTGTTTTGTTTTGTTTTTATTATTCATGTGCTTGTGAAAGTTGGACAATGAATAAGAGACTATAAAAGAATTGATGTATTTGAATGATGCTGTTAGCAAGAATATTGAAATACCATGGACTGAAAAAAGAACAAACAAATATTACTTTGAAGACATTCAACCAGAGGATGGTGAGACTTTGTGTCTTGTACTTTGGATGTGTTATCAGAGGCAGGACCAGTCCCTGGAGAAGGACATCATGCTTGGTAGAGTGGAGGGTCAGGTAAAAAGAGGAAGCCCCCCAATGAGATGGATTGACACCGCGGCAGTACATGCGAGGATGGTGCTGGATCAGGCAGTGTTTCATTCTGCTGTGCACAGTGTCACTATGAGTCTGAACTAACTCAACAGCACCTAACAACAACAACAAAAAGTATAAACGACCAAAATATTCATCAACAGATGAATGAATAAGTAAAATGTGATACATACATATACAATGGAATTCAACCATGAAGAGAAATGCAGTCCTGATACATGCTAGAACATGCATGAATCTTAAAAACATTATGTTGAGGAAAGTAAATCAATTTCAAAGGGTCAAATATTGTAGACTCCCACTTTCATTGGGACTGTTAGTGTGGCTTTTTAAGATCAGTACTAAACTGTGAACCACAAGGTCAGTGATTCAAACCCACCAACTGCTCCTCAGAAACCCTACTCACAGGGTTGCTATGAGTCAGAACTAACTCGATGGCACTTAACAACAACAAGTTACATAGGCATGGTGTTAGTGGTTACTAGGAGTGGGGAAGAAAGACATGGAGTCGCTGAGTTCCTGTCACTGAGGGTGGACCAGCTTGGAAATGGGTACTGCGTCAGCTCCATGGTGTGACACATGATCAGTGTCACTGAATTGTAAATGTAAAAATCTTAAGATGGAAAATGTTTTGTTTCATATGTTTTTACAAAAAGAAAAAATTTTTTTTCCCCAAAAGTCTGCTCGTCTTGTGGTACAATAGTGAATAACTGCTATCAGGACTAACTGCAACGGTTGAAAATGTAAAGGTTGATTAACTTTGCAGTCCAGGAGCGGAGGTCCCTGGGACCATCAAGGGAGAAGAGCGGAGTGCGGGATCCTACCCAGAAAAGCAGTGATGCCGGTGATGGAGGCAGAGATGATGATGTGGAGAGATGGAGCGGCTGGGAACTCTAGACCCAGAGAGGAACAGGGGCTGTGTGCTGATGACCTGGAGGGGTGGGCAGGCTTTCAGGATACACCCTTTGGTTGGTTGATGATGCATGAAGGGGATTGTAACCAGGCAATGAAACGATATACGATAGAATGAATGGAAAGCTAATGTTCTCCCATGTAAACTATCACATAATTTACAATAATAACAAAAAAAAATCTGCTCCTGGCCAGGATTTGGGGAAAATCTGATGCATCAGAAAGAATCTGGGGAACCTAGGGATTCTAATGCTACATGAAATAAGTAATGGATATGAGGGAAATTGTTGTACGATCCCTCTTTTTTAAGAACACAAGAATAAGTAATAGAGAGACACCAATGTTCGTTGGCCATTACCAGGGAGGAGAAGGGGAAAAGAAAGTATGGTTTAGATCACAGAGATTTGTTTCCATTTTTGTTTTTTGGAATTGGGAAAAATGGCACTGGATGTGGACGTGATAAGCACAGGTACAATCACAGTAAAAAGGAGTATTTGAGCACATACGGAGGGACAGAGGCATATTGGTGTACAAGTTGGTTCCACTTATACATAGGTGAGAACCAATTGAAGTCTTTGCAAAGCAAACCCCCTGTTAATTCCGATTCATAGAGACCCTCTGGGGCAGAGTAAAGCTGCTCCTTTGGGTTTCT
>NW_006408597.1:893813-895773 GCF_000296735.1 Chrysochloris asiatica
TTTTTTCTTCAATTCATTTAGCTCAGTATGTTCTTACTTTTTGGTTTCCTAATTCCAAGTCTTTGCACATTTTATTATACTTGACTTTATCTTCTTGAAATTTTCTGTTCAGTTGTTTTACTCCTTCATTTCTTTTATTTGCTTTTGTTTCTCAACACTCAAGAGCAAGTATCAGAGTCTCTCCTGACATCCGTTTTGGTCTTTTCTTTCTTTCCTATCTTTTTAATGACCTTTTGCCTTCTTCCCATATGATATTCTTGATATCATCCGACAACTCTTCTGGTCTCTTCTCATTTGCACCTTTTGTTGGCTGGCAATATTGAACTTTCTCACAATCTCTTTCCATAGGTGTAGATAATTTGATTCCTGTGTATTCTATCTTATAAGCCTCATGTATATAGTTGCCTTTTTTGTTGTTTTAAAAAGGTATTTGTGTCTATGGCCATATTACCCTGAATGTGCCCGATCTCATCTAAAAGGTATTTGTAGGGTGGGGCTTGATGGTCGATTAGGGAGAAGCGTGGTGCAGACCTCCCCCAATAATAACACAGAATAAAGGATGAAGCAGGTTCAAGGGACAGTCCCAGAACTCTGAACTACATATAAAGGAATGTTTAGAAGGACTGAAGGCTTACTGCTAGTGAAATTTGTATCAGAAGCAAGAAAAGTGGCATTTTCTGATCTGCAGCTGCCAGTGGGTGCCGGAGTGGCCATCTTGGACATGATGGAGCAGGAGCAGGATAAGAGTAGTGCTCCCACCTCAGAGGTCTGGCCGATCATTGGAGATAAAGGTGTAAACATTTTTTCCTGTTCGTTGGTCTCTCATTGTCTATGCACCTCCATTATGGTGATGAGAGGGGTTGCCTGAGCGAGTGGACACCCCACCCTGTTCTACTATGCATGCGCAGGGGTCTGCTCAGCAAAGACCACAGCACGCAGAATCTAAGAAGGGGAGAGTTTAACAGGAACTGCTTAAAACAGAACAGTCTCCCAGAACGGCTCCAGCCAGCTGAGCAAGGGGTGTTAAAGTCATACTCATACTTTGTTACTTTTTTTGGGGTGATTATAGACTGTAGTAGTATCCAATCTGTTGTTTTTGTTTGTTTTGCTGCTGTGGTTCTATTTTTTGGTTTCCCTTTTACCTTGGGAGGGGTGGGTTTCTTTCTTTCCCTACATTACCAAAGAAGAGACAGCAATGTGTCATATAGTTAAGCTACAACCACACCCTATAAAGTCCCACCATCCAGGCGAGACCCTATACCAGCTGCTATACACAATATAGGCAGCCAACACCTGCTACAATTACTCTGAGTTGAATAATAAGAAAAGTGAAAAGGGAAGCCCATCTCCTGATCACATCTACCTGGAGGCAACCAGAAAGCTTAATAATACATCAACATACATTCATCTAATTATTGAAAACACATCTAATTATTGAAGATGCCCAAGAGACAGTCGAAAAATTTGGCACATGTTCAGAAACAAGATAGAGTAACTGAAACAAATGAGCTGCAGGTACACTTAGACTTCCCATTGGAAGGAGGGTAGGATTTGAAACTACCTGAGTAGAAATTTGGGAAAATGATATTGAGGTGCATCCAAATGCTCCACAGAAGGATTGAGAAAAACAAGGAAGAAGCCAGGAAAGCACCACAGGAATAATCAAATAAAATTAAAATAGCATTGCAAATAATTCAAAACCTGCAAAAAGAAGTTGAAAGATAAATAATAAAATATCAAAAATGGATAATACACTGAAAGGGCAAAGGAGTAGAACTGAAGACATGGAAGCCAGAATCAGCGAGCTAGAATACAAATCTGTCAAGACTGCTAAGATGGAAGAGCGAGCAGAAAAAAGGGATAAAAATATCTGAAGAAAGTTTAAGATTCATATGGAACAACATGAAGAGGAATAACTTGAGAATTATTGGAATTCTGGAATAGGAAAAATCACACAAGA
>NW_006408597.1:896128-897237 GCF_000296735.1 Chrysochloris asiatica
GAGCCGACAACTTGGGTGAGACCAAACGGCAAGACCAAGCGGGGAACAGCAGCACACCATGGAAAAATGTCACGGGAACCTCAGAGCAAAGGTGGATAATACACTTTGTTGGTTTTGCTGTGTTTCTGATTTTCTTTTTATTTGGCGTCTGTTCATTGGCAACCCCACTGTTTGTGCACCTTCATTCTGGTGACTAGAGGGGGTGCCTGAGCAAGTGGACACCCCCAATCCTCACCACTGGTGGGTTCTTCTGCCATGCATGCACACAGGTACTCACAGCCCAAGGGCTGGCCCTGAACAGTTTTTTGTTTTGTTTTGTTTTTTAAAATATGGAAAAGGCCAGGACAGGGGCATGGAGGGGGAAAGAGATTTAAAAGCAAAACAGGCTGAAAATGAATTTAAATCCTGAGGTACAGGATAATAACCAACAGTGGCATCTTGAAATATCTCAGGCAGCTTTGAAGGCAAGCAGCTGAAGATACGACATTAAAGTCATACTCATATTAGGCTACAGATTTTTTTTTCTTTCTTTCTCTCCCTCCTCTTCCTTTTTTGCAATTATAGAGTACTGTATTCAGTCTAGTTTTGTTTTGTTGTTGATGGTTTTTTTTTGTGGTTTTTGGTTTTTGCTGGTGCTATTTTGTTGTTTTATGCTTCCCCTTCTACCTTTGGAGGACTCTTTCTCTCCCCATATTACCCAAGAAGAGACACCAACTGCTGCTGTATAGTCAAGCTACAATCACACTCTATAAAACACCAAAACCCAGGCAAGAACCAATACCAACTGCCATATACCAGGGAAGCAGACAACCAACACCTGAAAAAGTTACTCTGAGTTAAGCAATAAGAAGAGTGAAAAGGGAAGCCCACATCCTGATCACATCTACCTGGAAGAAAACAGAAAGCATAAAAAAATACCAAAACACATACTCAATTAAATATTAAGGCCACAGATAAAGCACTAAACATGTCCAAGAAGCAAAAGCAGATGACTATATCAGCATATGTCCAGAAACAAGATAAAATGTCTGAGACAAATGACCTGGACTCCATTCTGGAAGGAGGGCAGGCCTTGGAAATGCCTGAGAAGGAATTCAGAAAAATGATTA
>NW_006408597.1:901922-906284 GCF_000296735.1 Chrysochloris asiatica
CTAGAGGAACAGAAGATATTCCTTGAAAGAAAGACCATCAGGAAAAATAAAAAACAAAAATGGCAGCCAGACTGACTATTATAAGAACAAGCAAGTTGTTTGCTGGGGAGCCAATCAAGGCAAGTAATCAAATCCCTTCAGGACAAACCCCACTCTAAGACTGAAACTCAAAGGGAACACATGAGTAGGCATGTAAGCTTGCTGGTGACCACGTTGGTCTACTGGTGAGTGGAAGAGGGGGAAAGGCAGCAATGAAGAAACAGGCTGAGTTCAACCACGTTCCGTAGACTCCCATCAACCTGGGTATAAGAGATAAAAGAGGAAGAGCTGGTTGGTCCAAAGTGTGGTGAGATCTGAGGACTCTTATGCCCATGGACAAGGACCTAGCCACAGAGAGCTAGAGCCAAGAGTGAAGCATTCAGCTGATATGAAATGAAGGTAGACACACAAGAAATGCCCAAGCTTATAGATAGATAGTACCCATTTGACCTAATTTTGATGGCTTGATGATCAGAACTCAAATAGAGGAAGATAAAGAAATTTGATAAAAGAAATAGTGCTACAATTTGATGGACTTGATCTATACATATGGAGTGGCTCAAGATCCCAACCAAGAGGGAAGAAGTCTTCACATCAAGGATCAAACATATCCCCTCTGTACACAGGATTGCTAGGGATGGGTAACTTAGACATTGGCTACCTAAAATGGGGTGGGTGGGGGCTATAAAGGCACGAAATCACTGGCTTACAAGTTTTCAGGAGGGAGTTTAGCTTCAGAGTAGAGGGGAAGGTAGAATCCCCACTGAGTAGTTTTCATCTTGTCTAGACAGGTCTGGTGAAAGGAGATGGGGATAAGATTCTTATGATTCAATAGTGAATAATTGTTATCATGACTAATTGCAATTGTCACAACTGTAAAGGTAGAAGTTTTGTAACATAAAGTGGGGAGTAGTTAATCTTACATTCCAGGAACAGAGGACCCTAGGACCATCAAGTGAGAGGGGCATGAGCAGAATGTGGGAATCTATCCAGAGAGGCAGTGACACCAGAGATGGAGGCAAAGATGAAGACAGAATTGCCTTTGGGTTGTTTAAATGATTATATATTCCTGAGTGTTTTTGTTTACATGAAAACAAAAAACCCCAAATACTGTTGAATGGTGATGCAAGGAGGGGATTGTAATCATTGCAATGATACAAAATATGACAGGATGAGTGCAAAACTGATGTTCTCCCATGTAAACTATCACTCTACATACAATAAAAACTTAAAAAAGAAAAAAAAAGGTGTTTGTCATGAATAAGTCTTACAAAATTCTATCATGGGCTCTCCAGCATCATTTCTATCGCCAAGGCCAATTTTCCAACTATTGATCCTTATTCTTTGTTTCTATCCATCTCATTCTAATGTAATTACCAATACATCTTGATTGCATGTTTGATCAAATTCAGACTGAAGAAGTTGGTAGAATTCTTTAGTTTCATTATTACTGGCTTTAGTAGCTAGTGCATAAATTTGAATAATACTGGTATTAACTCGCCTTCTTTGTGGTAGTGGGTGGTGGTTATGAGCCGGTTCCGACTCATAGTGACCCTGTATAGGGTTTCTCAGGCTGTAAACCTTTAAGTGAGCAGAAAGCCTCCTCTTTCTCCGGCAGAACTACTGGTAGTTTTGAACTGCTGACATTGAGATTAGCAGCCTGACTTGTAACCACTACACTATCAGAGCTCCTTGGCCTTCTTTGTAGGCATATGGAGATGTATATCAAGATAGATCTTGAAATGTTCTTTTTGAGGACTAATTCTACACCATTCCTCTTGAATTTTGTTGTGCCTGGCATAGTAAATCATGATTGTCAGATTCAAAATAGCCAACACCAGACTATTTCAGCTCAGTAATGCCTAGGATATTGATCTTTATGTGTTCCATTTCATTTTTGACAGCTTTCAATTTCACGACATTGATACTTCTTACATTCCATGTTCTGATTATTAATGAATGGCTGCAGTTGTTTCTCCTCATTTTTAGTGTGCCCCACCTGCAAATGAAAGTCCTGAAACCTTTATTCTATTCACGTCATTATGGTCAACTGTACTTTGAGGAAGGATCCTTGGTAGCATAGTAGATTACAACTCAAGCTGCCAACCACAAGGTTAGTAGTTTGAATCTACCAGTCACTTCAAGGGAGAAATATAAATCATTCTGCTCCCATAAAGATTTATATCCTCAGACACTCTATACAGGGCCACTATGAGTTGGAACCCACTTGGTGGTACACAATTATCACCCCCACCCTATTTTGAGAAAACGCTTTCCCAATTGTATTTTGAGTCCTTTCCTATCTGAGGGTTTATCTTCCAAAGCATTCCTAAGTGACCTGTCTCTCCTTGTTCCTAGTCTATCTTAGTCTGGAAGGTCCACTGAAGCATACCCACCATGAGTGACCCTGCTAGTATTTAAAATACCAGTGGCAGCGCTTCCAGCATCACAGCAACACAGAAGCCACCACAGTAGGACACACTGACAGATGAGTGGCTCACAGCTCACAAAGGTCATGATCTGCATCTTAGTGAAGTGAGTAGTGTCTGGGGTCTTAAAAGCTTAGCAAAGGCTATATAGGATGCAAGAACGATCCTCTACTCACTAGGAGCAGAACAGTAAGAAGGCAAGCAAAAGCTCAGAGAAAATAAGAAAGTACCTGAGGGATGCTGACATTGAGCATTTCCTTTCTCCCCTTTGTTCAAATTCATGAGAGGTAAGGAGGAGGCATGGGGCGTGGGGTGGGGGTGGGGAGCGTACAGTACTGATACTTGTTCACTCATTTATTCATTCCACCAACATTATTGAGCTTTGCCTATGTGTTCAGCCCTGCTCTAGGTACAGGGGATATGTTATTATTGTTAGTTACCACCGAGTTGATTTCAACTATGTGTGCAGAGTAGAATGGCTCCATAGGATTTTCAAGGCTCTGACCATTTGGAAGAAGACAGCCAAGCACCTCTGGATAGGTTTGAACCATCAATCTTTTGGCTAGCAATTGAGTACTAACTGATTTCTCCACCCAGAGTCTCTATTGTTTTTGTTATTGTTAAGTGCCATCTAGTTGGTTCTGACCCATAGTGAATCTGTATAGGATTTCCAAGGAGTGGCTTATGAGCGTGAACAGCTGACCTTATGGTTCAAACCAACTTTGCAGCCCAGCGCGTTAACCCATAGCACCACACCAGGGCTCCAGATAGGGGATTTAATGTCAAATAAACTGACAAGATCCGTAAACTGTGTAGGAGCAAGGGTAGAAATGAGAAGCAACATTCCCACAAAGAATGAAACCCTAGTTGGGGTTGGGTCAGGGCGGGGAGAGGGTGGGGGCTGTGATGTGTGGTGACAGGAACCTGTGTGCTGGCAGGTGGTCCGTTCTGGTCAAGTTGGCCAACAGTAATGGGTCACTAACCTTGCGAAATGGGGGCACACTCTGTGGACATGTGACCCAGCACTAGTAGGTTAGAAGGTGGCGCAGTTCAGAAGAGGCAGGGCCATCTCCCAGTTGTTTGGGCTCCTCAGTCCAAGAGAACAGCCCATAGCTCACACGAGCCACAATGGCATACGCTGTGTCCTCTACCGGGAACTTTCTTCCCATTGTCTTCATCTGCTTGACTCTACTCATCCTTCAAGGCTCAGATTAAATATCACTCCCTCAGGAAATCATCCCAGACTTCCTGTCCCAATAGGGCAGGTCCCCAAGACATATGCTTTCCTGATCCTTTGTGTGTCTTCCTTATGGTATTATCACAATTGTCATTAACTCATTAATGCAATCAGTTTCTTTATGTTTGTTTCCCCCAGTGGTAGTAAGGTTCCATGAGGACCAGGAAAGCATAAGTTTTATTTATCTCTCCCTCCTCAGTCCCTATCAGGTGTTCAATATATTTTTGCTGAGTGAGTCAATAAATAGTAAAATGGACAGTAGAACTAGTAACAGACAGTCAGCAAGAGAAAGACATCATTCTTAAAGCAGAGATGCAGATAGGACAGGCCTTGTATCAACTTAGAAACCGAGGGACTTACAAGAACCTAATGTATAAAGCACGGGAATTCTGCCCCCCCCCCCTTGCAGACACATTTAATGTTGTGTGCATGATTGAACACACACACACACACACACACTGTAGCACCATGTGCACCTCCCAAGATGAAGCATAAAAGATAAGGAGCAACATCAAGTTTCTATTCAGCATACTCAACTGGAGTTGGAGCAAGAGTAGGAATAAATCTGATGGTCAGAATTTGTTCTTGAGGGAATTTATTCAATCAGTTGAGTCTCAATCAAACCACTTGAGACAAGGATCCATCTTTTCTTTTTTT